>NC_140928.1:23891074-24196592 GCF_045865225.1 Trachurus japonicus | reverse complement strand
AACTTGTAATACAATAAAAGCAAAATGTTAACTTAATGGCTCGGGGACTTTCTTGTAAATTATATTCCTTAAATTAAAGAGTTTTACCGCATTTTATTAGCTTGGTGCTTTTATTTTGAACGAAAGGTCTGTCTCTCTTGCCCTGGGTCCGTTTCCTACCAAAACAGCGAGTCAACGGCCCTAGACTAGTTTCTACCTATCGGACATTGTTTGACACACAGCTAAACTAAGCTTGACAGTTGACAGCAGACTAATCACCGGCATACGTTACCATGGTAACTCAGCGGGGAGTTGCATAATCCATATTGATGGAATGGAACTCCTAATTAAATTAGCCAGACTTGGTGAAATATGCAGGTCTTTTCCTTTATTCCGCTTTATGGAATACCCCCCCGGAGCACTGTCCTCAAGGTCCTTCAGTCATGTCAACTGTAACTGATTACATTTGGTATGGACTCTGGGTACGAGAAAGGCGCCTTTAAATAAAATTTATTATTATCATTATGTTAATCTTGATGTTGTTCAATCATAAAGTGCTTTCCTTTATAACTTTGTGCAGAATCATGTCAAAAGAGCCCATAGGTAAAATAACTAAAACACTATGTGTAATAAAAGCCATGCTGGAGAAATATGTCTTGAGTTTATGTTTATAGTTCTCACTTCCTCTGGGAGCTTGGTTCATTGGCTCGGAGCATAGAGGCTAAAAGCTTTTTCACTGAAGGTTTGACTCATGCACTTTAAAACAATTAACAGCTTGTGCCAAAGACCTGAGGAGCTGTAATGGTTCACACACTGTAAGCATGTGAGACATACTGTGTAGTATCAACAACAACAACAAAAAAAGACTACCTCCTAAAAACCAAGAAGGAAGCTGACGGTTAACCAGTGCAAGAATTTTAGAGCAGCTGTGATATGTTCTGTATTTCTGGTCCTTCTCAACCTACCTTACCAACAGATTCAACAGAGTCAACAAGAGCAGAAGTATAATATTCATTAGTTTCTCAGTATCACTCAGAACAGAAAAGTCTGAGAGCTGAGCTGAACTTATTTGTCAACCCGGGTGTTTGTCTTTCTTTGACTATAAGTAAGGGTCATAATTTACATCTGCCTAGTTTGAAGAAGTTTGGGAGACACTCCGGTGAGAATGTTTGATCAAGGTGTGATGTGAAAGGTTTTTTTTTTGTTGAAAACTTAAGCTTGATAGAAAGTTTTCCCTCCCTGCTGTGAAAATCCCACCTGCCCCGCCTCTTTACTCCACCTGCCACACCTCCTTGTCAGCCATCGTCTCCACCTGTTGTTCCCACCTGAACTACGTCAGTAATCAAGCCAGCATACAAGCTATGCTATGTCCGTGCATGCCACAGGCCTGACTATCTGCTGGCACGGCAACCCTTGTCTGCCTGCTCCTTCTGGTTTTACTGCCCTCCTCCCGCTCATCCCTATCATTAGACAACAACAGAACAGATCTGCCTTGCCAGCTACCCACCTGAAATCTGCAGCCTGTCTATCTGCAGTAAAACTCTGCTGCGTTTCAAAAATGCATTTAAGTTTATTGCTACCCTGAGTTGTGCTGCATTTGGGTTTGTACACAGACCCGTTACACATCTAAAAAAAAATGTGAACACAGGAACAAGATCCTGGAAGATCCTCATCTTCTGGGTGCTCACTAACGTTAAAGAGGAAACATGTAGTGAAAATAAGTAAAAAGAAGACGATGAAAAAAACCTCTTTGTGAAATGGTAAACACCATGTGAACGCAGCAGCAACCTTCTGAAGCCAACACAGGAGAATCCAACCCTGCAGTTCCTCCAATGACCACCAGGCTCCAACAGTGAGCCAATGGTGAAGCAGCTCACTCATCATGGAGTCTATATTCATTTTTATTTGCCATCTATGGTGGAAGCTAATGCCCTGAGCAGCAGGTCCCTAGTTGGATTCCTGATGAGACTCTATAATGCATGTCATTCCCTGCTCTCCATCCCCGTCAATCTGTCATATCAAATAAAGGCACTCCCTCCCCAAAAACAAAAAAAAAAATGTTAGCCAAAAATATGAATCGCACGCAGATTGATAAATCTGTACGGTAGCCAACACTTTGATGTACTTTTACAGTCACTTTTGGACCGTTTCTCATCTCAGCATGAGTCTGGACAAAGTGTCATTTGCGGGGTAACAGCTGTCCGATGGCGTAACAGACCGGTGCCTGTGCTAATCTACGCTGTAAGCAGGAGGAACTGCTGCCAGCTTAATCTGATCTCCACTGATGGAATGGAGTCTGCTATGCAGCTACGCTGAGCTGAGGCTAAACTGACACTACAGGCAAGCTGAATTACACTGGGCAGAGCTAGTGGCTGAAGCTATACTCCAGTCACCTCAAATTAAGCCTCTCCAGATGGTATCTGGGTGCGACTAACCCCGCCATCAACGAGCACTGCTCCAAAAAAAGAAAATGACAACAAAAAAACAAAACTGTGGTGATTACTGGGATGTTCCCCTGGGCTCATGTCCCCCGCCTCACACGGGGGAGAGCATGTCACTTCGGTGCTCGGGGATAAAGCAAATGACAAGTTTCTGCTGTTCGTGATATTTCATAAGCTGATCTCCGTCTTGTGCCAAAACAAAAATCCCTTCACATATAAAAGACAGCATTTAATTTGATTTGAAATAATAAAAGTAGTGCTGAGCCTAAAATCAATGAGATATTACAATGTGCTTTGATGTAGCAGGGTTGATACAATCTTCTAATTGAATCTACACAGTCCTGACATCAAACTCCAGCAGCAGCAGTCACAGCTTTAGTGTATACTGTAATGGCGCCGCTTTATTTTAAGACTGGCGGGGGAACGGTATTCAATCACTTCACTGAAGAGACCCCTGGTCGAGAAAAAGCAGAAATTGTTATGGCTCTCTGTGCATTTCAGTGATGCACCAGTGGCCCTTTAACCTCTACATCAAGACTAAGAGATTAGAAACTGATCAGTGGCAGAGCTCCCAGTGTGGACGACGGTGCAGCACGGGATCTCTGGAAAAGACCCAGAGCTCTGTTCATTCCCCTCTGGCTTAATAAAGACCAAGGAAGTCCTAAAGTCTTCTTATCTGTGGGCGTTTTACCTACAGACTTGAACATGTGGAGGACACCCAGTCTGTCCTTTGGCTTTCAATCAGATGCATATATATAGTTAAAGATGCATTAGCAGATTTTTATCATACACTTGGGGACAGCAGAACAAACTGAAACCTAAACCTTAAAAGGTATTGATCCATAAGAAGATCTTTTTGTGTTTTTCAGACCTAAAACTCATCTCAGTGAAGTTTTATATCTCCTCCCTCAGCTTCTCTCTGGAACTCTTGTCAAAGCAGGTTTGAGTTTGTCGTGGACAACGCAGCTCATTTCTCTTCACCGGTCAGCACATGATTACACTCCCCTGCTTTGTCTAGAGCTGACTAAATTTGCCTGTGGCCTCTTCTCTAAGATTTGGAAATCAATCAAGACATTTGGATGTCAATGAGCTCTGTGTGGGTTCTGTGTGGATACAGCTTCCTCCCACAGCGCAAAAGCACACTAGGTTGATTGGCCACTTGAAATGTGTCGGTGTATGTATGTGTGTGTGTTAGTTATAGCATCAGGTTGATGAAATCATAGAGGCATATAAACCTCTAGCTGCAGATCTGTTCCCATCATGCCCCCCTGCAACCTCCAGACTACGTGACTTTCTGAAGAAGCATCTTTCTACTCCATTGGCTCAGTTGTTCCAGAGCAAAGCGACTCATGATATGACTGGCTAAGCATCTATGTTGAAACAGGAATCTGACCTGTCCCAATAATGGGAATATTGATCACTACAGCTCTTAAATGAAGGATTCTGCACCGTCCGTTTCACTAGATATTTTCCAGCTTGAGTCAGACCGACATTCACTGAATCAGCTGGACAGAAGAACCAGGCTGCATGAAACAGCCCCTACCTCTGACTTTGTGACCTGTGGTAAATCCACAACACCACTAAGCCACCACATTTTCTGAAAAGCACACAGTGGCTTTGGTTCGCAGTTAACAGATCATAACATGAGTCGCTCAGAGCCCATACATCAAATGATTTGGCTGACAGGCTTTCTCTCTCTTCCCCTTCTGCATGGATTAACAACAAGCTTAATGTGTTATTTTACTGCGGATTAAGAGCAATAATACACCCCACACACGAGCCACCGTCACCCCCCTCTGTTCACTCAGAGATGTGAAGCCTCTGACTTTGATCCAGATCTTTTTAAATGTGTGAGTGAAACCATGTACAGTGTAGATATGTAATCATCTTGAAGCGCAGGCAGCCGTTACTCGTTAGTGCTGCTGATAGTGTAATCGGAGGTTATCTCGGCTCCAGCTCACAAACCAGGGGTGCTTGATATGAAAGACATGGATGGTTACAACTGGGGGAGGGGGGTCGGCTACTGTAAAGATGCTACTGGCTGCATAAGAGAACAGATATGGTAGAGAGCCACTGATAAACATCTAAGCTTTGCAGGTCCTGATGATGGAGATATGCATCATTCACTGATCAACACTGAATCCTGAATAAGATGTTTGATATCGACAAACACAGGGATGTGCAGAGATTCATGGCCCCTAAAATCTGCATTATTCTGTTGGATTCAGCTGGCACCATCACTGGGTTATAAACTCACTATCACAAATGCATATCCATGCACATCCATGAAAAGAATCTCTAATTCTCCTGATACCAGAAGAAAAAGGTCAGACTGACCAGATTGCATCCTTGTTTATGGGTCAATGATGTGATGCAACGCAATGTCAAGTGGTGTAATCAGTATTTTTTCCATAAAAATTTGACACGATACAGGATAATAAATCTTGACTCAAATGTTGAATGAATGAATAAATGTAATTCACTTTTTCATCTTGGCTCAGTATTGCCAAAATGAATTTAAATTTAAATATAGAAAGCAAAGCAAAAAAAGAAAATCTATTCCAATTTAATGTTTTCAGAAGAAAGTACACTTAAATCCACTGTAGGTGGATCAAATATTTAATAGTTACCATTTTTTTGTGGTTACACCATTTGACATTTTCAGGGCATTCGGTCTTACTTTTGTTAAAAGAAATGGTTAAAATGACAGAAAACTTTTTTATTTCGTTTTAACAAATCTGATGCTTTTAAAACATTTTTTAAATATATTGCTCATCTTGACAAGACTTAATTCACTGACTCTGCTGTTCATAATTGCAGTGACGTCTTGTTGTGGCTGAAGTCTTTTCAGAGCATCTGTGACCAGCAAGATCTTCCTGGAGTCCAAATGCACTTTGTGCTAAATGAGAAGCGATTTCCATCAAGGAGCTCCTGACGGAAAACTAGCGTTTATTCAAATATTAGATTTCTGCGGTTCCTGTGATTGGTTTTTATTGTTGATGGAAAGACATAATCACTGACTTGACAGAGTGCAGTGACGGGGAAAGAACACAAGCAGTCAAACAAATAAACCAAGAGACATTTGACTAATTCAGAAGAGAAAATAGAGAAACTGAGCCACCCACAATGTACAGACTGCACGTCAGAGCTGGGTCCACCCCGTTTTCCTGCTCAATGAGGGATTATTAGTGACATTACGAGTGCAATCAGTTTCTGTCTGACCTCCAAATAAAGTGGGCCAGATGATCTGGATAAACTGTTTGTTTGATCTTGTAAAAGCTTGTTTTTCCGGCCCCCACTGGACTTCTCTCGCTGCATTCAAAGGTCTCAATATAACTTTGGTGAACACAGTGTCATTCTGTTGAGAGGGTTTGTGTATTTGTGTGTCTGTACCCCTTGGGAGCAGAAATTTTGAGGGAACCTGTTACTTTCAAAACAATACAGAGTTTTTCTCTGCAGATACACTGTGTGATATCTGCTGACTTTGGATGAGGGCAGGGTTGTTTCAGGACAGGTCTCCAGTCTGATAGAGACCAACGATCTCACACACTCTTATTCACACCTATGGGGCATGGTCACATCCCTGTGGGACTATGGGAGGAGCTGGTGAACCTGGAAACAGCCATCAAAGGGTCGACTGTCCAGAGAAGCTTCTTGGTGTAAGGCAACAATGCAAACCACTGCACCACCATGTGTTTGTGGGAAAAAAATGACAAACCTTATTGTGTCCTTGTGCTCCATGCTTTTTCAAATGCATCATTCACCTTTTGCTGCAATGCCTCCAATTTCACCATTTACACTGGTTATTGCTGCTGAGCTCTGCACTAAATATTTATAAGATAAGGACAACTGCTAGTAAAAGCAATAATAAAGGGAAAGGCACTGTTTCAAAAAATCCCACAGGATGAAAAGACAAGCTTGGAAAGATCAAAATACAGCTTTGATCTGCACTAGAGCAGCATAATTTACCAAATTATGCAAGACTTAAAGGTATCATATGGTGTAAAGGTAGATGTCCATATGTACTTTGATGATACAACTGGTCTCTGCGCTACACTAATACTGTGGAAATATCAAAGCTTCAGTCCAAAGAGAAACGTACACAGACTGTATTCAGAGACTGAGCCTTAAAACAAAGCCGTTATCTTTAACGTTGTGATGTCACAACAAAACAGTCATCTTTCTAAGCCTTGCCCAAAACCCTGCCAACTAGACCCACTATTAACCTTATAATATTTGGTTTCTGAATGTTTAATTCTCTTCTGATTGGCTCACAGACCTTGAGAGAGGTATTCCAAAACCATATCCACAGCACATTCAAGTCAATTGGATTGTGTCAATCAAGAATTGCAGACCTGGCCTTGGAGTAATCTTTCACATGTCTGTTCAAACTTTCACTGTTCAGTTAAATAATTTGCTTAATACTTCATTCAAGGTATGTTAATGTGCCCCCTTAAAAATACTATTTGGTGTAAAGTCACACACACCTGTTAGTTTTGTTCATTCAAAGCAAAGCTGGTGATATGGATGAGTGCAAAAACCGAGCCTCAGGCTGTATCCACACTAACGTGATTTTAGTCTTAACTCATCTCTTTTGTGACATTCACTCCTGAGACTTAGAGAAATTCTGCTGGCCCTGTTTTATTGTGAAAACTCCAGACACCCACGGGCACTTGTCACTCCTCAATGGGCCTCAACAGTTTATGAGTACCTGTCAGCTGTGACTGTAACAGAAAGCACATCCAAAGGTAACACCATCAGCAGAACAAGGGGTGAACTGACAATCTTATTTCATGGAAAATCTTACTCAAGCATTTGATCTGCTTTTCAGATCAAATCATACAGATCACCTCATTATAAGAGAACAATATTCAATGTGAAAAACTACACTGCACATGTATGTTAACTGTTTAAGATCTATGCTGCTCACAGCATAGATCAGACAGACAGCAGTCTTTGTTCTGCTCCGCAGCTTCCGTGAGTTTGATGCAGCTCCACAAGAACAAAGCAACCGTCACCAGCTGCAGTCCAACACAGTGGTTACAATCCGCCTGCAGGTCTAGAGACCTGATGCATGCAGGGAAACAGGAAGTGGCATCTTAACTTTCTAATTAAAATATTTACATAGAATATAGCTCATGAACTCCAGCACTGGGCAAGCAAATACTTCATATGGACTGGATAAAAAGACACAATTTGTAAGTATTAAGGCGAGCAAGCAAACAGAATAAAATCATTCAAGTGGTGGAAAGATATGAATCCCAACTTCCAGTCGTGACTTCTACAAGTCAAAACAGACACAGCATGGATTGTGATTCTACACAAAAAAATCTTGTCATATAAGATGTTATTTGCATGATTGCACACCCCAACTTAGAACACAATCACAATGTCAAATATATCAACAGCACAGCTCAAAAATAGAACCCATAAACCCCAAAGTAATGGCTCAGTAATCGTACTCAAGGTCAAAGTTTGAGATGATTTTGGTATTTATTTGAAGACTGATTCTGCAGCACATTTCATGCTGTGAGAGCAAAGTCAGAAATCCTTCATCTATTTAAGTTTATATTTATACTGACACATCAAGTCTGTCATTTGGATAACAGCAGCTGTTTGGGCTCTGAGTCGGTTATTGGGGGTGTTGGGGGCTTTTTCAATTTCCAGCCTCTTCCGCTCTGATGCAGCTCATGCAGTTACTTGCTTGTTTGTTTGGCTGTAAAATCCATGTTAAAGTGCTATTAAATATAGAAAAGGCTGAGGCTTTAAACACATCTGGAGGCAGCAACCCTGTGGAGGGATGCGGGGCGAGACTCTTTATACTAATATGACTGCAGCTATGTATCCTCTGTTGGGACTCTGTGACAGTTATTTTTAGTGCCATTTCCACTGTGACCTCCTGCTAAACACTATGACTGCGGAGAAGCCACTAACTCTCTTAATTGCTGTTTCATCGTCTTCTCCATCAAAGTAGAACTCCAGAAGACTCAAAGGAAGATTTTTATTCTTCTTCCATTGTGTCTCAGAGAAGTTGTGTGGGCGTATCTTAGTCTCAAAGTGTCTTTGTAAAAGTCTCAGTCGAGTTCTGAGCAGATCCAATAAGTGTCACTTGATCGCTCAAAAGAGACATAAGAGGCCCAAACACTTAAGAAACCAACAAAGACTTAGCCTTGAGCTACTTTCTGAAGAAGTCCAGTGATACAATACTTCTGTCTTTACATTTAACCCAAGCCTGGAAAAGATATGAAGGCATTCAATGTATGGGTATAAACCATCCACTGAACTGTGGTCTTTAGATTGGACTCTGAACAGCACCAGGGGGATGTCAGAAAAGCCTTGTAAGTTAGGAAACAACTTCTTAATGCTCAAGCATCTGCCGCACTGAAAGACTTATCTTAAAAAGCCAGAATGAGAGATTAGTGACGAACAAAAGCTTCACATGAAGCTGCTCCTGTGATCCAGCAGAACAAAAAAAAAAAACCATCTCTGTTCTCCGCGGTGCGAACTGGCCCCGCTGATGGAGCAGGGTTAATGTGAAAAGATGTTTCATGCTCTGCGTGATGATTACAGGAGGCAGACGGATACTTCAAAATGGTTTAACATCAAAGAGCCCAACATGTCAGTGGCTCTGGGACACCAGAGACCAATCAATTATGAGGACATGAGGGCAGATGGAGACATGCAACTGGTTCCTGAAGCTGGAGGGAGAAGAGGTGACGCAGCTCATCTCAGACAGACATTCCCTTCTACATCCCATCGCTGTCCCAATGCAGCTCGCCTCTGGGTCCAGGCATCACATCCAACCCAAGGTTAAAAGTTCACCGATTTTAGGTCACTTTACTGATCAGGAAAATCGAACCAGCCTGTATGCACAGCACTGTGTAAAACTCTGATTCTCTTTCAGATTCTTAGCCATCAGCACCATGAAGAGGCATCTGATTGGTTCACATTCATCCTGCCTGTGCAAATACACAACTAGAGTCAGAGCAGACGGACCAGAGTGCTGCAGCAGATGGTCTAGCCCCAGTGGATCCCTGATCTCAACATATGATCCGGTCCTATCTCCTAGAAACTCTATTTACAAACTAAACTGCAGCAAATGTTTTTATAGCAATACGTTTTTACTGGTTACATTTAGAGGCAGCATGTTTTCTGTGAATGAAGGACTGAAACCAGACATTTAGATTCCAAAGGAGAGGTTTGGACACCAGTGGCCAAGGCTCACAGCTGGAGTCCCTCTGGGTTTAGACAACATTTTTTCAGTTGAGGATCAGTAAAGACTGATACTGATGGGGTAAATGTAAATAAACAGGCTGTGAACTTTTTCTGTATGAAACCAAAACCTGAACCAAGAGAGAAAAGTCTGATCAGAACTATGAATAAACTGAGTCACTACGAGATCAGATATTCTCAACACGTTGCCTGTGTTGTGAATATTTTAGTGCTGTGTGCCGTGTCAAATAATTAGAGACTTCCAAAATATAGAAATGGAAAAATAACATTAACAGTGTGATCCAGTAACAACTTCTTTTCCTGCAAAACATATTGGCTGCTGACATTTGTCTGTAGGAGAAATGCTGCTGTTGTGAAGGAAAAGCTTGCTGCTGCTTTTGTCATTCACCTTTTGTTGTATTTATGATTTTTTTTTCACAGAGTAAAAAAAATCACAGCTCTGTGATGCATGAACTATTTCCACAGACAAATACATCGGTGATATTTCTTGTCACGTATTAGCCAGTATATCTGCAAAAGAAGTAACGGCTTTTACACTACAATCAAACATTGAGTGCTTATGTGTGTTTTTCATAGTAAATGTAAAGCAAAATCAACGCTCATTTGATCTTTTTGAATGAGTTATGGGAGAATTACGTTTTTTTTTAAGACAATAATCAAGGGGCGGTGCGTGGCGCAGTGGGTAGAGCGGCCGCCCCATGTAGAGGCTACAGTCCTCGCCGCAGGCGTCCCCGGTTCGAATCCTGCGTCGGGCAGACCTTTCCTGCGTGTCATTCCCCCTCTCTCTGCCTCCCCATTTCCTGTCTATCTCTACTGTCATCACTATCAAATAAAGGCAAAAAGCCGAAAAATATACTTTAAAAAAAAAAAAAAAAGACAATAATCAAAAAGAAGTCCTGTATAATGTGAAGGTGTCACCTGAGGCTGTTTCAAAGAGACACGTCTGGTCAAAGGTTGGTATGTTCTGCTGCTTAGATCTCACATTCAGTTTGGAGCTGCAGGTACTGAACATGAAAACACCCTGACTTCTGCTTTGTAACAAACAAAAGCTGGGAGGTATTTCATCAAGCTCGCTTAGCTCAAAGTCTGGTTCAAATGGCCAAGTCTGGCTTATTTTAGCATAAGTTTGGTTCTATCAACGTGGCTAAGATAAGCTCCACCTCAGTAACCATGGAAACCATGGTTCTGGCTAAGCCTGACACTTCGACTACGCTCAGACTTTCCATTCCATCAACCTGAGCCTCAACTCCGTTCCATCACAGTCGAATGCCAGCTTTGTAACCATGGTGACTCGTGCTGCCAGGCAATTCTGGTCTGGAGCAGGATTAAGGTGAAGATTAACTCCATTTCTGTCAGGACCACTATGTCAAAATAATATTTATTTACTTGCACAGTTTAATTTGGCGGTATGGTACTGTTCTGGGACCCCCTGCTCTTCCACGCGCTTGCGTGGAAAGCCTGAGGCAGGAAGAGCACCTTCCTGCCCTTCACGAGCCATCATGAACGGCATAAGCAGGGAGCGCAGCAGCAAAGAAAACCCAGACAGAGCAGAGCAACCAACAAGATATGACAGGAGGAGCTGGGGCGGAGGTGGGTTGCAAAAAAGCCGGCAGAGGAAGCAGCAGCAGCAAGGGAGGTGACGTCGGGCTACAGCAGTTTAAACAGTGCGCCCTGAATGCAGTTCCCCAATAGGGGAGTCAGCTGAGCCATCAGCTGACCTGCACAGGTGAAGACAGTTACGCTGTGCTGATTAGAGCTTGACGTCATGGCCTGCCAGAACTAACGCTATACGCTTAATTTCTGTCAGGACCACTATGTCAAAATAATATTTATTTACTTGCACAGTTTAATTTGGCGGTATGGTACTGTTCTGGGACCCCCTGCTCTTCCACGCGCTTGCGTGGAAAGCCTGAGGCAGGAAGAGCACCTTCCTGCCCTTCACGAGCCATCATGAACGGCATAAGCAGGGAGCGCAGCAGCAAAGAAAACCCCCAAAACAACCACACCGGCAAATCCTGGAACCTCTGCTAAGAGATGCCAGGAGGCTATCTAGAATGGAATTAATTTTTGCCTATAAAATTTAATAGGGAATAAGCCACACGCTACCTCTTAACAATAATAATTTTTACAATAATAATAACCATTATTAATAATAATAACACTAATAATATTAAATCAATTATTTACAATGAAAGGCTCATAGCTTTTTGTGCATCTAGAATGCTCTATTGACAGGCGCAGTAAGGCAAGGCAATTTTATTTGTATAGCCCGTTTTTACAAACAGTTTGTCTCAAAGGCTTTACATGGCATCGTAACAACATCCTCTGTCCTTAGACCCTCACATCGACTGAGGAAAAACTCCATGGAAAACCCTTTTAACAGGGAAAAATCGGAGAAACCTCAGGGTGAGCAACAGAGGAGGGATCCCTCACCCAGGACGGACAGACGTGCAATAGATGTTGTTACAGACAAGAAAACAGGGAGCAAAGAAAACCCCCCAAAACGACCACGCCGGCAAATCCCTGACCCTCTAGCAACAAGAGATGTCAGGAGGCTATTTAAGTTGGAAACAAATGTAGCCCATTTAAAAGGAAATAGACGAACCCCCCAAAACCCGCAAAAGGAGCTGCGTCAGTGAATAATTCAATGCCAAATATGATTCTGTATTATCGCTATGGAGGTTGAAACCCAGCGCAAATTAAGAATAAAGCAAACCGTTCCTTGTGTGACGCTCCGACCGCTTGGCAGCATCGCTGGCAAACAGAAACTCCACAGCCCCGGAATCAGCCGTCGCCGGTCAATGGAACAGCTGTGTGTGACGCCGCCCCCACCTGCCAGGTGAGAGCCCCGACGGAGAGAAGGAGCCCCCCTCCCCCGTCGTCGCAGACGGCGTCCTCCGTTCCAGAGCTTCGCTGAAGCCCCATGACACGACACCGCGCCAGCCGCCGCGGGTCCGCATCGGAGCAGCAGGGCGAGCACGAACACAACCAGCGATCCTTCCCTCATGCGGGAGCCCGTCTTGCAAAAAAGCCGGCAGAGGAAGCAGCAGCAGCAAGGGAGGTGACGTCGGGCTACAGCAGTTTAAACAGTGCGCCCTGAATGCAGTTCCCCAATAGGGGAGTCAGCTGAGCCATCAGCTGACCTGCACAGGTGAAGACAGTTACGCTGTGCTGATTAGAGCTTGACGTCATGGCCTGCCAGAACTAACGCTATACGCTTAATTTATGTTCAAAAAATGTCCAAAAGACAGTTCTGCTGATGCTTATAGCCTACACACTCTGTCGTAATGATAAAATGATAATAGCTATATAAAATAATGTAATACGTGAAAAAACGTTTACTATCAAAAAGTAAAATAAAATCATGTAGCCTAAAGATAAAATGAAACTAATTAAAGAATAATAAAATGAAGCTGAGGCATTTAAAATGACTATTCACTATCACCTTGTCTCCTTGAATTGATGGATTTGGTATTTATGATTTTCTACAGTCAATTGTGTGATAAATGTGATGAATCATACAGTATGAAATAGTTGATGAATGTGATAAATATCACTTGTTAAAATGAATACATTTTGTGAATTTGTCTTGGGCTAAATTTCACTATTTTACATTCACGACTTTATACCTTTTGATGAGGGTTTTAAAGTATCTTTTTGGACTTCTACAACTTTATTTCAAGGGGACAGATGGAGAGAGACAGGAAACAAGGAGTGAGAGGAACACACAGAAAAGGACCAGTGGGGGATTCAAACTCGGACTCACTAAAACACTTCTCAGCCTCCGCTCTTTAAGTATAAGACACACCTAGTTGATTGATACATATGATGCCTAAATAGAAGGAACTTTGTGTCACTCGTTCATTGATCCTGTCAGTCATATTGTCCCAGACCTCTTCTGTTATTTTGTGTACAGCAGCAGTGTTTCATTTTCTTGTTGTACACTCCTTATATTCATCATAAATCTCCATAAGGAGCCTTTACTCGGCTGTGAAGAAGCTTTGGTGCGTGCGTTTCCTTTGCTTTCGGCACTCGACTGGTGTGGTTGCAGCAACATCCACATTTGAAACTTTGTTTACCGTCATATTTTTTTGTCAGTCAAGCATCTGAACACATACGAGGGGTTTAAGTCTGTTTGTTTTATACTCTCAATAAACCTGCATATCAAAACATTCAACATGGAGCAGAACAAAAAGAGCCAAGCTTCATAAAATGAAGTCGAATTTACCATATGCCCCACAATACAAACCAGAAAACAGCCTCAGACAAAGTGAGCTGTCACAAATACTGCCTCTTTGTGATCCTAAACACCTGTTCTTAAAATCATAATGTGTGTAATGGGAGATGTCACGTCTCCACACCTACCTCCAAACGCCGGCCTCATGGTGAAGTCATGATCATCTACTTTGAGAAGATGCTCCGTCTTCATTTTGCGAGACTTGGTCACATCTGGAGGCTTCTTTGCCAGGGAGCTGCGGGAAGAGGACACTCGCTGTCAGAGGATGAGCAACTCAGAGACTTTTACTGTTTTTTAAAGAGATAAAAGGGCAACGCACCAACACAGGGGAATACTGATTCAATCTGCTGACACCGCCGAGAACAAGAACAGTGTCAACTGATCATTTATATGCAGCCTTTCTTTTTCTCACCTTCACTTCTTCAAGTGAGATCAAAGTGTCTCTCTTCACAGTTTCCACACATGAAATGTTAAGAGACCGACCGTTATGTGATGGGGGGAGAAGATATGAATGTGTTTCAGAGAGTTTGAGATCAGACCCTGTGTTCCAGCAGCACAGCCCCCTTGACTGCAGACGGGATGCTGAGGCTGTGTGTGTGTGTGTGTGAGTGGTAAGGCTGCTGAGACCAGATGCTGAGTGTGATTATCTCTGTGGTTCAGGTGGACTTGACCTGGCAGAACCACAGCAGACAGATACGAGACCTTTATTACACGTTACATGACTACACTGACCCTCACAGCGAGCTGCTCCTCCATCACTGACCAGGCAGATCCTGACTCCACCAAACTCCCATAAAACGGGCGCAGAGGTGGACCGTGTGTGGAGCTGAGCCTTTGGAGTATATCAATCTGTGTCAAGTACGCTCTCCTACTGTCACTCACCACATACAACTTTAATCCTTAATAAAATGTACGCATCCCCATTTACTGTGTTCAATGCATTTTTCCTCAAGTATCACAAAGCATTGAGCTGAAGTGTGAAAAGCTGACAAAAGTGGATACAGCGTCTGCTGCTGTCTCTGGCTACTTCTGTGTTTAACTTAACTTGCACTGCATCGAGCTTCAGGACCACTGTACATAATCAATATGAACCCTACAAAATGGATTAATATTAGCCTTCACTGACATGACAACATGGTTAAGATTTGGTTTGGCTCAGAAAAGAAATTTGTGGGTGGTGAGACAGACGCAGACAGTAGCACTGTATCTTGTGTGAGAGTTGATCCCTGTGCTGCTCAAATTCAGTAAACTTGTATTTAGAACTAATGTGCAAACAGCACAAATATTGAAGGGTGCGGGGCTAAGTTTTCTATTAACATAATTAGTAAATGTTCAGGAAAAGGTGACACTGACTGTCTCTTTTTAAGAGACGGGTGAAAGCGAAAGCATTTGCCAAGAATGTTTTCATTAATAATACCATAAATGGCAATCCGGCAGTGTTATTCTCATGACCCGCTGGGCAGCGCTGGGAAACCAAAAATAGTAAATGCTGGGCGAGTCGACCACTAAATAATAATATCAAAATAACTATAAGGACAAAACAATATATTTATTGAAAAAGGACCCATTAACAAGTGGCTAATGTACATTCATCCACATTAATATGAGACTCAAGACCAAAAGCAAACTCCTCAGTGTCCCTTTAACCAATTTTAAACTGTTAATGGAAACACATTGAGAATGAAATAAAAACATTCCTCGCTCTAACACACTCTAACACTCTCTAACGCACTCTTTCCACACTTGCACACAAAGCGAGTCACATGACATCCAAAAACATTACAGACTATTATCTCCCACAAATCCATTATACACAGCCGCTTGCCAGACGAGGGGGTTTCCTCTCCATCAGCAGGCCCATCAGATGTCATCATCACATTTAGTTAAATACCAAATGTATCATGAGAAGAGAAACCTCAGTTTTATTAATTTAACATCACTGTACAGAAACAGTGCATTCATAACTGTGCTGTGTCAATTTAAAAAAAAAACATGAATGGATGGTGAAATGTTTTTCTTTGCATCACAGTGTCTGTTGATGGTGACTGCAGGCTGCAAACCATTTCTGTTTCTAAACACTGAAGACAGAATCCAGGATCAAGTTGTGCCCTCATCTTCTCTGTGTCTGTGTCTGTGTGTGTGTGTGGTACATACACAGCTTCTTTACTCGGTACAGTGTCATTGGGAAAACAATTTAGTGGTATATACAGTGAATTACAGTCATTTCTTTGAGGCACTTTTGCACAGTTTGACAGTTTCTATCCACCACCGCCTGTTCCTCCCTCTGTAGACTGTTTGTCCCTACAGCAGTGCCACACCACGTAACTCCTGCACTCATGTCAGAAAAGAGTGAAAACACACACAACTACTAAACTACAACCACAAAATCGGCATGTACACTAGAGGGCTTCAGTAAGTCAACGTAAAAAATATGCGTTCTTTTTCCCTGCAGATCTCTAAAACTGAGCAGCAAGAGCCTTGATGTCACTGCCTTAGCCTTTAGAGATATGCATATTATTTCTAAAATGACCACACATGTACAAAGAAGTTCTTGGTTGAGGTTTTAGCTCAAATTCTCAGGAAGTAGGCCTACATGTCACCACATCTGTGAAGCCACTCATCCACCCTGAGGCTCCACATCAGCAGCACGTTACCTCCACCTCTCTCCTGACACACACTGGTCATAATCCCTTCAGCCACTAGAGGTCTTTGTCTGGTCGCTTGAGGCAGATGCCGCAGCTGTTCTGAGGAGAACCTCCTCAAAGTGCCCTGATCCCACACCTCCACCCTGAGGAGGAGGTCAGTGTCTCAGGCAGACCCACACCATCAGCACACCAATGGATGGATGGATGGATGGATGGATGGATGTGTGTGTGTGTGGGTGAATGTGTGGCAGCCAGGGCACTGTTCACAGACAGAGCTGCAGTAAATTTACCTTTAAAACTACTGTTGTAATTTTTCATTTCAACCTTTTTTTTTTTCCTATTTTATGATTTCTCTCCTGTTGGAAACAACACAATGGTTTATTATCTTGTACATGGAGTTGAAAAGGCTTCAACCAACTGTTGCTTTTCGGCAGCAGCCAGAGCAGAGTAAATCCCTCCTGACCACACCTCAACTTCACACTTCACTTGTTCTCTCACCTCTAACAAAGCAAAGGTTCTTACAACTTCAAAATCAAAGGTGTCAAAAAAGTTCTGTTCCATGTATTTTAACAAAGCATTTCACTCCACAATTGATCTTTACCCGTTTTCAGTTTTGACTCAATTTCAACGTTTCTTCTGACTTCAGTTTGTTTACTAATTGTTGTATTGTGGAATTATTTGATACAATTAAAAATAAATCTGACAACATCCTTAGGCTTTTCTTCAGCACATTACCCCCTCCTCCTCCTTCTCCTACCCCCTCCTCCCGCTCAGTTCACCCTGTCATCACCCAGATCACCCACCTCTTGCCTGATACATCAGCTAAACATTATAAATATAATGACAATTCAAATGTTAAATTATCTATCATATACTCGATGTTATTTGCATTCCCTCCCATGTGCCCTGAAACCATGCACTTACGTGCCGTGCTTCTGGGTCTCCACGGTACCGGTCCATCTCCGCACCCGGTGGCCGTGCTTACGGCATTCACCGGTAACGAGCAGACACAGAAGTAAGATCAGAGGTTTGGTCAAATAAGGCATCGTGTCGGCGCAAATCCACAGGTGAGTCCCTTGAAAGCCCCCTTCCGTCGGTTCATTCCAGCAGGGGTCAGCCGGCAGCGCATGGTTCTCAGCAGAGGAGGGACGCGTCCTCGGTCATGGCATCAGACTCTCTGCCACGCGAGGCTGCGGGAGAGGAACGTGTGTGTGTATGTGTGTGTGTCTGCGATCCTATTCACTGTCTGCACCTATCCCCTCACGAGACACACACACACACACACACACAGAGAGAGAGAGAGAGAGAGAGAGAGAGAGAGAGAGAGAGAGAGAGAGAGAGAGAGAGAGAGAGAGAGAGAGAGAGAGAGAGAGAGAGAGAGAGAGAGAGAGAGAGAGAGGAGGGGGTGGGAGAGAGGGGCTGAACATCTGTAGCCTACATGCTCCAAGGGAAAACACACACACACACATAGGGATTATTATTTGCAGCCTGGCATGACACAACAAGAGAGGCAGATTATTCCTCCCTCTTGTAAATAAAACCTCCATCATAGGAATCACGTTTCACTCTACTCAGGGACTTGATGGAGCAGTTTAAACACAACCCCCATTTTCACTTAGTCCAGGAGCAGAGGATGCATTTGGCTGCTGTTGTTGCTGGTTCGATTCCCAGTTCCACTGTCAGAGTGTCCTTGAGCAATACACTGATGCTGAGTTTCTACGGCTGCTTTGGCAGCCGCTGAGGACTCAGCACTTTCTCTCAAGTCTGAGTGTGTTATTTTAAGCAGTCTGCAGAATGTTGTCGCTGTATCTATAAACTAATAGGCTATATCTTTTTAAGGATTGTGTAAATATTCTGTATTTTCCTGCTGTCAGCATGCAGTGTGTTGGTTCAGAACATCTCCTCTATCCTATTTTTTTTTTAGATCTCAGTCCCAAGCTTATGGGTCCCCAGGCCTTAAGTCTTTAAAGACAGCTTGTAAATTCATTTTATTGTAAGGTTCAGCAATTTACCTTCACATAGGGAATAAGAGTGTTTGTTGTGGCCATTTCACTAGCAAGGACCACGCCACAACAATGTGCCGTTAGACGATTTAATGGGATGAAATGATGAACATGAATGAATGGCGTTGTTCCGCCCAAGCTGGATTCGTGCCCCCCAGACGATGCCTTGGAGGAGATCTGAAAGGGAATGCGTTGGTTAAGAAGAAAGGGGTGGAGGACGGGAGGGAAGGATGGAGGGATGAGAGTGAGGATGATCCGGGAGGAGGCTGGAGCCGGGAGGCGCTTAGACGAAGGGAGGGTGGGTTGAGAAATCGAGGCAAACAGAGGAAGGAAGGGGTTGACCGGGTATTTGTAGGCTTGACCAGTGTTTAGAGGTGTGGTTGAGGCGTGGTCCTGCTCCCAAAATTTAAGTTAACTCGTTAACTTCAATTTTCAGCAGCAGCTCATTGTTGGAATTAGTAGGACTGATTGAGTAGTCTGACCCTGCTGATAAGATGGATTCACCCAAAACAGGTATGGACAACTGTTGGAGGGTTGAAACATGTCAGTAGCCTTTTATATAGCCTCACTGGATCATACCATTTCTTAGCCTTGACACCAGTTGATCATCTTGTCTGCCTGTCTGCCTGTCTCACTCACATCACTGGTTCCGTCCTCAGGGCTCTGGTCCCCCTTCGCCTTGTGGAGACACTTATCCTCCTGAGACCCTGCGTCTGTGGTAAATTTAAGAACTAGACAATTGTATCACAGCCAATTTAGCTGCTGACATCAAGAGCTGTTTCTGTTATATATATCAGTGCCAAATCAAAGACAAACATTTTATCAAAAATAAGTCCACTTTCAATTGTGTTTATCAATTCACAAAACATACACAATGTATTCCCAACACTCAGTTTCAGGAACAGTTGCCATTACTGACCTGTTATCTTTTATGTTTTATTGTAATGTTTTCAATTTAACTAACCATTTTCAAATTTAGATTAAAATAATAGCCTAATAAAAAAAACATACAGTTAAAACAGTGCAGTTGAATAAAATTCAGAATATAGCTGAAAAGCAAACAAAACATATATTGGTCCAGGAATCAGCAGGTAAGAAATACATTTCAAACACTATGTACAGCTAAAGGGATAAACAGACAGGACCAAGTAGCTGTATACAGTAAGCCTATTGTGAAGAATGAATATATATATATTTAGGCTGCAGTAAGTAAAAGATAAATAACTATAGCAGCAGATAGTACAATACATTTATTGTAAAAGCAAAACAGTGACAGTGTGTAAAAGAGTTCATTGCCTTAGAAAGTCTGTATTGGGTTGGTGTGTGAGTCAGTGTCTCTGCCTGGGCAAGGGGGGAGAGTGCCATTGTGTGTGACTTTAGTGTGTGTGTCTGTGAGGGAGTTGAGGAGCTGAACAGCCGTGAGATCAAAGGTTGTCTTTCTCCTCTGAGTTCTGCAGCCGGGGCAGCACAGCCAGCCTGCATTCAAACACCACCTGCTCAGAGATGTTAATGAGTGGTCTTAGGGGAAGTCCGATGATCTTAGAGCAGACTGTGACAACACTCTGCATTGGTTTCTCTTATGGAGGCTCATGGAGTAAAACCAGCAGGTGATGGAGCAGGTGACGATGCTGTCAGTAGTAGTTGTAGTAGTAGTAGTAGTAGTAGAAAATGGAGGGATGTCCCTGCTGACACCAAAAGACTTCACTTTCTTCAGAAGGGATTGCTGCTGCTGACTGAATCTCCTGAGAATCTCCTTGGTGCCTGAGGAGGATTTCAGTTGGCAGTCAAAGATGGTGCCCAGCTCCAGTGCTTGTATTGGCTCCCCATGTATCTTTGTGGTGGAAGCTGCTGCCACTTCCCTCCACCAGTTTGTTTGAAAATGTCACCACCACCACTTCTTTGGTTCAGTTCCAAGCAAGAGCTGTCACAACACTCCACACCACTTGAACTAAATTATTAATGACGTGAGATTTGCAGTGGACTAGTTTCTGTCACGCTAGCAGAAGTTATCACACATCACCTGCAGAACATGACAATCTTCAATTAAAAGGAAGTTGGGACAGTGGTAAAAAAAACACACAGGGGAAATTAAACTCTAAAAGAAAACACCTGGTGGAGCATCGCAATTCATTAGTTACCTGGCAACAGGTTAGTAACATGACTGTGTATAAAAAGAGCATCAAAGAGAGGCTGAGTCTTTCTGAAGTAAAGAGGGGGAGGGGTTCACTTCTGTGTTAAAGACTGTGCTGAATATTCAGCAACAAGTTAAAAAAAGTTTTTCAGTATAGAATGCGAATGAAACAAAAAACACCTTTGGGCTGTCAGACACCACTGCATCGACATGATTCTCAAGTGAACGGTGCAAGTCCCAGATTGTTGCTGTTTTCACTTCTGAAGTTCTTCCATGTTAAGAGGATATATATGTATATAGACCAAATCTAGAAAGGCTTCTGCCTTCTCCAGTCCTCGGCTCATAAACCTTTGTCTTGTGTTAGCTGCCATCTATGGTGTTTCGGGTCAGTTTTGACCCGTATTTTAAATCAGCTGTAAAATACACTAAATACTTTTTTTTTTTCATCCAATTTGTTTTCCTTCTCTTGGTTACATTGTTAGGCTTTCTTATCCATGAAAATATTGGTTTTAATATTTTTGGGTGTGGGCCCTTGGGCCTTTTTTGTCAGTATGACCCTTGGCTTCAATGTAACCTTCCTCTTGTCAGCTTTCTGCTACCATCTATGGCAGGGGTACTCAAATACATTTGTCAAAGGGCCAGAATTTTTCTTAACAGACACCTTGGGGGCCGCACATTCAAATAGGCCTTGATTGAAATTAAATTCACCTTTTTCGTCTAATAATTTAAATATTTTTATTTTACTTGTAAGCACAACATTTTTATTTATACACTTCATGATGTTTTGTATGATATAAAATGAAAAATCTTGACATTATCATATCATCATTTACATATCATGCTGGAGCTTTACACTGCTGGCTTGTATCCTCAGACATGCCCTGTGATTTTCAACTTAAATATGACCTGACCATCACAGGACATGTCTGACTCTGTTCTGAGGATACAAGTCATTGGTCCTGAAATGTGTGTTTCTCTAATACACATTTTACATCTCGGAGGCGACGTCTTTCCACACATGGGCTTCCTTCACCTTTCAAACGAGGCAGAGTTCAGTGGGAAACAGTAGGAGAGACACAGGCCGATGGAACCGGGGCACAACACCGGGGGAGAAGCAGGTCGTGCAGCTGTGCGCCGCAGACGTGCACGGAAAAACAATCGCGTCTCATCAAATGCGCGCGGCTACGGCTTTTGAGTTGTGAGCATGACGCGCGGCTACATTGAATGGGTTTGAGCGCGCGCAAAAGACGCTTCATCTGAACGGCCCCCCATGCATGATGCACACACAGTTGAACCAAGACGACGGTGAAAATCACCCATGGTCTCTGCAGACAGGCAGGGAAAACCCTGCAGTCCAGCCCGCTCCCCAAACACTCGCGCATGGTGATTTGGGTTCTGTATCCCAGTGCAGGGCCTCACAGGCACACACAAACGCTGCGCGCGTGTTTCCATGTCCCAGCGCATTGACTTACAGGCGCACGGAGCCCGAGAAATACAGTATACAGTAATATGTAAACTAGTAGAACTCAGTCGCGGGTCTGATTGGAAGGTTCGGCGGGCCGGATGCGGCCCGCGGGCCGCCTATTGAGTACCGCTGAATGGTGTTCGGGTCAGTTTTGACCCGAGTCTTCAATCAGCTGTGAAACACACTAAAAACAATTATTTATCATCTCATTTGTTTCTCATCTCTTGGTTATGTTGTTAGGCTTCCTTATCCATGAAAAGGTTTGTTTTGCACTTATAATTTCAGTTTTAACTGTAATTATTGTTCTTACCGTTATAACCGGGTCAAAATTGACCCAAACATCACAAATGTAACAATTTTCACCAGAGCATTTTAGAACTTTATGAAAAAAAAAATGTTTTATTTTGTTTAAATAGAGGTTCCTGACAAAGTCAAAAAGTCTTGATTCTATACACAAATTTATGTGGTACTTCTATGCATTTAAAACTTGAAAACGGGTCACTGGTGACCCGAACACCAGAGGAAGGTTAAGGTGGACTGAAATGACGTGGGAAAACTGTCCTGTGATCTGACGAGAGTATGAAAAAAATATGAATATGAATTTTCTAAATCTACCTACTGTAGCCCCAATGTTTTACCATGAGATCACCAAGCCATTAAACCAAGCAAACAGGGATATACATCATCTATCTGTATTCTTATTGTAATCATCTTTACCAAGACTAAATTGCATAACCAAAAAATATGAAAATATAATCCTGCAACAGTCGAGACAGAGATGACACAACCAAAAAAAATAATCTGTTGCATGATTTCTTGTGCTTTCATATGTTCCAGTGGCATTCACAAGTTAGAGAAATGCTGCATAAAATGGTTAAGTTAGCCCTGAACGTGAAAGGAGAAACTTAACTGAATAAAGATTTTGGCAATGACTGATGAAAGAAGATAGAGCCTTGAGATCTCCTGAGAAAGCCTCAGACGGTGCCTTGACACAGGTGGTGGAGGTTGATTGAGAGGTGAAGTTGTGAGAAGGATCACAGACTTTATACAGACAATAATGTCTTTCAAAGATGATCATTGGATGACCAGAATGTCTCATAACAGAAGAACACAGTGGTTACCAGATTTAACCTTGGTGAAGTTCTGCCTCTATTTGACAAAAACCTAAATTTGGTTTAAAAGACACAAATGAAAAGCGGTGAGCTGCAACAGAACTTCAATACGTTCAACTCCTGGCCAACCCAGAGTATATTTGTATGCTATACATACAGTATGCACTGCATAAGACAATAAAAGGGAGGAAATAACATACTACTCGTTAGATGCATGACACTCACCAGATATACATGTATGTTTGTATCAGAGATCGCTGGGCGGTGATAATAGTTTGTTGGTCTGGACAAATACTGTATGTGAAGAAAATGCTAAAGAAGACTGATGCCCAAACTAGTACAGAGGCAAGGACAGAGTTCACATTGCTGCTGAGGCAGCCGCCCCGAGTTTAGCGGAGTGGAATATTGACCTGGCTGTGGAAGTGGATTTCAAAGGAGGAAGGAGAATCAGGGGAGAGGAAGGAGTGATGATACATCTCTGTTTAAAGGGAATGAGCATGAGCAGAATTCAGAGTTTATACGTACCCAGTCTCAGGTTGTTGGGGGGCGATCATCTGAGGCTGAGATACAGATACAGCTATCAACAGCAGGTGTTCAATGAAGTGTAAGATCAGCTGAAGGTGAAGGAGGATCTGTGAAATTCTAAGTCGTGATGCGGGGTTATAGGCAGAATCCAGAAAGATTAGAAGAGCAAAGCAACATAGGCTGCAGTCCTGTTTAATGCTCATGGGGTGCAGCTGATCTGTGAACTGGGTGAACTCATTGGATAATGGTAGTGAGGTGTAGCCTCAGCAATGATGAGACACATTGAACTTGTGCTAAAAGATTCATTCATCTGTATTGATTAACGCTCTTCAGCGAGTCAATGCTCAAGATAATAACGTCAAATAAACACTGAATGCTTAATTCATGCCAAAGATACAAAGATAAAACTGTGTTACGCCTGATATTGTGTGGACGTATAGCTTTACCCAACTCTATTAATATGATTTGCTCCAAAAAAAAAAGGTAAAACAACATTTGCCCCCCCACACACACCATTGATTTCTGAACATTTACATGAAAACTATTTAATTTATATGAAAACTGTTCATTCATTTTCATTAATAAATATTCATTTAATACACTATTTAATCACTTCCCGTTTTCCCTTATTGCCTACCTAGCGCACTCACACACCACCCTGATGGCAGCGCAGCGGGAGCTCCACATGCAGCCCCGGGTGTACATGCTTCGCAATGTTTACGACTCACCTAACAATCACAGAGTCATCATCCTATTCGCATCATCACGCTCTCCCCCAGCACCCACTGTGCAGCTTCTGAGAAATGCAGCTTATCCTGGATTTCCCTGCCAAACGCCAGGCAGCTCCCCCTCAGTCGGCCACTGCATGATCTGGCTTGTTGCCAGCACTGCCAATGGGATGGAATGAATTATGTAAAAACTTTGGTCTGGCATCTCCATAATAAAATTTGATGAATCCTTCAGGTTAATTTAGCCGCAAAGCTCCAGGTGCCCACTGCGGCCTTTCTCTTGTTGTTAACAGGGTTCGTCTGAACAAAGGAGCAGTGGACATGTTGCTCATCACTGTTTTATACATATTTATGTGGAAGTCTTTAACACTGTGCTTGTTTGAAGACATGACCCAAAATTATTGTTTCTATCCAAAAAAATGTCTTTTGGATAGAAACAATTGTAACTTTTTCTCCAGGACAATAATCATTTCATGAGACAAAAAAAGACTTACTACCATCTTTGGACTATTGCTGCTTTTGACATGGTTGGTCTCAATCACTAATATCTGTATCTTATTAATAGATGGCTTCATTTTAGGTCTGACTGTATTTTCAATATGCTTGTGTTTAGTCACCAATCACAAGACTTCCCCTTTAATCCCTGTATAAAGAACTTTTTAAAGATCTTTTGAAACTGTCAAATCCTGAATGGCTGAAAGAAGCCGAGGAAACTTCCACATGCTTGTTATTGTGTTCTACCCTGACAGGGTGCTGATTCTCTGTTTGGACTTTTTGGTTTATTTCCTCTTTTTTTTTATTTCACTTCCTGTCTTTCTTCTGTTTTCCCTCTTTGCCCCAATGTCTCACCTGTGCTCAAATACCCTGTAGACTGTAGAAACAAACCCAGGCCCGGGAACTAAAGTCCTAAAATGAAAACACAGAGACATTGGGGACACACGATGGATATGAAAACAGAAAATCGAACCGTGGGTCACAGTGGGAAACAGAACAGGAGTATTGAAACAGGGAAGCTTCACAAAGGTTCCTAGAAATATTGCAGAAGGACCAGCTTTTTCCTGCAGCATACTCAGGGAACTCTTGAAGTTAAGTTGCTGGGCTGACTCCAGGCACAGCCGCACAGTGTTTCTGACACCTGGTATTTCTCTTGAAGTAGGTGGATTTTTGTGGAAGTAATGTCATGCACCTTCAGGGGCTATGGTATGATGATAATAAAAGCTGGCTATGGTTCTTCTTTAACCTTTTTCAAATCAGCAGGTAATGTGCCGATTGACCATTTACCTTTTCTGTTTGGATTGGAGACACACACAGCTGCAAGGAGCAGAGCACACACACAAATGGAGGGAGAAGCAAGCTATAAGTGTTTTTAGAAAATGTTCAGACAGAATCTGGGCTTATTGACCACATCCTTGTGTGATAGCTGATCAGTGATAGAATAGTTAATAGTTGTTAGTGGCTGCTCTACACCATGATTTTTGAAATAGTACTGTAGCTATCTTTTTTTCAAGTGGACTGTGAGTTGGAAAAGATTTGAATCTGCTAAATAAATGATTTGCTATTACTTTTAAGTTCTGTTACAAACCACTATGGCTTATTGGAAACAGGTGGTTAATGACTTCAATTTTGACTTGACCTTTTCACATTAAACTGTGAAAGTTCTGACAAACATCAGGTCATATTAAATTGAATCATACTTGCAGAAAAGCAAGCTGCAATTTGCCAAAAATATAAAAAGAAAAATAGGATGAATCAGGGAAGACTTGTTATGTGTTATACAATACAATGGATTTAAAAAAAAGAATACTAAGAATGGGGAAAAAACTGACAAGCATACACAATGGAAAGAAATTAAGGTTCATGCTTCTCCACAGCCAAGTCTCACATAATTAAACAACCAACACGCTTTGATTTTGCATTTGGCTTGATTAGCATTTTTGACATGCAAAATTCCCACATGAAAGACTTTCTCAATTCTGTGTTCCCAACACTTAAGTTTGAATTATCTTTAACTTGCATTAATGAGTACTCGGAGCCTTTTCAGATTGCCCACCATCAAAGTGCAGCTGGAGTGTAAGAACCCGACTTCTTTGTTTACCAGCAGTGCTGTGTTCCCTCTCAGAGAGGGCTGCTCTCTCGCTCATTTTCTCTTTCAAGTGCTTTCAACACGATCCGCAGTGGTCTGCGCTCATCCAAACCTGCCACTCGCCCTGACAAACTCTGCTTATAATTATCTGTGTGGCAGCCTCAATCTACAGTATGTGCAGCTGAATGACACTCCATTCAGAAGGATGAGTCCATCAATGCTAATTATGTCCTGAATGAGGGGTTGTGTTTGAGTAACAGCCACTAAACATATCATGCCTGGATACCACTTGGATTTATCTATGACTCATGAATTACCCCAGCTTGAGAACATCATTTACATTATCACTGTGTGTGAATGAGTGGTGTGACTAAAAACATGTCAGTTAGGTTAATCCTCCAGTCAGCATCCTTGACCAAAGGCACTGGCTCAAGATCTGGAGTTGGTACCCAGACGCCGCATCGTGGCTGCCCACTGCTCCTCAGGGATGGGTTAAATGCAGAGAAAGAATCTCACTGTACAAGCTGTATTATGTGTCTTTACCTTTTTTAAGGATGCCCACAGCTTTATAAATAAGATGATGATTTATCAGAGATGTTCACCGGATGTTGTCCTCAACAGCTTGTTGTATTGCGCATCAGGATCAAGGTAAAACCTCTCACTGAGGAAAGGTAGCTACATGATGAGGTACCATGACAAATGTGAAACAAGTAAAAAGGTGAAGGTACAGTAAAACTTGTTTGAGAACAAAGTCATTAGGCACCAACAGCTCAGTGCATTACTACATCAGCCACATACTGCATCACAGAAAAAGGCAGCACTCTAAATGGTGAATGGTTCTTGTTGAATGTTGAAAGCTTTAATGCACACTTCACCCTGTATATGGTATTATGATATTCAAGTTTTTCATTTTACTACTACTACTGGTCACCTGGTATCCTGTAGAATATCACTCTTTACAATAAGCACCATTGATTCAAAGGGCCGACAGTTTGTTGATGTGGCCCCTGCTACTTTCTGTACCCATCTTCTGGGGAGTGCAGTAAGGCTTCATGTAAGGTTCTACTTAATTTATCTGATAACCCATCATCCTGTTGTTATGATACCTTGTGATCCATGCAGTGTTAGCTCCCTTCTAAATTGCATTGAGGAGGTAAAACCCCAGACAGCAAAAAAGAAAAACAAAACTTCCTTCTGCTAAACCATGAAAAAATTGAGGCTCCAGTCTTCCACAACAATGCTGTTGGGCCTCCATCATCGGATGTTAATTCTCCTTAAAGAAGTCTCTTTGATTCTAGATTAAAGTTGGATAAACAAATCAAGTCAGTTGTCAGCACTGCCTTCTTTCATCTTAAATCACCTGCAAAGTTAAAATCATTCCTGTCTGTTTAAGATTTGCAGACTATAGTTAAAGCTTTTGTTCCCTCTCGCCTCAACCATTGTACTTCTCTCTATGTGTCACTCAGCCGTCCAGCCCCTACACTGCCTGCAGCTAGTTCAAAATGCATGAAAACCAAGAAAAGAGAGCCTATCTCCTCTGTGCTGGCTCCTATTGAACTCATTTGGAGCACTACATTGTCTGGCACCAGGTCCCCTCTGCTCATCCCCTGTCCCACCAGGCTCAGATCTGCTGACCACTCGATGCAGCCGTAAATTAAAAGGTGATGAAGACTTTTCCATTTTTGGCTGAATATTATGTGATAGTTCTCATTCACTAATAGATCTTCTCCACAGTTTTGAATCACCTCCAAAGACCCTTGTCTTTTTGAACCATGCCGTATAAATTATTAATTCAAGACTAAGTTTAGCTTTCACTTTGTGTTTTTTTTTATTTGTCTGCATTTGCTTTCAGAGTTTACCCAATCGTGTCATCACTCTAAGAAGCATTTGAATTGCTTTTGGATGAGATTATGCCTTTCAAACAAATACAAGTTGACAGATGCAGATACACTACTCAAGACTAGCACCTTCAAAGACACACTCTCCCCTCCATCACACACACACAATTATATGCGTTGGGTTTAACTCACAATACAGTGTGCTTCAACTCGATAGTGGAAAAGGTCACTCCGTCCTGCACCTGTAAATGCATTTTCATCCTGGTCAGTCTTTCCCAGGATGCTTCAACTCTGGAGGTTCCACTTCCTGCAGAGCTCCTCCTCCTTCTTGAATAGCTGGTTAGCAGCTAATGAGGTTCTAGGGCTGACCCGATTATCATATTTTGGTAATCGAAGCTTCGCGGACATAAAATCGATTTGGTCAATAAAATCGGTCGGCGGCGACCGTAACGTCTGACGGGGGATCGTAGCAGAAATAATGATAGTAATGGCAAACAAACACTGCATATCTCCAAAATCAGGCAGGTTTCCGGGATGCCAAGTAGCCTATTTATTGTAATGTAACAAGTGCCGATGAGAACCGGTGTCAAAAAGGAAAAAAGGAAAAAAAACAAAACAATCGATCACAGACTTCATGATTGATTTTCCAGGGCAACAAACTAAGCTTCGAAGCTTCGATTTTTTTGGGTCAGCCCTATGAGGTTCCCTTTCTTTTGTGACTTAAAAACATATGAAATGCATTTCCCATATTGGATTTTACCATACTGGCATGAATTTCAGTAAATAAGTGCTTTTCATTGGTAACATGTCTTGAACTTTCAGCTGATGTAAAATGTGATGTGAAAGTCACCTGTCATGATTGTGTGGTGGTGGTGGTGGTAATCCTCAGAATACTTCTATTTTTATGTTGACATGCTGCAATGACAGGAGGAATCTGACCTCATAGATGCTGAATTATTGACTCTTACACAACACATGTTTCTGCTGGACCTCTGCTCAAAGCCAAACGTATAAAGTGCCCTTTTCACAACAGATGCACTGTAAATAGGTGTTACACTAACAGCACTGCATTAAAATTATGTAACATAATGGAACTGAGAGGCTGATGAGCAGCTCTTACTTCTGCTTATGTTCTGCCTTTAAACACTTGCACGCATTCAGCTACAAGTCTTACGCTGCACATTAAGCGTGATCAGGCCAGAATGATCAGCTTTGCCTTCAAAGCAAATGGCTCATATGTTCCATTTAGCTCCATAATGTAACACATCGGTCAAGTTAACTCCGTGTATGGTGAGCCATAAGGAACTCAAAGCCAGAGTCTGAGTAAGTGTTTTGCATTATGGAGGAGTATTACAGAACTCGGAGACAGATTAAGCACATTAAACATTAGGAGCTAAATACATCAAAAGCATGGCAGCACATGACAGGCATGAGCCGGAGCCACAGAGTGCCCTCTCTGGATGTAGGTGAGGGCTGCACAGCTATAATAGCTATCTGACAAATGCCGAGCTCAGTGACTGTGTGCTGAGTCTATCTGGTTTCTCTTGGGAGGCACGTGTGCTGAAGTGTTGTTTCAGCTGTCAGTCACAACATAAGACTGAGAAAGAAAAGAAGACATGGTGACTTATCAATCAGGTTTCCTCCAATTACACCTGGTTCCTAAATGCACAACGTGTCACCTGACTATGTGAAGATTCACATTATGGTTGTAAGATTTTTGCAACAGATCTGTCCAATCCATAGAGCTGCAGTTATGTCCATATTTTGGGGGGGATTTTGTTAAAGGGGCTGTATCTTTCTATCAGCTCTATTTGTGATTTTCAGTGACACAGCTTATAAGAAAGGAATCTGCTGATCTAGGAGCCTCTGTTTTCTGTCAATTATCACAGATTAACCTTCACCACTGGAGCACTGGGCGATTAAGCTACTGGCCAGAAAAGAAGCAGCTCAAAATCCCAATTCTGCTGAAAACTGCCTCTGGAAGGAAGAAAGTTAATACTCCAGCGATTTCAGGGCTCATGACAAAAGACAGACACATGCAATCAACAGGTTGACTGGTCTGAAGGGTCCAGCTGTTGTGAGGAGGAGAGCAATCTCAGAGGAAAAGCTGACTGACAGTCCAATGACAACTCACAGAAGTGGCCAAATCTGCGTCTTTTGATCACACATACGTATGTATGGACAATGTGAGGATTCTGTTGCAGTTCAGACGACCTTTCATCTTGAAAACAGCACATCTATGTGGTTTTGGCAGGTAACCCTGAAGGAGACCTGAGGCCAGACCCTGAACAAATGAGAGGGAATTATTTGGACCGGGACTATCACTGCCTCGAGGAGCTGTAAAGCAGCTCATTTTAGGATCAGCTTTCTCCCACCATGACACACAGGTCTGCACTCTGTATGCTAAGCCTTGACTAGTTTCACCAGCTCGGTAATCATCTTTTCTGACAAGTAATTACCACAAATATTTTGTGGTTACATTCTGTTTTTCTCATTTGCAGAATAGTCTTTAAAAATATATAATGTTGTCACTGTTGTTTGCCCACTTGACAGGTTAAAAGCACTGGTGTACTCATTTTGTTTTTTTAATTTGTAACATTAGCATGTATGAAAATCTCTGTGGCCCCAGAGAACAAAGCACAGCTAACAGGGAAAATATCATCAAATATACTCCGACTCCAGAAATAATAGGGAAGTATAGGTCCATATCATGGGATTAATTTGCTTAAAGATGATACTAGTTCTTTTCTTTCTTATGTGCCTTTACCTAACCCTTTAACCCTTTTTATTTATTCATTTTTTCTTTTATTTATTTATTTATCTTTTACGTCTGGATATGTTTTAGGTAAAATGGTAAATAGTTATCTTTTGGTCAGTTCAAATATCTGTTGGGAAATTAGGTCTTTTTTTTAAAGAGATGTGAGGATGATGAGACAAACTGTCATCTCAGCAGCTCCTCATACACAACATACATCACTAGCATTAATAGTATTAATTGGTGCTGCTGTTACTGATAGTGCTATTATTAGGGCCACGGGGCAATCGCGCCGATAGCTGTAGGGGCCAGTGTAGCCGATGTCATATCTGGCCCTCTGCGTTGTGTTTCTCACGGCCTGCCTTAGGTGGGGTTCGATCCCACGACCTCCCGCACCGGAGGCGACGATGCTAACCTCTTCGCCAAGAGGTTGACAACCACTCAGCGGGTTGGTTAGCACGTCTTTTATGGGTGGAGTGAGTGCACATCCGTTACACTCACCCCCGCTGAACTCACTCCACCCAGGGCATCCGGGTCACGGCACCATTGTAGCGGTTTTGGTACTCATCCTTGCGTTGTGTAGTTTTAACATACGAGTCAGACCTTCACCGTTGGCAACCTCGCCGTTTATTGTGCACACATGGACTGACCTGGCAGAGAAATCCACATTTATAGTCAGTCCAGCTCTTCTTCTCTCACACACACACACATATACGGCTGAAAAATGTAAAACGAAAGGAAAGTGCAGGTTAGCTACCACGTGTAACCCTAGCCATGTTGTAAACAGAAATAAAAGAAAAACACCGTCAACTTTATATGGAAAAGGACGTGCTCGACTGTTCGGGAGCTATATGCTTAAGAAATACAACTTAAACCACCCCTTAGCATTGAAATTAAAGTAATTAATATGAAACAATAGCGGAGCTCGTAGCTTGTGCACCTACCAGGGAAATAGCATCGTCCGACTGCGGCTACCCCCCGGGGTGCACGACCCTAATCCGCAGGGGCGATGCATTTAATTACCATAGGAAAAACAAGTTTTTGTGTTGTGTGGTGAGTTTTTATGGCAAGTGGAATCAAATTATCTTTTAACTCCGTTACACCAGCTATTGCTATCATCATCTTTAATAGCATTTCTCATAGAGAATGAATGGGAGGAGGTCAAAAACTAAACAAATCATTGGACTTTTTGTACTGCCTGCTGCTGTCTACGGCTCCGGCATACTTTCAGCTAGAGACTCCATTACAACTTCAAACAGTAGACACAAGTCTTGTGTATTGGTGTATTATTCCACGTTTAGATAGGTCATATAGTTTTTGATCGATCACTGTTCAATGAACATGATCATCTTGAATACGACAGAGATTATAATGGGTGTGTATTGCACGGAATGTTTGTGTCAGAGTGCGTGACATCATCGGTTAGAGTGGGAGAAAGCCCCTTCCACACTCAATTTACACTCTACACACATGATTTTTCCAAATTTGTAGATAAGACAAACTTGTTCTGTCTCTCACAATGTGCTAAAAAAGTCAGAGAGACTTACAGAATTTGAATTGTCAGCCTCTAAGGCCCAATCCCATTTCACCCCTTGGCCCTACCACTTACCCCTACCCCTCCGTTTTGCGCGTTCACGTGTAGGGGTAGGGGTGTCCCAATCCCCGTTAGGACAGAGGGGTAGGGGGAAGTGGTAGGGCTACATAGCCCTCCAAACGGAGATTTTTCAGAGGCACACTCCAAACGGAGGGGTATGAAAAGTTTCCCAGAATGCATCTTGCGGCAGCCGGCAGCGGTGGCTGTAAAACGAAAAGCTGTTTTATTTCTTGCTGTAGCGCTGTTATTACGTCACTTTCTTAAGTTTTAATATTTTTTCTTGCGAGAAATTAACTGTTTAGGTCCCAAATGTGCGGTTAGTTTATCCAAATGACGGCGGGTTAGAAGTTTGCTCCGACGATTTTTCGGAGAAGTGAAGCTCCAGGAGGAGCGGCTCCTCACAGAGACAGCAGCCGGCCTGCAGCGCTGCTCCGCCGGCCAAACTACGTCCTCGTCCCGGTCCCGCCGGGAGAGAAGGCGGTCGTTAATTAACTTATCCGCGGGTTTTTAGAGGTTTACCACCAGTATGTTAAATTATTTTTAGCATTTAAATGTTGGTCTCATTGATGAAATCTGACAATTGTGGCAGTAGCATTAGTTTATTTGGATAAAAAGTTATGCTTCATGTACCAGTCAGAGGAGCAGGCAGCGCTGCCTCTGGGCTCTGTGTACAGAAATCACCACATTTACATCAGTAAATAAATGTTTTACAATGAACCGATCAGTCTGCATTAAGTTTTATCTTATTTTATTAAGTTATATGGAACACGCTATTTGATTTCTGACAAAAGCTCGCCGCATCAGCTTACGTAAAAGCCAGTGAGACTACGTGATGACGTATGTGACTGTTGAAGGGGTGTCCCAATTCGGAGGGGTTGACTTTCTACCCCTACCCCTTGTAGCTCCGTTTCAAGGGTGAGGGGGAAGGGGTAGGGGTAAAAAAGAGAAATGGGATTGGGCCTAAGTGCGGCCACGTCTGTCTCTGCTCCTCATTGACTCCAATACAAAGATTTTCTGAGAGAAGCAGAACGGACCCCTGTTTTAAAATAGCAAGTGTCTCCAAAATATTTACTGTTGAAACACCAAAACCACACCAAATTGTTCAGGAAGTCCTTGTGCCGCTCACGGTCTGTGTTTTTTTCTGATAGGAGTTAGAATAAGCCTAAATGTGAGACCAGTGCAGAGGCAGAAAATCGCTCTTTTTCTCAACGTTTCTGTCTGCCTCAGCCTGGGGGCCACTATCGTCATTGGCAACCACCTCAAGTTGCCGTGGTAACCTCTGATTCTCAGGCCAGAGCTCGTTAAGGTTTATAAACAATCCACCTGGAGCTCGTTAACCTTTTCATAAACACACACACACACGCTAAATCAGACTGATACAGGATGCAGCTCATAACATGTGTCAAGTCAGTCACACACACACACACACACACACACACACACACACACACACACACACACACACACACACACACACACACACACACACTCAATCAGACATGATGCAGACACACACACACTCCAAAACACACAGGTAACATACACATGCGCACGTGTGTGCGCACTCCTCTCCCACACTCCCACACACACAAACACCAGTACACAGGTAACTTAATGTGATTAGCCTACAGCTTCTCAATATCAGTGCTTGTAGAAAGATGATCATGTGTCTGATCAGCTCTGTCTTGACCATAAGGTTTGTTGGTTTGATTCCCATGTTGTAGCTCCCGTGGCCCTATCTAAATTTCCCAGAGGAAGACTGAAACTGCTTGAATACGACAGAGAAAACTATTTCTGATCTATTTCCCTCGTCCTTTTCTCTCCTCTCAACCCAATAAGTGGAAGCAGACAAAGGGACACCATTATTAGAAAACAGACTTTGCTTAATCACCATCACAATGTTCTGCCAAAACACTTCTCACCATTAGCTTTTCAGGTTGGAGTGACTGTGGCTATATTTCCTGGCTGGATGGTGAAGGGGTTGGGTCTAGTCTTTCCCATGTTCATTCCCTTCACTTTGACCATGACACCCTTTTTCTTTACCCATCAGTCAGTGTGAGTGACAGCTGTAGATGCAGATAACAAAAGCACTTTATTCAGATGATGCAGAAGTTCTCATTTCATAATAAATCTCAACTCCTGAAGTCGAGCAGCAGAACTTCTGTGAAGTTTTGTGAATAGTATTTGGCCAATTTTCAAGTGAACTAAATAAGAGCGGTATTACCTGTCAGTGTTTATAGCAGGGGGCATTTATCCTTCGCTGAATGAGCCGCTGTGGAAAAAACAAAAATAGGGGTCATAAATTAAGAGTCTATCTACCAGGCAGCACGGCAGCCCTGCCTGAATCAGTCTGACAGAGCAATGACCCTCAGAATAAAAACATGAACCCGAGAATGTATTCCCTTTAACTATGATTCATTCACCATGACTACATGCCGTCTCCACACCATCACTGCAATGAAGTTACCATGCACACAAACTGTAGAAGGTGGTATTTCATTTAGCAAAACCTGAGGTTTGACAGAATGATCCAATATCAACACTGTGTCTGGTGATAGGACTGAGATGAAGAAAGGCGGGAGACGAAAGTAAATGTCACCCTGTCAATTCTAGCTGTGGAAAATCAAGTGTTGCTACGTTTCACTACAAAGGCCCTCTTCAAAACCTTTTCCTTTTTTCTTCTTTTTTTGCTAGAGATAAAAACAGATGAAAATAATATTTTTGCTACACAAAGTTTGACTTTTTCAGACCCTCTTCAAAACCTGCTGCATGGAAAAGGTCTCTGAAGAAGAACAGTGCGGACAGAGCGAATGCTGCAGCTTTGAGGACTACAACATACAAAATACACAGCAGCTAAACACCAGCAGCCAACTGGAAACTGATTCCATATACATTTCACTAGCCTCCTGCATTCGTTTCCTCTTCAAATACACTACATTTTACCGAGAGACATCTGTACAATACAAATCATTTAACGGTTCATATTGCTTGTTAATTGAAAACAGAAAAGAGAAGAATCTGCAGGAACGACAAAGCGTATTATAAGTAAATAGAAAATATTGCAGTTTGAAAAAGTATTTAGTTGCCATAGTAATTTAGTGTAACAACTGTAGTTCACAAGTAGTAATGAGGAAATGACTGTCCTCAGGCCGTCTCCACTGAGAGCCAAATTATTTCCATTATGCTCCATTTTCAGTTAAACTGAAACACAAAGCTGATTTATTATGCACATAATCTCCCGCATGCTCCCGAACTGCAGTCGACCGCAACCTCACTAACTGAGAGAGTTAATTAACTTAAAGTTTATCTTTACAATAATGGAGCTACTTATCTCCTGTTGTGAAAAAGAAATCATATTATTAATTATGAAAAGGAAACAAAGCCCTTCAGCCTCGGAGAGGGATACTTTTCACACTAATTCATTAACTCTTTTCATGAGGTTCAGAATTCACATCAAAGTAAAGAATCATGACCAAATGTTAACAAGTAAGGCAAAACAGAAGCCAGGCTTAATGAGCTATCACCTCTGGAGAGGTGTTAGTGTAAACACTATCTTGTTTAGCTTATATATTAATGGCCTACTGTTTATATGTCCATCCGTCAACTCTGGCACATTTACACAGATGGTAAAACTGATATGTTGTTCAATATGTGCTGTCCTTTTTAATAAATAAATAAAATTAAGTTTATTTCAATACATATTTGTTTGTCTCCGGAAACGCAAGGAAATGATTTCCATTTATTAGTTTATTTTATTTCAACACTGTAATAACTGTATTGAATTTACATATATATGAATCCTGCACTTGGTATGAAATGTCAGATAGATTATTATACAATGTGATTTCTTAACTCTGTTGTTTGAGTTATGAATTAGATATCCTTAATGAAATCCACTGGTAAAGTATAGATGCCTAGGATCTTGTGTCTTTAAAGCTATGGTCTACCATTTGGAAGATTGGTAATTATTATTAACATAGTTTATACGGCGATTATGGTCCTGTAGTCTGATCTACACAATATAAATAGCAAAAAGATCCAAAACTATCCATTCAGTCTATCAGCCATAGGCCTGCATAGACCTTTGACCTTGACCTTTGACCTTTGATGTCTAAATTCTAATCACCTTTTCTCCTAGAAAACATTTGTGACTCAAGAATGGGAAGGACATAAAACTTACGTAAAACAGCATGCCAGCAGCTCAGGCTGTCATCAACACCTAAGAAGAAAAAACACAGACACAGGTGAAACACACCAGGGAGCAGCTGTCAATAACAAAGGAGAGAAAATAGATGTGAAAATCAGAGACAGAGGAGGAGGCTAGGGGCCCTTTGGTGGCCCTTCATAATAAACCACCTTACCCCCAGTGAAGAAAGTGCCACAAGTAGTTTATATGTTTATATATCCCCAAGGCAGTTAGCAGGCATCTGCAAATGTAAAATTAACCCAGAGTGACCAAAACAGAGCAGTTCATGATATGGCTCATGAACCTCAGAGAGAAAAAAAAGAAAGTAGGCTACAGTAGCGTGGCTGTAATCCATATGATATAACATTGTATCAAATGAGTGTGAACACAGTGTATCGGAGTTATCGAGCTTCACTCCACTTCATCCTCACTCTTCTCATAGCGCCGTCCTTGGCCACAGCAGGAGGCTGTTTTTTTAACAACACAATGTACCGTACAACCTGTACAGCAGCACTGCAGCTGTCACACAGAGACTGTCCCCCACACACCCCGTACACGCTGTGCTGCAGCCCCTCCACAGGGGCCACCACACCTTCATTCACGAACCTGAGTCGCAGTAGACTCTGTGCTTGTTAGGCTGTTAGCCTGCAAATACTACGCCAGAATCCTGTTGTAGTTTGATGTCGAGTATTCTTTTCATACAATCTGACAGACTCACTTTTATCAGAGGGAACAATAACATGATGATAAGCAACAGATTTAAATAAGCAACTGTTTGCTAACGTACCAACATCAGCTTGAAGTGCCAATAAGATAGGTAGGTGGTGTCCCATTATATTCTATTTGCATGTATGACATTTGTACAGATGAAATAAAAACTTGTAAAACAAACAGATAGATAGATAGATAGATAGATAGATAGATAGATAGATAGATAGATAGATAGATAGATAGATAGATAGATAGATAGATAGATAGATAGATAGATAGATAGATAGATAGATAGATAGATAGATAGATAGATAGATAGATATCTAATTAAAACTACTGGACTTGCTGGGTGGTTATGTATGATCCAACTGTGAAATAATTTGTTTTGTTAGAATTAGATGATTTCTGTCACACCAATCACCAAACTAAACACAGTCTGTACAGTTGTGTGGGAGTCTGCATGAGCACTGAGAAGTTCTGAGTATTTAGCAGAGACAGGCTGTTGTTGACCTTTACCCACTGTGCTCTATTAAAAATGAGTGATACCGTGCTGAAGAGGATGACTGAGAAGGGTGGCATCCACTTTAACTTTCTGAATTAAAAAGTACAACTGAGGAGTATTAAAAGCTAAAAAAGAACCAAAAATCAATACAATCATCCTCTGTCCTCAAGATGCCTGAAAAGATAAGTGTATGATGGCTATAAAAGCGTCATCCCCACTCTGCCCTCGTCTGTGTGCGAACTAATTTGCAGTTCACGTTCTTCTTTTAACAGAGACACTTCTATAGTCATTTCATCACACCTGATGTAACAGCAGTCGTTGTTTTTCACTTGGTAGAGTTTTCTTAGAGGCAGCGCCTTTCCAAAGAGCAGGAACCTTATTAACATCTGAGGGCTGTTGAAAAACATGACACCACGCTGCTGCTCACTCAGTATCAAAAAAGAAAAGGTGAAATCCCATCAGCTCCTGTAGCTTCTTTTCAGTGGTGCATGAAAAGATGCCAGATTTATTATTATTATTATCATTATCATCATCACGATCAAGCCTTCATTCAAACACTTCTGATCCGTGTTTTCAGTGTGTTTATGAAACTAGCTTTCTTTGTGTGTGTGAGGATAGAGGCTGTTGTGTGTAACCTGTTGAGGCTTCATAAAATTCACTTGATGCTTCTGCAGCTGAAAATTAAATTCACGCAGTGGAGAGATTTTGTGAAGAAAAAAAAAGCCACCCTGACAAAGGCTGAAAAAGTAGTAGTTTGTCCTGATTGACTGGAAAATATGGAAAATTCAGAGTGCTCCTTACAGTAACTCCTTTTGGCGATGATGCCTGTGCTCAGCGTAACCTTTAATCCTGAGCTCAGTGTCACTGGTGGACTTCAGTACTGTCACACACTGGATGTTTAACCAGTATGAGCTGTTTGGTGCAGCCGAGGAGCTTATTATTTATACATTCTGCCTCCTGTGCCTAGATTTTATCTGCTAAACTCAGGCGTGTTGTTCTACATTTCATATTAGTGCTTCTCACATTGACATTAACCTGCTCAGTAGTCATGGTGAGTGCCGCTGCTCTGAAAGCTTTGTTGAGGCCTGGAGCTTTGCAGCGGGTAACATGAGGCAGCCAAACAGTCCTCAGCCGAACATGAACCCGGCCGTGTGGCTATATTTATTTCCAAGGCACAGAGCAATGACTAAAAAGCACTCCACACATCACAGCTGGAGGTCACCTCTCAGTATTTGGTCTGTGGCAATTTAAATGGTCTCTGTTAGACATCATTAGTCTCTGGGCCAAGTCTTCTTATTTGCATTTTGCCCATTTTCTGTCAAACCTCCTGTATCTACTGTGACCTGAGTCGCTGCTGTAGGCTGATGTCCAACAGCACCACCTAGGTTCATAAGAGCCTGAGGACTCTCTCCGCTTTAACACATTTGATCCTTGTCAAGTATTACATAAAATATTAAGAAATGCCAGGATCAGACTACACAAATTCAGGCACAATTCCACCGTTGGGCCCAATTATGAACGTCGGATGAACGGACGTGTAGTGTAGCATAACTAAAGACCAGCGATTTTGTCTGACATCTCCTACAACATGAACCTTGATGTTGACCAATAGGATGTCAGAGTGCTCTGACACATTGTTTAGCTTGCTTCATGTTCACAATCTAAAGCAGAAGTAAGCGGAATGTTTGTGTTAATATAAGTCTTAAATAGTTATTATTATACGAGGACCAATAGATCCATGACGAGGGCGGGGACTGCTAACTCCATCGGCTGACAAGAAGTTAGCCAAAACGACCGGATCGCTTACCTACTTCTGCTTTAACATACTTCATGTTCTCTCTGAAGGACAGACAGTCCATAATGTCCTCTTCACCAGACCCAGGAACGGGTCCACGATCGTTTTTGTTCTTCCTTTCCTTTTCCGTGTCTGAACTAAAGACCACTAGCATCACACACAGCGCTATGGAAGCCATGCTTGACAGTTTGTTGTTACGCCTCCCCGATGACCTATGAACTCGCCAACGATGATTGGTCGGGGTCATACTTGTAGTGTTGCCAGACCCTGACCAAGAGAAGGCAAAAATGTATGTCACTGTATTTAATCTGACATGTGGACCATCATGAAAGACAAAAAAATTGTGTACTCTGATCCTGGCATTAAAGGTGCCATTTAGCTCCTCCTCCTCCCGTCAATGATGAGATGGCAGACAGTCAACCAAGCTAGCAGCAAACAGAGCATTATTTTCTGATTGTTTATATTGTAGGCATGGTATGATAACAAAGAGAACTGAACAAACTTTATTGTCATTGTACTGCAGTGCATTACAACAAGATTAAGAGATCATGTAATATTGAGTAAGTACTTTGTCCCAAATCATCATCTTTTCCCAAACCAAACCAAGCCATGGCTGTCATTATAGTAACCATGACTATGGAGTTATGGAGTTGTTACACAAATAAAGACATGCCAGTCAAACGGGCCCACAGACCAAATCAGTAACATAAAGGGGAGGGGAAGGGAAGAGACAGAGGAAGCCATGCAATGACATCGCTATGTTCATGTGAGCCCTTCACTTCCTAAATGCTGTCCACAAAGAGAGGGCAGAGTCTCTGCAGTAAACACCTCCATGGTGCTTCAGCAGCTGTAGGGTGGAAATGACTGACCATCAGAACCTACCAGTGTAATCAAGCTGCAAACTAACCTGTGCAGCATTCCCTAATCCCTGCAGGTCTGACCACATGTCAACAACTGTGATCTGCTGAGGTTAGTTTTCTAGCAGCTCGCATTAGCTCATAGTGAGGGTGGGAGTTTGAAATGTAACCAGTAAGCCTGGCCCAGCAGCTCTGTCCTCCAGCACACAGAGAGGGTCACTGAAAAGCTAATGGACTTTTTGATGGCCCACCAGTAGGAATTCAACTCATCACCCCAAAAATTGCTGTTGCACACCACACATCTCAAAAACTACCCACTAATCCACTAAATCTAATAAAGAGAACATGTTCCCTGTGGTGCTGATTAGATGTGCTAGGTACAAAGTTGATCTCTCTAATCCCAGGTTATTTTCTAATATTTCCACACAGGAGATAAAATGGTTTATATTCACTCCTTTATATTCTAGTGATGATACGCTTTCTAAAACTGGAGAGATACTTCAAGCTTTATCATGTACAAGATAAATGGATTTACAGTGACTGAAAAATCCTGCAAATTAACCTGTATAAGACTGTACAGTAGTTTATATTTGCACATATCAGCCCAAGTATAAGAAAATCATTCCTATTTCTAAAGGATTATCTTGAGAACACGTACAGGTTTGGCCCATAGCCTAATGGATAAGGTGTATACCCTGGTTTGACCCCCACCCACAGGAGCCACAGACCTCGTGGGACAATGCTCTCTGGACAGAGGTACAGACTAGTCAGTGGTCCATGGTGGTACAGTAAACTGTCTGAAAACTGACTGGAAGTTGTCATTGTTTTACAAGAAGATGACAAAAAACGAAACCTCCAACATATTAGACACACCCGGGAAGAGTGAAGTTCTACTGATGCCACACCACGACTGAGACTCATTTTAATGCAATATTGCACAGCTTTCTGCTGTGCAGTATATGAAGCCCAGTGGTTGTTGATAATTAAAACAACAGTGCCTCAGGTTGGGGGCAGCTTATAGCTCCCTTGTTAGAGTGCAAATGCCCAGAGTAGCAAATTTGCAGTTTGACTCTCAGTCAGTGGGACATCTCCATCCCCCAGGTTTTCTGTCCCCTTTTACTGACATTAAATTAAGACACCTTGCACTACTGAAGTTTTTGCTTTTTGCTTTCCTGTTGGTTAAGGGTGTGTTTGGGGAGTTAGGTGGTCTGTGAGTTACATTTTAGTGGTTAAGTGCTGGGTCTGAAAATGTTTGATAAACACTGTCATAAGGGAGAGAAGACTGTACCTACTGGTTGGTGCCTGCTGGAGTCATTGAATATTTCAAAGTAGTGATGAAAAGCTGTCATTCAGCAGTACAAAGACAAGTTGAAAAGGAACAAAAACAAACTATCTGAAAGAGAATTCTGACCTAAATCCACCTGAAACCTTTGGGGAGAGAGCTGAAGTCAGCCACTGCAGAAAGAACCCCTGCAATTAGTTTTATTTTATTTCTCTTATTCAGTGACCTTGGCCATTTTATGAAAATATTCTGCTTATACAAATTAGTTAATGTTTCTCAGGTATTCTCACATATAGTCGGAGTTATATGCTTGAAATTCAGAGATACCAATAAATGAAATGTAATATTCAGCACTTCATGTGTTATAGTCTTTTCAGTCGACTTCTTGTGCCTTGATCACTCTCACCTGATCCCAGACTACTTTGTACGCCCCAGCAGACGCTGTATACTGTATATACTGCTCAGCTTCTCTTTGTTCCTTTGATACACTGTAATCATAATTCCCCATGCTTGCACTCAAAGAATCAAAATGGTCTTTTTCTTCATGACACAAAAGAAAAACATTAACAGTTTGAGGAAAGATGTGAAGGAGAGTTCAAGTGCAGTGCAGAGAGAATCAGACTGCGCTCACACTTTGGACACTTATTTAATCCCGCTTTCATGAGGACAGAAACAGAAGTAAACAGCATTGAGATATTGAAATAATTAACGATGGCAATAAATAAAAAAGTAAGGAAGTGAAGGACAGATCAGAATTGATTATACCAAGATACTTTTGTTTCTGGCATAGACTCTGACATTTCTTTTCAACTATTAAAACAAGAAAAATAATTAGCCATCATTCATCGTGTATTCCACATGTAGTATAATCCACCTGAAACTCTTTACTTTTATTTTCTTAATTATCTTACTTTCTTCTTCAGGTGTGTTCTTTCCTTGCTTAAGGAACATGATCCGTTATAATGTGAATTAATGCTGTTTTTGGCCTAAAGGCTAAATGCTTAGGTCGGAGATTATGTGACTTTTCTGGACACCCTCATATCATTCTGGTTTGACCCACCTATGTTTACTTTTTAGCCTAAAGGTTCACTGCCTGGCCAAGAGGTTAAATGCCAGAGGATGAATTGTACAGGTTAGATATTGTCTTAGTTTATGACCATCTGGGTCAGGTGCATTCTTCTCTTTGGAGAAGGTGGTGTTTTGGAGTTAAAAACATAGGCTATATAAGGTTAGGGCCAAGAGGGAGAGATCTCACATTGGCACCAGAGATGCTCCGGGATTCGGCATTTTTGTTCTTTTACATTTTCAAAATAAATAAATACATGACTTACATACTACTACTTATACTACTACTACTAATAATAATAATAATAATAATAATAATAATAATAATAATAATAAATTAGATCAGAATCAAAATAAAAACCTAATACATACCTTCAATCTCTGTTGATCTTTTGACGTTCAGATTTCTTCATTAACCACTGGAAAGAGACACTTGGAATGACCATCATACCAAACATTCTGTTTTGTTTTATTTGAGGTATAGTGACAATTTCCAGTCATAGCAAGGGCAACTTCTTAGATAGAAGGGTCATCCTGGGCACAAATTAAAGCTTACAAACTTGGGAAGTTTTCTATGTGAAGCAGTGATGTTTGAGATTAAGTGGTAGAAAAATGTCATGTTTGACAAGAATTTATCGAACGGACAGTAATTGCTTTTTTCTTTCTGGAGATAATGTGGGTGATTTTTTTAATAGCATGGCAGCAGGTCCCAGAATCTTATTTTTTTGCTTTCCCCTACAGTATGTTTCCTGATACTCCCTGCCAAATATCATACACTCGTGACTATAACTAAATCGGGGATTACATTATTTTTACTGGGATTTTGCCACTTCGGGCATCAAGGGGTTAATATTTAAAAATGCTCAAGGGATATCACCGGGCACCCTCTTGGATTTTGAAGAGGTACCCCCCAGCTACAAGAAACAGCAGAGAAAAAAACTTTATCAGACGAAACAAGGTTCAACTCCATGGCTCCCAGACTATTTCTTGTAATAAACCCTTTTTGAATGCAAGAAAAGACTGCAAAAAGTCTGCGGTGATCACTTCTTCTCATCAACACACCAATACAACACACATTAGGAGGCAATTTAACATGGACCCCAGGAAGAGTAGCTGTTGCAGCAGTAACAGCTAATGGGGATCCAAATAAACAAACAAATTTAGTGAAACAGCATCTATGTTGTAAGATTGAAGTTTCTTTCCCTACTTTTTAAAAAAAATATTCACTCGGCGTGAACTTGGCCAAGGAAAAGGAAAGACTTTGACCACAGCCCTTGTGTTGGCTCAGTGTGCAGTTGTGCACCAACCTTTGCCTGGGTCTATGGTTCTGCCTGCTCTGACTTCCTGTCTCAGATGTATGAACTTTTAACCATCAAGTAGAGACATTCATGAGATTTAATAACTGTACCCTGCTCAATTCTTCATGCACTTGCCTCAAGGCATGGTATTTCTATTTTATGAAGTGAAACACAAAATTCAGCCCCGGTCATTTTTGTACATTCCCTTCTATCAATTAAACAACAGTAAGAAGGACAAGGACACTGCATCACGTCATTTCATACTGCTACAAACTAAAGTTAAATATGAAATTAGCACCCATGGTTTTTGCCTTTCAAAGGTGTGTCTAGGTGTGACTGACATTTCTTACACTCTGTGTTTTCTTCTCCTCTGTTTGCATCTTTGTTTTGGCCCAATGTTACCCAATCAAGTTTTATTTCAGAGAATAAGAAGATATGTCTGTTCACTAAATAAAACTGAATAAAAGCATCATGCCACATCAATTCGAACTGCTTAAAGGAAATACAGCAACAAGGTGGATGTGCTTCAGACTAGAAGACTGTATTGTTTCTATTCCTCTGCTATCTCCCTATATGAGATGTGACAACACTGGAGGCTGGATCCTCTCCTGAGTGAAGGGCAGGTATAATGCTGCAGCAAGAAAAGTGATGGTGCAAAGTTGGAAAAGAGTCTGGCAAAAAAAAAGAAAGAAAGAAAAGAAATAAAACAACAACCTCTTCAGCTTCCAGAAACGTATCGTATATAAAATAGGTTAGTTTACTTCAGTGATGACACTGTAATTGGGCAACAGGAGAAAAAAACTTGATTTGAAATGCTGTAGCTGTTGATACTGGGTGAAGTTCCTCCTATTCAATTGTGTGTATAACAATATACTTTCATTATCATGTAATTATAATGTAGCTGTCTGCAGCAGCTGGACCACACAATGTAAAAAAGATTGGACTCCTGCATCAAGCTGTGAGTGTGAGGTCTTATCATAGCCTACACTTAGCACAAGAATCACAAGTGTATGAGTGTGACACTTCCTTATATGAATATATTGGAGTAAATCTCTGAGGGCTGTTGAGGATCCTGACTGACAGACTGCAGCAGGATGGTGTGTCTGACAGCTGATCATACGTGCAGCCTGCCAGCATGTGATGATGACAGCAGGATGAATCTACAGCTCATGCACATCATGGATTTATGGTTGTCAATTTACTGAGGAGAATGATGTGAGTGACTTTTTGACCACATTAACCTCTGCAGATGGGATTACATCTGTGACAGCTTGAAGCAGCGGGGGTCATATGTCCTTGTCTCTTTGATCCACTCATTGTGATTTCTGGAGTTTTAAACACAGAAATAACTTTTCATGTTGACCTCCTCTTCATAAATCCTCCATCATTTCACTGATTACGTTGCCTGGAAACTATCCTCTATTTTCACATTTTCTGACGTGTTGTTCTATTAAAGCAGAAGTAAGCGATCCGGTGGTTTTGGCTAACTTCCTGTCAGCAGATGGAGTTAGCAGTCCCCGCCCTCGTCCCTACGTCACCACATTCACGCGCATCCCTTGGCTGCACACACAGAGAGGACCGCCCCTTTATGCCGTTCTCTCTCCTCATTGGATAAAGGTTGTAGGATACAAGGAAAGTTTTCTCCTCGGCTTACAGCAGAGCAGAGTGACTGACAGACCCGTGTTTCAGACCAAACACTCTAAGTGATTGCTGTCGGAAGATATAACTATTTAAGACTTATATTAACACAAATATTCCGTTTCCGTTATTTTGTGTGTGTGTGTGTGCGTGCGTGCGTGCGTGCGTGTGTGTGTGTGTGTGTGTGTGTGTGTGTGTGTGTGTGTGAACCCTGTATGGTTGTGATATGAACAGGGACAGATTACCATGGTAACTCACAGCTCATACTGTATGAAGGTATACATAGACAGAAGATGAAACCTGGCACCTTTCCTGAACTTTGTATGTTGACACACAACTGTGTAGGAGACAGTAAAGATGTGCTCTCACACCCACAGAGGTGAGTGAGGACGTACAGTAGCCTACAGTTGTAGTAATATATTAAGGTGATAGTTGGGATTGTAGTGGTGCTGCTGCTCTAGGCTACAGTTGTATGTGAGTATAATGTATCCACCAAGTTTGGTCCATTAACTCCTTCCCTGTTGTGAGAAGTTTTCAGTGGGAGTGAGCTGCTCCTGAATAAAGGAAATAAATCACAGAAGTTCTTGGAAAAGCACAAATGTTTGTCTGTGTTTGTGTTTGTTCCCCACCAGCTCCTGAGGGAAATATCTGAATCTCCACCCGCTACAAGCTACACCATGTTGAGCAGCTGCTCTCTGACTGGGTCTGATGAGCCATGGAGCGCTGAGACCCAACCAGAGCAGTGGAACCAACACTGGAGACTGTGTTGTGAGGGAATCGCACTCGGTGGTCATTAGGACTCAGTACCCATGGACCATACCAAGCTTTGACCTTTGTCTGTATTTTGATCTCAGCTACACTCCTGTAAAGTTTGTGTGATCTTTTAGACGGACACACACCTACAAGACTCCTCAAAAACACCACAGCAGGTGTCCACCGTAGTTTACAATGATGGGGCAAACACACAGGCGCACACACACAAACAGAGACAAGGTGAATACAAGTCAAAAACATTTAAGTGTTTCATCTGCAGGGAGCTGCAGAGCTGTGGGATAATTCTCCTGCCACATTACATGTCGTCATTTAACAACAACATATTGATTTCTGCAGATTACGATTTTACTAATTTGCTTTTCCAAATAAGGTTTGACTAAATCTATACGGGAGACGGGGCTGGGTGTGTAAAGACAGAGAGGAGAGCTCATTTATTCATCAGAGTCAGAGAGAACTGGGACAGACAAGCTGCTGTGGACCGAAACAGAAGATCTGCTATTAAAAGATCCATCCTTTAGGGAGAGAGAGGTGAACGCTAATCTGACTCTCTCTTCAGACTCTGGGTAGATGGGTGATTGAGATAAATACTGCCAATGCCAATCTTGATCGAATGGTAACACAGGAAATAAGCACAAATTCAGGACTTGTTGTTTTTCATAGTGAAAATTGAAATTTCAGGGATGCAGCAGATTGAGGTCCGAGTCTATGTTTCTGTTTCAAGGCAGTGGGTGTGTGACAGTGGGTCACACGGGCCATAATACACAATTCAAACAACACAGGAGAATTTCCATTCTGGGAGGTGAGAGTTTCACCTGACACACACCTGCCGCTGCGGCAGAAAGAGAAGCAGCATCAGTCGCTGTCAATGTCAGTCTGTCATAGACGACCTCTTCTCTTATGATGCTTATTCACTCTGCAAAAAGCTGCCAAAAAACAAAACAACAACAACAAAACAAATCATGACACCAATGTCAATGGAAAAAAAGCCATCAAACTGCCATGGGAAGCAGAGGACAGCCACACACACACACAGAGACTGACAGCTGCTTTGAATAAATGAACAAAAGGTGGCTCAGATGAACAGGTGAACACAGGTGACAACAATCCAAATATGGTAATCCACACTGGGAACGCAAGGTTGATACACAAAAAGCCCATGGAACATGAAGTAGAGAGAACAGGCCCTCCAACCACCACACCACTAAGATTCACAGAATGGATGGCCACTTTATGGGTCGTCTTCGCCACTCTCCCAGAACAAGGACAGCTGATATCACCATGGCAACATATGGGCCACCTGCCTGCAAAGCCTTGATGCTTTTTCAAGACTATGTAAAGCTATGACATTACAATCTAATAATAAGATCTCAGGTAAACATGACCTACTGTATGTAGCTATGACATACGTAGATACTATGCAGTCATAGAGGCAGCAGTCCCATATCAAAGGTCCCATATTCCACATCCTTCCTTGTCAACATTAATCTTCTTCTTTTTTAAAGTATATAGATTTTTTGGTTTTTCAGGACTTTATTAGATAGAACAGTTGAGAGAGACAGGAAATGGGGAGGCAGAGAGAGGGGGGATGACATGCAGCCCGATGCAGGATTCAAACCGGGGCCGCCTACAGCTTTACAGGGGGGGGCTTGACCTCCTGCGCCACTCGAGAGAATCAATTAAAAACATCAATTTGCAAAGTGACAAATCTAAATAAGTTGCTCATCAACTCACGGCATGAAGCTGATTAACGACACCCCCACTAACACTAACAGCCATGTATTGGGTCAGCTGTCACCAGGCAACATAGTGTTAATATAAGTGAATCACTATTTGTTTTTATGTCATTCTCACCAATGTTTTTGTCTTGTTGAGCCTTTATTTATTTTTCATTATTTGCTTGTTGTTTACATATAGTATTGTCTTGGTGTTCTTTCTTACTAATCCACATTTCCACCAGCAATATAATAGTCTTCCCTTGACACCATCGACTGTTAATCATGTACACAACACTAATACCGACTTATGAAAGTATTATTGATTTATTTCATATCTCCGGGTTGTGTAGAGTTAGGGTTAGGAGAGAGTTTGTGTGAGCATGCAGCAACACATTAGAGTCCTGGCCTCTGTCAAAGCTGGAGTGTTATGTGTCTAGTACACTAGAGACAAAGCAGCAACTAAACAATAAGGAACTTGGAGATCACCACTTCATGACTCAGCCGCTGGAGCTGCTCATTATTTAGCTTAAAGAAAGTGAGGGAAATAAATGCTGCCTTTCATGCTTCAACCTCTTGACTCATCCAACTGTATTTCTTTTGTCCCTGCCAGGCACAAACTCACTTCCTCAGACCGCTGCGTGTGACCCCCGTCGCCCACTCACTCACCTGTTTCCAGTTTCCCAATTATCTAGTCAGTGTTTTAACCTGCCTCTCCTGCTCCCTGCCAGTTTACAACAGCATACTGCGGTGTCCTTTGAGTTACCTGCAGGTGTATTTCCTGTAAGTCGTGACTATTGTGTCATTAAAGTCTCTTCACTGCACCACCCGTCCTCCTATCTGTCTGCAGGTGAGTCCTCCTGCCTGCGTTCCTTACACCGAGTGTTTCGTTTCATTCTGTTGTGGCTCACAGCGCTGCCTCAGCCCCGTGTTGCCACAGAGGACAGAAACGTGAATAAGCAAAACTAAGCTACAACAGATGGTCTGTTGAACTGCGCATTTCACTGAAAATACCATGGATTATATCAGAATCTGAATCAGCTTTATTGTCTCTATACTAGGAACAATGGAATCATATGCGGCTTTGTTCCTGAATAAAAATACTAAAGTATTTGCCAACAGGTCCTCCATCTCCAGTGATAGATCCTCACAGTTTACATGGTAAACTGCTGTTAAGCACACAGACAGATAGCAGTTTTAATGGTGAGGTGTGACAGAGAAGTCAACAACGTCAGTGAGCCTTATGCAACGTTAGCATTAAAGGAGAATTCTGGTCATTTTTGACCCCTAAATCATTTTCCTGATGGTCACCCAGTGTTGGGGGTTCAAAAAACGGTTATACTGAGTATAGAGAATGTTACGTCACGCCGTGGGACGTTGGGCGCCATCTTTGGAGGATCGCGGATGTAAACATTTGCTCGTCTCCCTAAAAAAAGTTCCCCAAAGTCACTTAAAAGTAATCCTGGTGGGACAGTACTGCTGCCACAGTAGTATATGCACTAATACCAAAAACGAGATAGTTCACGATGTCTGGATAAGTCAGTGGAGGGAGTAAATCTGGGTCTTGAATCCAGTCCCCACTCTCTGTTTACGTTTGCGTTCCTCCAAAGATGGCGCCGTCGTTCCCCAACGCAAAGCGGCGTGACGTCAGCTTCACATTCTCTATAAACAGTATAAACTTTGTGTTTTTGCATGTAATCACTCACCTCAGACAGCCAAACTCTGAAAAATCCTGGAAAGACATTACTATCCGATCGCAGAGCGCCTGCTCTCCCCGCCACAGAAACAAACACTTTTTCCTTGTTGTGATGATTTTCTTTACAAAAATAAACGATCGAGCAGTGCAGTGGTAAAATATCTCCGACCGTTTATTTTTATGATCGCTTAGTAATGTCTTTCCAGGACATTTCAGAATTCGGCTGTATGCAAAAACACAAAGTTTATACTGTTTATACTCAGTATAACCGTACAGTTTACAGGATTTGAGTCATGTACCATAGATATTTGAATTGCCCCCATACTTTAGCGTTGTGGCTATCGCTAGCGCCGCCTAGCCATGGTGTAACTCTGGTTTGCCTGCATCAATTTTAGTCGCGTTTTTTGCTCCCCCCAACACTGGGTGACCATCAAGAAAACGATTTAGGGGTCAAAAATGACCAGAATTCTCCTTTAACAGCTGTTTACATGTCAGTCTTGCCAATAGCTTCAACCATCATTGAGTTTACAACAAAAAGAGGTTATAATATGTCTTCGGACTAGACTGGATACTATGGTAACTTTGCATCACAAAGCGATCGGATGTACTGACAGGGTCAATACATCTGCAGCCTGCTGGTTTGCATGCTGGGAGAGGAAAAGACATGATAAAGACAAGAATTAACACTGGTGGTTCGTCCCACATCTGGAGGCAGCTGTGAGCTGATCGCAGTGCTGTGGTGCTCTGTGCCAACTATCAGCCTTAACAAAATACTGAAGATCAGAACAAACTGGGAACATGGTTCAGCTTCACGTTGCAGTCACTGAGATTCAAAACGACTAAGAGACCAAAAAAACATTCCCACAAACGACCAAAGAGACAATAAACAGAAAAACAGACAAAAATGACTCAAACAGCTACTTTCATTTTGTGGATCTTTCCTTTATAAAGCTGCGTGAGTTTGATGTTTATGTTCTATTTTCTACTCAATAAAAACTCTTTCAAATCAGGGGATCGTTAGGATTTGTGTTATTTTAGTCTTGAGTGAATCCAGACTATCAAAATTAGTTTATTAATCTGTAATTAATTTACACTTTTATTGGACAAGCAACATCATAAACCTCTGTCTGACACGTGCGGGGTGTTTACACATGTTGTCAGACGACTATTGACACACAACATGTGTTGCTTGCGACCTTTCGGCCTGTGCTTTGTGTGTTCTAACATCTGTTGATTGGAGCTGTTGATGACTTCACCACTGAGGCTTTTTAATCTGTGGTAAGATGATGGACACGCTGGGTGCTCAACTGGGACTTGGAAGGCGCTAAAAATGGCAAACTAAGGAGCTTTGTAAATTTGAATGGAGAAAGAATATAAGTCTGTATTTAAAATCTGTGAGGAGATGATCAACTCAGCTTATGTTGAAGGGAGTGGTGTAAAATACGGATCAACTCTAACCTCTGCAGATTAACGGAGAAAAATGACTTGATTTAATCTGATCATTACGGAGCAAAGTTTATGTGGATGGTGAGTGCAGAGTCTGAGGTTTCTCGGTGCTTGATGTGATTTCTTTTATCCCATTAATTAGCTGTTTAATGCAATTTTATGCTGAAAAATGATGGATTTCTTTTGGTGATGTGATCCATCATTAGCTGCAGCCTATTAGTGTGCCACAACCAGCATATACCCTGCTGGTAAAACTTGACACAGGTCTGTCTGACATGATGGACTCAGATAGATGCAAGGAGCTTACAGTGTGCATCCCGTCTGAAAGAGGTGCCTGCTGTTGGTATTACTGAAAGAGTCTATCCAGATGTGCCCCAGTCCGGTGTTTTAAGTCAAACACATCAGAGGGTCTTAATCCAGACCATTTTGCCCTCGTCAACAAATGAGAAGCACAAATGATGAGGCTGAGAATCCCCTCACTCAGACACAACTGTGAAGCCACAGAGCTCTGAACTCTAATCCGGTTGTTCTACTCTGATGTCCTCTGCAGTGATGCACATCCATTTGCACAAAAAATTTGTTCTGTCTTTGTTAGGTGTAAATGAGTGTACAGATACCTGCAAATCTATGTATGATAAACCATATGTATCACTGAATGTGTGAAAATATAATCACTTCACCTGGAGTCACTGATTTCATTACTGTTTTAACAACAGTGGAAGTGGGGCTGTTAATAAGTCATATATCTCAACCGCGGTTAAATGAGCCAGTAAAGCAGGTCTGAAAACACAGCAGTCCAGGGTGATTGCCAAATACTGACTATCGCAGAAAAACTGGGTCTATTATGAGTGTGGGAGAGTGGAACTACACAAAGGACAACATGAGAACATTTGCATGACATGAATCATGAGCAGAAACAAATGATTTCCTTGAATTCTTGAACAAAATAATCAGAAGTTGCTTGTTGGCCTGATTAGAATTATTAGAAAACAGTATAAAAATAAATCTGTGGAGCTGATGCCATCGGGACAGAGAAGCTGGGACACAGCAGCCCTGAGCTGAGTCAGGACCTGGCTCAGGTCTTAAATCTTGTTCTCCAGTCAGGTTGTTTCCCTCAGAACTGGGTCCTGGGGCACTTTTTTCCCTAATACATAAGAGAGGAGATAAATTAGAGTCCAAAAGCCTCTGAGGCCTCAGTGTGAGCAATAATATACTGAAGGTGATGAGTGGCATCATCAGTCCTGGATGATAAGTGAACAGCAGACTGGCCTTCGTCCAAGTCAAGTTACCACACTGCTGACCAGTTTTATTAAGAAAGATTATGTTATATTGTCAAATTTTCAAATCAGTGTTGGTGGAAAACTTTATGATATAAGTTGATCAGTGTAAGTTAATAATAAAGTAACAATGAAACTAGAGATCTCCATCTCTGTTTAACACCTACAGTACTGTATAGGCTTATTAAAACATCTCTAGTGTTGATTCAGAGATATACTGTATCAGAAGATATTTCTGTGTAAAATGAACCAAAGAGAAGAAGTTACTTTGCACATCAGTTTGTTTGACAGGTGTGTAGTAGAGGGATGCGCAGATCTGCAAATATATATGTAAAATGAACCAAAACAAACAGTGTATTTTAAGATCATTGCACACTTTATGTAATCACAAAGTCCTGACAGCTTGTTTTAAGACTCAGTTTCTGAATACAGGCTGTGTGTAATATAAAACCTTCATCTGTTTTATAATCAAAAAATATATAGACATCTACATAAATTCCCTCTCTGTGCTTGTGTTGCTCATACAACATTGACTACAAAAGTTTCTGGATCTCCTGGACCCAGATCTGGACCCAGTCGGTCAACAACGAAGGCCCAGATCTTTCAGTTCAATTGATGAAACACCTTCTGAATCACAGCCTCAGGGTCTACTAGGCTTACTTTGGTCTGACAGAGAAGTCAATGGAACAAAAAGCATTTCAAGCATTTAATGTAATTAGAGGAGTATTTTACAAATTAGACACGAGTTTGAATCAGCACCAAAATAATTGATGGAGTTGTTCAGCCACCCACCTTTTATTAGATAATAATGAAACCTGAGTCCAGATCCACACTAAATAGAACAAGCCCCCCATAAGAAGTCTTTCCTGCAGAGCTCTATAGGTTCATATAAACATCCAAACAAACACATTCAGAGCAGGTTGATGTTGTTAGCTGATGATTATTAACATCTTATTAGCATAACAACATCCCTGCTGATCAAATTACGCAGAACCATTCATCTGTCGATCGGGGTAAATTACCTGACATTTCACATAAACAAAATCATGAGCATTGGACCAATTAAAACCAACTTAACAGCTGTTTGCCGTAAATCCTGAAAATAAGCTGGCAGAGCATCTTTTACTGTCAGCAGAGCAGAGACTGATCCAAATCACACACAATGACCAGAGCCAAACCAGAGGATATATAAATGTGTGTGTGGTCTCTGCTCGACGGGTGAGGTAGGCTACAGATTGTGATGTGCTGCTACTGGAAATGTGACAAACATAATCCAGAGAGGAAGACTTTGGCTGAAGGATGTTAGGCTTCAAAGAGTCAGATGACCGCGAAGGACACAGAGCTGCACAGTGTGTGACTGAGGGGCACATCATTAAAACAACATCACTGACTGTGACAAATAATTATCTTAGACTATTTACACACTCACACACACATGCACACACATTTTCTCTCTTCTCTCTTGCGCACTTTATTGATATGAATGATGAATGTCAGGTGAACAACATAAAAGAAGAAAAAAGCTCCGTGTGTGTGTGTGTTCTCATGCGTGTGTGTGGCTTCTCATTTTCTCTGTCGGCAGCCTAACTCCCTGGTGAGTTCACAGGGCTGTGTGTGTCTGTCAGAGATCTTCTGATGCTGTTCGTGGAGATTCACTCTGACGTCTTCTTCATCTTCTAGATCTCTCAGATCACACACGTTCCTCCCAGGAGACTCTCGCAGTGCAGGGTTTATTTTTATTGGGCTCATTTAATTTGTTGAGACTTTTGTATTCGTAACACACAGCGCTATTGTCACACAGGAGGGTGCTAACTCATCCTGAACAACAAACAGTCAGGAGGAGTCACAGCTGATGATCATGTTGGTCATCTCAGATGGAAACAGCAGGCTGTGTTGACTAAAAGGAAAGTAGGCTATATCTCTTAACAAGGCAGATACACAGGTGTGTGTTAAGAGGGAGCTGCGTGTTGTGGCTGATGTTGTCATGGTATGTCTTGTTCCCTGTTCATGTCCTGTTTTATTTTGAAGTTGCATGTCTTGTCTTCCTGTGTTCTCCCTCTTGTGATTGCCTCATGTCTCTCACCTGTTTTCCCATTGTCCTATGAGGGATCGTCTGTTTTTCGTCCCCTGTACATGTGCTTAGTGTTTGTTGTAAGTTCTCCTCTGTGTTTCAGCTGCTTCAGTTTTCCTGTGTGTTCCTGGTATGAGTTTCTTCTGTGTGTTCCTTAAAGGGAAACTTCGTTTTTTTTCAACCTGGGCCCTGTTTTCATATGTTTTTCTGTATGTGAGTGATGGATAATACAATTATTGAGGTGGCTTGAGCAGGGCAGGCTGCCTGCAGCCCAGCTAACGCTCTTCAACCAGGCAAGTGGCTCCCGTCAAGGTTCGCCCCATAAACGTGCTTTTTTTTCACATTAACAGGCTCAGACAGTTACAATGAGTGTCTGACAACATACTAGAAAGGAGAAATGAAGGTCCCTACCTTTAGCGCGTCTTTTCTTTGACTGGCAGTAGTTATCGACAGGAGTGTCAGCATCCATTTGTAGCACAGCTAGCCATAACTTGTGAAAGCTGCGTGAAGAGTAGCCCAACATTTTGTTGCTACAATTTGGAAATGCTCCGGTCGTCTCTCTTCACCTCAGTCAGGTAACAGTATTCCCCATCTGTGTTCTGCCGTGAGTTATTGCGAGATTTCAGAACGAGATTTCTAGCGTGGTGAGATTTGGACACAGATCACAACAAACAGCGACCTCCAGCTGAAGGTAGAGACATACGTTCATTTCTCCTTTCTAGTATGTTGTATCATTGTAACTATCTGAGCCTGTCAATGTGAAAGAAACTGCAGGTTTATAGGGCGAACTTTGACGGGAGCCACTTGCTCGGTTGAAGAGCGTTAGCTGGGCTGCAGGCTGCCTGCCCTGCTCAATACTGGAGTGACCTCAATAATTGTATTATCCATCACTCACGTATACAGAAAAACTATGAAAACAGGGCCCAGGTTGAAAAAAAGTTTCCCTTTAATATCCCTGTGACTTTATTAAACCTTTTTTGCAGCAGTTTCTGAGTTTGTGTCTGCATGTGGGTCCGGTCCTCTCCAAACCCTGACAGATGTCACACAGACTGCTGCTGCACATAAATCATTTTCGGAAAACTGAATTAATCATCTAAGGTTCACCGTCACTACACAGAGTTATCTGCTTTCATCCTGAACACACAGATTCTTATTGTCTGATTTTCTCAAGATAGACAATGACAAGACACCGTGAGAATAAAAGATGACACCTCCTCTCCAACCCATTCATTTCACACAAGGGTTGTGCTAATGGCTGATGATATCCTTGATAGAAGATCATTATTATGACTGCAGAGAGATCAAACCTTTATAAATGTCAATTATTGACATAATTATGAATAATTATGAATAACCTAACTTATCATTTCCAATATTGGTTTTATTTCCTTGCTAGAGTTTAATAGTTACATATGGTAACCCTTTAATTTACAAGCCATTAATTACGTCATAATGTCAAGAAATAACAAAGGAATATCAATTAATTGTGGGGGGGGGGGTGTTAGAAATTTTGAAATATATATTCGAGTTTGGAGAAATTTGAATTTTGGTCCAAAATGCCAATTTACGAGAACACAACTCGAAAACAACTCTGTCTCATAACGTTCTGTTATTATCTCATAGTGTGGTGGATGCGCAGGTCACAACTTGTCCACCAGAGCGTTTTGGAGTTGTTGATTGATGAGTTTGATGAGGGAAAACCAAGAAATCCCATGAGCCTCCATAGCGTAGCTCTGAGCAGCCCGTGACTCTGCTCCGCCGTTCTAAAACCAGATTACACCGACAATTAAAGGCAACGAACCTACTCCTAAAACTATAGGGACTATGGCAATGGGTCAATTTGCCAAAATGTTGAACTACCATATCTATTTAATCATGGTTGCAACAGGTGCACTGCACACACAAACTCTTACTGTGCGTTCACACCAAAAGCTTCCAAAGCGTCAAAAACGCTCGAGGGTGGGCTTCAGACAAGACAGCTCCCAAAATGACAAATATTTTCAGCCGCTTTGGCCGCTCGTCACGTGACTGACGTCAAAGTTTGATCGCACTGGTCATTGGGGAGCCGAAATACAAAAAAAAGAAGAAAAAAAAAGGCAGCCGACGGACATCTCTATTCTGACAGGCTGCTGCCGGTTGCCGCCGAACCGCGTCATAGCTAATTACCCTAAAGTTAACCAGGGCTCAACTTCTCGTTTGGTGACGCTTTGGAAGCTTTGGACGCTTTGGAAGCGCGGCGACGCCTGTTGACGCTTGGGACGCTCAGTGTTGCCGGGCTCTCATTGAAAATGAATTGACTTTTGTTGTTGTTTTGACACTTTGGAAGCTTTTGGTGTGAACGCACAGTAATCAGCTGATTTTATTGAAGTGCTGAAAGTTGTATGTACAAGCTTCTCTGTGATTTGAGAAAGCAGAGGAGCTCAAGAGACAGAACATATCATTTATTTCAGTTTCTCATCCTGCTGCTTTTTATAGTGATAAAAAGAACTTGTGAACAACAGTCAGGGTGAGAGAGGCAGTCAGCCCATTTTCTCTCTTATTCATAGGCTAACATAACATTACATGCCCTAACTGCCCATTCATGAGTCTTCATCTCTATCTATGATTAAGACAGAGCTGGGGAGTCTAGCTGCTTGTTGCCTGGCAGAGAGAAATGCACTTCTGGCATGAACAACCCTCCCCCCGTCCAACCACCCCATCCCACCCCACCCCACCCAGTAACAGGCTTTTTTTAGGATGATGATGATGATGATGATGATGATAGAATTATTAGACTGTTGTTAAGATGGTGCAACCCTACATACACATTGACACACCATAGCTGCTACCGGGCTAAATGTACAGTTGCTGGCAAAACACGTCACTATGTGTTGTATCATGTTTTCTTGTATGTAACAACATCTATTGCACGTCTGCCCGTCCTGGGTGAGGGATCCTCCTCTGTTGCTCACCCTGAGGTTTCTCCAATTTTTTTTTCCTGGGAGTTTTTCCTCAGTTGATGTGAGCGTCTAAGGGCAGAGGAAATTGTTATGATACTATGTAAAGCCCTTTCAGACAAACTGTTTGTAAAAATGGGTTATACAAATAAAATTGCATTGCCTTGCCCTAGCTATCCAAGTCTATGCTAACTGCTCTGATTTGTCTGCTATTGCTGCTTTTTGTGCACGGGGACAGGCTCAGGGCCTCCTCTCTTCTGATTGGCTGATTGTCTCAGAGAGGAGCCTGATAGAGATGTGAAACCACTGAGATGGATTTGGGCTTGTTGAATACAACACAGGAAAAGAGAACAGTATGCCTCATGTGCTGGATGCAGACATAGGGTAGCAGCATGTTTTATGCTTGTTGTGGACCAGAACAAACTTATGTAACACTGAATAAATGTTCCTCCGTTTTTTGTTTTTTTTTTAATGTTCAGTGTCACTGTTAGAGCTAGAGCACTGGTCTCTGGATGGTCATGTGGTCATTAAAATGAGAATGGGTCTGAGGTATTAGTCAAACGGGACCTTGTGACCCATCTTTGTATGTGGTGTCTGTGAAACAGCTCGGAGGGGAGGTGAGTGCAGAGCTCAGGACGAGGATGGGCAGGAAATCCCAGATGGGGAGTGCTCAGCAGCACAGGCCGGATTATAACTCTGAACATCAAATTGTCTTATGTAACACATTGTAGTGCAGACGACAGCCACCAGCAGCTGTTATGCAATCCACTGTTGACCTGGCAAGGAACAGACACGCACGCAAACACACACACAAACACACACAAAAGCAGGAATATACAAAGATTTTGTAATTATGCTGAAACAATATGATGAGCTACAATACAATATAAAACAGCTCCTTTTTGGGAGAAAGATGGTTGCTCAGCTGTACTCTCATTTGAGGTAAGAGGTAGGTGAGTAGAGGAGAATTTGATTTAAAAAATACACAGGAGTATTTTTTTTTTCTGTTAACTCGTTGTCTTATTTCACTGATGTCTCAACTGACTGACTGTAGAAGTTGAAGAATATGACGCTGGTAGTGTATGATAGAAAGACTGCAGACATTATGGTCAGGAGAGACAGTGGGGGTTTTTGTCAAAGTTTCCAAAGGTCTCAGTTCTGTCCAAACTGCAACACAACCCGAGAGTTTTGAAAAGATGTTGTACACTGTGTTCTAAGCAGTGTGGACGACAGGAGCAAACATAAAAGAGATGTTAGATCTAGCCTTGCTAGTTCCACAACTCTGTTATAACGAAGCCATCGTTCAAACATGCAGCAGCACAACGTGACTGTCAGTGTAGGAGTTGGTTTTTCTCCTGTGAGGAACACAGTGTATGGTCTCTCTATCACATCTTCAAAATAAGAAGTTCATAGAAATGTACTTTGTTACTGTGTACTTGCTGATGATAGAAACTTTATCATCTTCAGAGTGTGATATTTGAAAGTAGAACTCACGGCTTCACTTTCAGCAGCAATCAGTAAAGCAGATAATGTTTCACTGAGCAGCTCCCCCTGCTGGACACACACACAAGGCAGCACATTTGGCAGTGTTCACTTATCGCAGGTCGCAAAGCCGTTTCGCTGCCAACTTTCTGATATGTGTATAGTAAATAGGCTCCATTTCTATAGCAGTTTTCTTAACAACTCAAAGTGTTTTGCACTGCTACTCAAATTCACACAGTGCTCACTAGACAGGCAGCACAGCTCCATTAGGGTTTGATTTTTTTTTTATTTGATTTGATTTGATTTTTATTTGTCTCAAACAAGCACATCAAAAGACAAACAATCTATGTAACAAGAAACAAAACAATAATGATACTGTGCAAGTTTGAGAAGGGGCTGAAGGAAGCAAAGCTTATCAAGTTCAGCCCCCCCTTACATTGTGATTCATGTCATACAGTACATCTGTAGTTCCATACAATTCAGAAGATTAAAAACATATTGCTTTAATATGAAATAAGACCACGATTATAAATAAAAAGAGTAAAATTAGCTGTCAAGTTCTTTATAGCTGTCCAAGAGTGTATGTACTTACTTTTAAATTGTTTTAAGTTATTGCACATTTTTATATCCTCATCTAGTCTATTCCACATTTTTACACCACAAAAATAGATGCTAAAACTTTTCAGGGTAGAATGGATGGATAGACATTTTTTGGATGTTTATTGGTAGCAACCTATTCCAGGCTTTAAACAAAATCTGACCTGTTTTGAATTTGACTAGGTCCTCAAATCTTAAAATATCTGATTTTAAAAACAAAGGATTTGTATGAGCAAGGTACCCAGCATGATGAACCATCCTTATGACTCCTTTTTGTAAAATGCAGGGTATTTTCTATCTTAGCCAAGAGGACTCATGGACTGGAGTATCCAGGAATTGAACCACTGACCTTTTGATCAGTGGATGCTCCACTCTGTCTCCTGAGTTACAGCCACTGCATGTTGTCTTAGTGGCTGTAAGGGGAGACATTACTGGTGAATATAGGGTAAAAATTTTAAATAACAGATGTCACCATGAAACTTCCCAAGTAAGTTTATCACTTACATTAAGACAAATATTTTTTGTATTACAAGTTTTGTCCAATTTTATGTTTAAATATGTAAATAAGGAAATATCTGATGAAATATGCGCTAATTTCCATACATTTCAAGAACCAAAATCTGAAAAATGGATAAAGCCCCTTTCAAAATTCATGTTTTATTTTGTTGACATATTAGAGTCAGAAGTTTTTACAGAGGGGATTTTGGATATTTCTTAAATGAGAAAATACTGTCACCAGCCCTAAATAAATCCAACTTTGCCATGTTTTTAGGAATAAAATGTTGTATAAATCAGGCTTTGAATGATATATCAACAATCCCCTCGGTAAAAACCTTCAGAATATAGACAGGAATAAAACTGGAAGGTTTGGTGTCTGTAAATGCTGCTGAAGTGGAGATTTCAGGCTCAGAGTCTGAGAAAAAACTCATTTTGAGAAAACGGCCTTTAAAGACTTGTACTGTAGAATTCCATAGATTGTTAATGTAAATCATACTAATAATGATTGGTTGCAGATACAAAGGAAATGACAATGTTACAGCCTACATCATTGTTCAGTAGAGAGAGAGCTTTAATGATACCTGACATGACATGGGTCAGACAACAGGCACAGCACAGTATGTCACAGTAGCATTAACTTTTGGCGAATTTAGGAGAAATCTACCAACAAAAGAGACAAAATGAAGTAAAATAACCACCTTAATGTGGGTGTTCTACCATTTCTTTTGACTTTTCTAAGAGAATACATGTTAAGGAAGAAAAATTGCCCAAAATCTCAAAATGGATCAGTGCATGAAAAAACAGTGTTTTTGCCTGTAGTGTCTCGCCTTGTTTTGTGGTGCTCGATTACAATAATGAACTCTCAGGTAAGGTTGTGGAAAAACTATAAAAATCTGGAACGCAGGGATTCGTACATCTGAAGCGTTCATCTGTGTAACACCACAATCACTCACCAGAATAGTTCTAAAAAAACATTATGGCAGCAGGCCAGCAAGAGCGAGATGAGACTACTTCAGCTTCACGTAGATGATGGTACTATTCCTGCACAAACACATCTGCATCATTCCCATAAGTGTTATTTCATTCAAAATACCATTGAATGTTGCAAAGGTGGTTTTACAGCATTAAACACTAACATCATTTGCAGTGTCAGAAGTTTTATTTTTCTTTCCTGAGGTATGAACATTGAGTAAACTCTATCGCTCAAAACACCAGGTGGTTGAAAACTAAACTCCTCAAAGAAAAAAAATGTTTGGAATTATTATTATCATTACTTCTCCCCTTTAATAATAACCAATTGGTGTTGTATTTAATAATGTTGGAAAATCTGATTATTAGTCACCTTTACAATGTGGTACAATTTGCAAAGATCATGCATTTGTGGAATGAGCAACACAGCAAAACGTGTGGCTAGTTCCCAAAAATATGTGCCAAAATTCCTTGCAATATTCTTCTGTTGGTATTCACTCTCGTTGGAGTTTCTTGGTGAAGATTGCACTCTTCCACAGTAAAAAGGAAAAGAAACAACAACATATTGGCCATTTTTACACTTCATTTATTTTACACTGGCAGGGACCACAGTAGTCTGTGGAAGATCCATGCGCAGTCACAACAGCTTGGCACCTCCTCCTCATGCTGGTCACCAGCCTGGTAACATTTTGCTGTGCGATGTCAACCCATTCCTCAACCAGGAGTTGTTGTTAAAAATCAACTATATGGTTGTGTTGGTCACTACCATGTACAGCTGATCCTACAAGTGTTCAGTTGGGTTGAGGTCTGGTCTCACGGCAGGTCACTCCATCCACCCCCACATTCTGGAGATATTCTGTGAAGATCCTGGAGATACTGTATGGGATTGCCACTGACTCAGAAACTCTCTTTATTATTATTTCATATTTCTATGTATTTATCTGAGAACAAAGACGACTCCCACACACTTCTTTGCAAGTGAAAGAAGTTTAATTAAAGTGCACAGCGTTTCAGTCCCTTGGACCTTCGTCAGGTTATGTTGATGTGCATGTATAAATTTATCTGAAATATCCAGCATGTTTTGAAATTTAGAGAAGGATCTGTGACAGGGTTGGTTAGGGTTAAGGAAATATGAAATATGCACATGTGCTGAGTTATTTTTCTTGTATGGTTCTATGTACGTGCCTATGTGTATATATATATGTGTACATAATGTGTAGTATATGTATATACTATGTTGTTTTTTATTTGTTTTGTTTCTGTTATTATCTATTTCTTGGTTAATATCTTGGTATATATGTGTGTATGTTTATATGTGTTTATTTGAATATGTTTCCTGTCTGCACTGACAGACATATGTTGATCTGCACCTGCTTTCCTTTTTTTTTTCTACTGTAAGAAAAAAAAAAGAAACTCATTCCTATATTTACTGCATTGAGAATGCCTTTAGTGATGACAAGTTCTGTTTTGGGGATTTTGGCACATGTTTTTGGGCCACTACCCACACATTTAGCTGTGTTGCTCATTCCAGGTTTGGATGAGAGAGTGTAAAGTGACAGGAGAGTTAACGAGGGGGGAGGGGGGACATGCAGAGTGTGGGACAGTTTCAATCCTGCATGTGGGAGACAGACTCCCCCACTGACAATGGAGACTTGTACACGGAGGAAATTATAGAAATAAATACAGTGCACGGCTATCATAGCCATAAATAGTATCAAAAATGAGGATTAATATAAAGATCATGAGGATTATAACATAAAGCTTAATGCTCTGGGAACAGTTGGTATTTAGGAGATATACAAGGTTTTCATCTGACAACCGCACTTTATTTTTAGACATGTTATCTCCAACGAGATATCGAAACGTGACTGTCACGGCGTGTGTACAGAGTTGGGCGCTGCAGCCTAACAACCACCAGAGCTCTCACTGACCCTCCGCCTCATCGTCATGCTGCTGTACCTGTATGTTGGGGTGATTACCATCAGGTGAGCCTCTAACAAGCTCTTCCTCATTAAGGAAAGCAGAACTGATGTGATGTGGATGTGTGAAATCTGCTTAAAACCTAATGAATCTGTCTTCTGTAAAGGACAGTAAAGTTATTCCTGACACCTGTTATGTCATGTGTGAGCTCATTGTGTCCCGATTTTATCTCTTAGTTCTGACTGACAACAGTTTACTTACTGAGACCTTCCGTCCACAGCAGGAAACAACTCAGCTGCTTCTTTCCCTGATCAACCTTGCAAATGATGTTTGTCAGGAATTCAGGCAGAATTAGCACATTGCTTTGTAATAGCACAGCTAAACCCTTTCTTACCAGAAAAGGGTATTTTTTTCTGTTTCCTAGCAACAGCAATATTAAATACTCGTGTTTTTACCATCACGTGACGCATCCATGACCTGCCATGATCCTTTGGGGTGGTGAACTTGATAAGACAAGATCAATTAATTTTATATTCAATTTTATATTAATTTTAGTACATCTGCTTTTGTAAGAGCTTTGTTTTTAAAGTATTCATTTACACACTAACATTCATTTGTTTATCATTATTCATCATCAATCAATCAATTTATTATTTAAAGTGCAAAATCACCATGGTACATGGTCCCAATACACCGTACAATAAAAACATGGCATCATAACAACATCATAACAACATCCTCTGCCCTTAGACCTTCACATCGACTGAGGAAAAACTCCATGGAACATCATTATTCATTACATGATAGACAATAGCTACATTAAGGTGAACACAGTCTCCGTGATGTCACACATTTCTAGTATGAAGCTCAGAGTGACCAGCTCCATGAGACTGCAGTGCAAACCAGTTTGTGATACATGCTCAAAGAGGCCACGCCCTAAATTCAAACCTGTTAAAACAAACAAACATCTGTCTTTTATCTGAAAATGAAATGGGTACTGCATCTGCATGCACAAATTCATAACTCCAGCACTGATGGTAATGGTGAAATCTTTGCACCTTTTCTATTTTGCAGACACAGACTCAGTAAACAGAGCTGCACCTGTCCTGCAAAGTGCTGTTACGCGACAAACACCACTGAGTGAGCTACAGTTTTAACTTGTAAAAACACACACTTGAAGATTGAAACGTCTCACACAGAGACTCTGGGAGGCCCGCGATGAGATGTAACATCTGTTTAAACAGCCAGCACAGTGGAAAGAAGCACTCTCCTGCGTCTCTGTGTGTTATCTGTAAGTGCATGTGCCTCCTGACAGATGTGTGTGTGTGTGTGTGTGTGTGTGTGTGTGTGTGTGTGTGTGTGTGTGTGTGTGTGTGTGTGTGTGTGTGTGTGTGTGTGTGTGTGTGTGTGTGTGCTCAGTCGGAACAGGAATTTTTCATCACAGTGGAAAATGATTTAGTCAGCAGGTTTACACACCTTTAAAAAAAACCCTGCTTGTGGTGCATCAAATTGTGGTAGGAAAAGTATCTTATACATAACATCAAACCTTAATAAAATGCAAACAGGTAAGAAGTTTGCAAACAGGTAAGAAGCTGGTATCAAGGAGGAAATTAGCTGTAGAGCACATGGAAAATATGTGTGATAAAGGTTGTAATGCAGGAGATTTATAAGATTACAAAAAATTAACCAATAAAAGTGATCAAATTAACCTTGAATTCCTGAATATCAGTATTTTTTAAATGAAATTGAAATCTGGGCAGTATTTCAAACATATGATTATCAGTCATCATCATCAGGGTTAAGATGGTTCCTCTCCTTTTGTCCTCACTTAGGACTTTCACATCATCAAGGCTCGGTTCCGAACTCAATTTTAAACTGGCCAGCGCGTTCAGACAGAAAAAGATAACAGGTTCAGAACCTTAAAAGTCGGGTCTCAAAGGAAGCAAAACACTGTTGGATCTTCCCCACGGACTATGACATCATCAGTGGGCGTGTCGTAGCCTATTCTAGACTGTGAAGACGAGAAAAAGGCAGCGACTGACAACATGGAGAAAAATAATTTGTTGCGGTCTGCTAATGAAACAAAATGTTTGGTGGTGATTTGGGCAAATACAGAATTTCAAGGAAAGCTAGAAATCACCACAAGAAAGAGCAAGTAGTCTATGAATTTCCCTTTGGGTTTAATAAAGTAAAGTAACTCTTATCTTTGGGCTGGGTTCACTCAAATGCCAGACCAAATAATGAATAAACTTAACCCTAAAACTGAAGGAAAAAAGAAAAAAAGAAAAAATGTTGCCACTGTTGTGTTTACTTCCACACCGCACGAGTAGCTAATGCAGAGTAACATACGCTTAAACTGGTGTGAATGCAGGCTGGTTCGTTAGATACAGTAGCACTATGGTTCTGCAGAATGGAGCCCGAGCCCGAGCCAGAACCAGAACTGTGTCTGTCCTTAAGGACCCTCTAGTTTACCACCCAGAAAGTTTCTGACAATCTTTCTTTATAGGTTCTGTGCTTCCACACAGACAACCTGATCCCGGTAGCCTAATGATTTACAAATGAATGAGGAAGAAACACTCTTTAGTTTTGGCTCCGTCCCAGCCTGTTGAAGAGTGCAGCCATACCTGTGTAAATGAGAATGCAGAGCTCCAGGTGTTGCTTTGGCCAAACTCATTAAAAAGAAGATGTAGCACACACTGATTGCCATGGTTATCCACTGTTTTGGGATGGAGGGAGTGTAGTCAGGGTTAGGGTAGAGTGTAGTTTTAATGGATGTTTGTTTTTTGTTTGTTTTTTGTTCTGTGAAAAGTGACACAGGAGCACAGGCTCATGGACATGACTTCAATGATTTAAATTAAGGACCATTCACTGACAACCCAATAGAACCTTATCATGATCCATACCAAAAGGGCAACACCTCCTCATCTCACAATGTCTCTTACAGTAAGCTCCTCAGAGGACACTACAACTTTTGGCAGCATTTAGGACAGCTCGTAGTGAGATAACCCACCAGTTCTCTGAAGGACCTGAACAAAGCACCAGTCGCACACTGAGCTCCACTCTGCGTCCCTGTCTCAGACCCTCTGTGAATCCAACTCCACTCCACTTTGTCTCCACTCATTCTCCCAGTCACTTCCCACAGCTCACATGCATGAACCTGCAGTTGATTTGAGAGCATCATCTTCACCACATGGCTCCTTCAACCTGCTCTGAATTAAAAGGTTAAAAGAAAGCAAAAGCCCCCATCATCTAACCACAACAATGTCATGTCATGATCACTCATCACGACACTATAATTATTTTTCTGCAAAAATAAAAGTTTGTTGATTGTACTGCTGTCAGTCCTGGAGGGTTCTCTTATTACAGTAATGACAACAGAGCACAAAGAAGACAGACCATGAAAGAAGTTTCAATCCTAAACTGAACACTCTCAAATCAGTGTGACATGGTCCTTCACAATCCGTTGAGCCCTCACTCTACCATGACCACTGATGATTGTGTCCTATAAATGGAGAACAACTTATTCTTATCCCATTGTCCAATTAAGCTTATCAATGCAGCCCACTGCTGTACGGTGGCCCAGAGAGATCAACACACTGCAACTTAAGAAAATGATGATTGATAATGCAAATAGTCACAACAGGAGTGTTTCCAAGGCAACCTGACTATGATGCACTTGAATGGATGTATTATATAGTGCATCCCTGCCAGGTAATTAAACTGACTATAGCTTGACTGTCATTTTCGTTCAGCTGTCAGTAGTACAGGCGTGTGGTGTGAGGGTCCAAACTCAAGGTCAAAACAGCTCAGGAGCTTTTGATCCTGTCACATGTTCTTCATCTGCAGATGGGATTTGCCCATAGAACTGTAGATTAAGTAATCTTGAATCTTGTTTTTCACCTTTGAGGCTTTTTTTTTTTTTTCAGGGTGCAGTATTTTATTCTTCATGTATTTATAGAGCTGAAGAAGCATGACAGCATTATAAAACATTTTATCACACACATCAGAAATAACTCACATGTGAATTATTTTAATATGATGATGATGCTCAGATTTGAGTGAGGTGCACTGTGTGAAATTAGATTTGGGAATACAGACCATGCTGATTAAACAGTGTCACTGTGTTTTAAAAATAACCTCCATGATCTTCTGAGCTCAGACGGAACAACATAATTCTTTTAAAATAATGAAAACACATTTGAACACACTGAAAGTCAAAGAGTCTTTGTCGTGAATATAACTAATAACTATCATCATCATATTCTCTAATGATGAAAGTTTACACCAACTGATACTCTGAACTCCACAAACATGACAGTTTTATCCTGAAACTTTTCTCGCACCTGTTTTTTTTTTTTTTTTCGCTCCTCACATCCTCATAATAACCGTCACAGCACTTAAGCGCTGTCAAACTGTCATGTGAGTAGAGGCCTTTCTGTTGTAAGAGCACAGGAGGAGCTGCAGAAATGATCTCCTACTGAGATTTCGCACAAAAATGAATCATCCTGATGTCTCCTGGTAGAATAAAGGGATCTGTGGGGAGTACACACCTTTAATGATTAAAGCTTTGCTACATCTGTTCCTGGCGTTGAGCTCCACATGCCATCACAACATGCTTCCTAAAGGATCTCTAGATGCTCCAGCTGTGAGCAAAACTGTAATGTTAGTACCACTATAACATAACATGCTGCTGAAACTTGAATGTGAAATATAAATATGAAGGATTAACCATAAGGAGTTTGCTCAGTAAAACAAGACTGACAGATGTCTCATACCACACTTTGCTTGCTTGTTTATGAAAGAGCATGGACAATGGCACATTTCCCCATGTGTGCACACAAGTGTTATATCAACTAGAAGCAGAAATTGTGTCAATAAATTGTGATAAACAACACATCAGAATAGACTCATGACACACTTAATAATAATTAGGGCTTTTTCTGCAAGAACCTTTGACTTTGGAGCTTCACAGAACCTGAACCCGTGAGGTCCTTGTTCCTGGTCCAGAGTCCAGATCCATACACATGAGTGGCTCTGCAAGCTCTGAGCTCATAAATAATGGATATCACATTAAAGTGCTGAGTCTCAGCTTCGAGTGTTTCTGTCCACACTGAAAGAACCGTGTACAAGAGATGGTCCATTTAACACAGATTTTGTAATACTTAAAAAAAAAAATGCTTTGACACATTCGCCCCTGTTGACAGTATAATTTAATATCACCACCAGCGCAAAACCACAGCATAAAGCTACAGGTCAAAAAGAAATAAATAAAAAAATCATTCATCTGTTCAATTTTCTCTTTTAATTTAATTGCACAATGACTCCAAACCCTGGGGTGACGTGGTGGACAGTGCAGTAAGATCGCACGTCTGTTAGAGAGGTCATATCAGTAATTTAACTCCCACTCTGGACGGCAGTTTGACTTATAGGAGAGGACGTTTCAATTACAGGACAGGAGATGTTCTGCGGTGGACGCTGACATTCAGCAGGACAAAGATAAGAAGCCTCCATCTTAGAGAGAGACGCGAGGAAAAAATATTGCTGAGTCAGAGCTGAAAAAACATGACACACAGATTTTGTTCAGAATGACTTGTAGCTACTATCTGTGGATCCATTATTGTCTTCTATGCTGCTCATAATGGAAAAACAAATCATGTACAATTAAATTAATATTACATTCATTTTGTGATGTCATAGTTAAACCTCAGCATCCTTTGAACATAATCTATGTTTAACACAGCCAGACTGGTCACCATGCACTGTTTGTTGTGTATAGGTATGGAGGAGGGCGACAGACAGAACATGCCACTCAGTTTTGTTTTTTCACAACTTTCTGCCCTCAGTTCAGTGTGTGGAGCCTGTTTGGAGTGATTTGGTGTCAACAGGTTGATCCACAGAGCGTCATGGTGACAGAGGGGGCCTCAAGTGACTTTATTGTCACCTATCACATATAGTATGTCGGTGACCTATATCTCATCTGATGTTCATTCACTCTGCAGCAACAACAACAACAACACTGAGCTCTGCATCCTCGCTCTGCATTAGCATTTAATCACACGTGAATTCTTTTGACTGTTTCTTTCTAAAGACTCGTGTGTATTACACGTTGTGCGTCTCAGGCTCAGCTGTGATGGTTGTTAGCTCAGGCTTTCTCTGATTTTGTTCCAGAGCCACTCCACCAGACATACATAAATACTGTATACCGGCCTGTCTCACTGAACCTCACAAGCCACAGCCACAGTGACTCTGCAAAACATCACTGGTGAATAATACTGAAGCATGATTTGGCCACAGTGTGAGTTTCTGTGGTGTGTAACTTGGGGCACATCACACTATAAAGGGTGGAGATATAAAATAAGTTAATCTTCCTGTATTCTCCTTATGGAGCCCTCTAGACTAGAGAACTATGTATGTCCACTCATTGTCCCTTCTGGACGGCCAGCTTCAGGACGGAGGAGGGCAATTCGCAGTGAGCTGAAATCTTTGACTTTGGGTGTGTATGGAGTCTTTGAGCAGGAGCAGCTCTTGTACATAGAGGACTGATGTGGTGTCAGCGGCCCTCAGTGGGGGTTGCTGAGGCCTCCATTGGTCAGAGTCAGTCTGCTCCACCTCCTGTTACTGAGGAGTTTACGGTTCTGTTGAACCTTCACCCGAACATCAAAAACCTCCTGGATGGCTTTCTTGAAGCAGTGGAAGTTGTAATCGATGAGTCCTGTGAGGGACAGAGAGAGGAGACGTAATCAGTAATCTGTGAGTGGACAGTCTTCAAAATGATAGTACAATTACATAATTTCCACCGTAACATGTTGTAACTTCTCGCCAGCATGTCAACAAGTTAATATTGCTGCAAATTCCCCTTTAATTAAATTTAACAGCTCATGGTTGTCCCTCTCAGCACCAACATCCTCCCTCTGTGGTGAGACATGACTGGCCAAGTGTGAAGCTGCATGTGTTCCCCTTAACTCATTTGTGTGGTGTGCTTCACATTAACAGAATTAAATACTGCAAAAAAAGGAATTATTGCCTTTTTTTTTAAATATTACAATGAGGCAATGATTATAAAAGCCACACAAATGAGTAATGTCTCAGGAGGGAGCAAGGTTGAATCACCTCAGATTCAATAGATAAGTATTTAATTCATTTTCTTCAAGTAGCAGGTGAGTTCAGTGGCTCAGCAGAGGATCTGAGGTCGTTTTGAAACATGAAATGAAAGGAGTCAGTGACACGTAAAGGTGGAGGTTGTGGTGGTTAAAGGGGCAGAACAGGCAGCTAGTCCAGTGTCGCATCATGTAAATAAGATTTTCTGACGATCCTGATATATAAATCAATTCATAATGTTCTCACTTAATAATAATTAGATGAAAATCATTATAACAATAGTGCGTGGCAACTGCGACTCTGAAATACAGGGAGATGTTGTCACCGAAGGGACTGTCAAAACACGATGTGCAGCAAGAAAAGACAAAGCAAGAAAATGTAAAAGTTTGAGGCATAAACACTGTGACACAGTCATAAAAGGTTTGACACAGCCGAGATTGGAAATAGATTAGTAGATAGTCTGTGCTTCCTCAACTTTGCCTTAGATGTGACTTTGCAGTATATGATCTCCACAGGGACCATTAATCTCAGCAGCAGCAACAGGCTGACAAAGACACACCACGCAACTACAGAGGAAACAGAGCAGCGCTGCATATATGAGCACAGACAGACACAGCTGCCAGCGTAAACACTGACAGTGTCACAAAAGCCTTATACTGCATTGCATAACAATTAACATAATTAATCAAATTAGAGTTAAAACTCTTATTATTACATAAGGAGATTTAATTGTGAGGAATGACATTAGTCATGCATTATGTGGCAGTGTTTAAGCATCTTCAGTGATGCTTCAAAGATGCTTCAGATAATTTGCTGAGGTGCTGAACAACATTGAACAACCTGGTGGTAAATGCTGCAGTCCCAGCTCCTCTCTGTAAATACACACAGTGAGGTGATCTGGTTCTCTACAGCTCATTTCTTCCTGTGTGAGTATTAGTTGTGACTCGAAAAGGTCATGTTGTAGGGATACTACATTTTGGGCCTTTATCTATATCTTCATTTACATCTATATATGTTTTTCGCACACTGAAACTGAAAAACACTGAAACTCTAAACGAAGTGATTTCATAACAGAAAAAAGGTGAAAAGGGAAAACAATTTTACATGTTGATATATCCATCTATATTTACATCTATACTGTATCCATAGCTATCTATAAAAATATATGTAGATAGCTATACCTATCTTCATCTATCGATCACGTATATCTGAACTTTCACAGTCAGTTCATAGTACAATCAGGAATCAATCAATCAGAAATTCATTCATTCATTCATAACATTATTTCATAGATCGGAAAAAATAAGGAGGCTGAAGCTATTAAAGCAGATAACAGCGGCACGGCCGTTTCGGCTAATGCTGTGTTCAAGGCAGGCTTTTGAAACCGTAAGTTACAGCTTCAAGTCACAACTACGACTTGGTAGCGTTCCAGGTAACCCGTAGCTCGTGTTTTTACCGTCCTGTTGTCTGTGAAAGTTCCCTATAACGGCCACTCGTAACTTCCGACCCGTGAACTCGTACCAGATCGAACTGGTATGACTTCACAGGAAGGAAAAACACAAAGTACGAGTTTCCTTGAACGCACCATGAGTTAGCAGCCCCCGCCCTTGTCAGGCATCAATTGGTCCTCGTGCTACGTCACCACATTCACGCGCATCCCTTGGCTGCACACACAGCCCTTCATGCCGTTCTCTCCCCTCATTGGATAACACTTGTATCCCACAAGGAAAATTTTCTCCTCGGGTTACAGCAGAGCAGAGTGACGGAGAGACTCGTGTTTAGGCTGAAATACTTCATGTAAGTGATTGCTGACGGAAAATAGGACTATTTAGGACTTATATTAACAAAAACATTCCACTGATATCTGCTTTAAGCTTGTACATGCCTACCCTTATTTCTTCCCATTAGATTTAAAGCTATTCATAATTTCAATTTTTCCAAAATGTGTTTCCAAAAATAGTATATCAAACTCATCATCAACTCAACTCAGCATCAATATCATTAACAGAATAAGTTTATTATCTGAACATTAGACCATCCATATAGGTTCAACAGTGGGAATCCTGGATTGGGACCAGTTTGAATCATCCGTCGTCCTCCAGTTCCTGTTTGTGCTTCAGGAGAGGCAGAAATGTCAGAGATATAGTTGTCAGCTCTGTTTAGCGGGAAACTCACACAAACTAATTGGCTTTCAACAAGTGTGTGGAATCTACAGATGGGAAGTGTGCCAGCTGTCCAACCACACTGACTCAGGAAAGATATCAACTGTCTTTCTCCACCTGTCATCTACAGGATATCTCGAAATGCTCATGCAGCTAAGTGGGCCAAATAAATGCCAAACTGAGAGTTGTTGCCATTTGAAATAGAAGCATGGATCACGCCATGGCTAGGCACTATACAAAAAGAGAAACTACTGTATGGTTCAGCTGTTTTTCCCTAGGGAGGGGAAAACTGTATCATGGGTTCTTGAACTGAACACAATGAAACCTGAACATGATGAAACACAACGACCTGAGTTGTTTTCACTAAGGTCAGTATACACATTAATCTCACGCCACATATGATTTGGACCCTTAAGGAGATCTGTAAGTCCTCTGTAAGTCAGTGATACATGTGGAAGTCAGTTTTTTCTTTTAACTCCAGGAATGTTAATATTGGCATGATTTTGACATGGTACACGGAATCTATCTACATGTATATCCATCTTATAGATTTATCTGTATCTATATCTGTATTTACATCCTTGTCTATATCAGCATTTACATATCCATATGTATTACAGTGGGGTCCAAAAGACAAGTGTTCACAGACTTCTGACTCTATATACACACGTACTGTATACATGTGTCAAACACTGCCTGGCTCTGGGGCTTTGGTTAATTGGTGGAACGAAAATTAATTAAATGATACTGACATTCTAAAGTCATCTAACCAAGAGAGAGAGAGAAATAACATACACAGGCAATTAAAAGAGAGAGAGAGCAAGTGTGTGTGTGTGTGTGTGTGTGTGTGTACATACAGAGGGGTGAAATTGAGACTTAATGCTACAATATGCAGGAGTTGGAACAGGTTAGTTGCACAGCTGACTGGCTGCAGCTGCTGCTTTCATATAATCTGTTTTCTCCATACATTCCACAGGGGGTGTGTTCATAAATTGGCTTTTTATAATAGTTTGTCTTCTGTATCAGCAGGAGACTCTCCTCCATGATCCCAATTGGTTTTCATTTAGTTTTCAATTTGACTACATTTCTGTGTCAATTTCTTTTCTGTTTGAAATGTTGATTACCTCCAAGGTGAGATGAGAACTTAAAAAATTTAATCAACATTTTAAAAAATTAATTCAGGTTTTTGCAGAAAATGAAAGATTTTATAGAATAAACAAAGGGGCAGATGTTGCCGTAATTCCTTCTGTCTGCTGTTTTTCCACTCTGACTCTTTGATCATGGAAAGTCATCTCAGCTGTAGCAAATAGCCTCCGCAGGCAGCTGCTGAAGGTTACCTTTCTCCTGCACCTAACTTTAAATAGGATCAAGTTGTAACTTAAATGTGTCTTACTTTTACTTTTTGACATTGCTTACCGTAATTGTTCAGAACATCTTGACACATTCTGAGAGTCTGAGTCCTGATACTGTATATATAAGTGACACTTATGACAACTGATTGACTCAGTGTAAGACTGTTAGGTTGGTTTTCCGGTCGGTTGTTCAGATTCTGATACGAGAATCAGAAATGTATCAGACACTGGGGCGGTGCGTGGCGCAGTGGGTAGAGCGGCCGCCCCATGTAGAGGCTACAGTCCTCGCCGCAGGCGTCCCCGGTTCGAATCCCGCGTCGGGCAGACCTTTCCTGCGTGCCGTTCCCCCTCTCTCTGCCTCCCCATTTCCTGTCTATCTCTACTGTCATCACTATCAAATAAAGGCAAAAAGCCGAAAAATATTAAAAAAAGAAATGTATCAGACACTGCCTTAAAAATTTAATATTGAGGCTTGCATTAAGCACACACGTCTATACACTCAACTGATAGCACATAGTGTTGATAACCTTTAAAGTTTCCTACCCTGATAAATTTCTATTTTCTCAGAAATCACTTCTTTGCTGCTCTACAATCGCTGCCTCAGGAGGCTGTGCTGCTCTGCAGCTACTACCAGCAGCTACAGAGGAAAGAATTGAGTTTAAGTACCACGTATACATACACAAGTACATACATACACAACTCAGTCAGTCAGCAATTTCCCCGTCCCACTGTTAGTGAGTGATTAAATGGATCATCCTAATGTTAAACCAACACTAAGGAACATTTCAACCTTCATATAATATTTTAAGAACTTTTGTGATGGTACATCGACTTACAACAGGTTGAATGACACCTCTGTCCCCCTCTGCCTGAGTCTGTATCGCCTTCACTGTATCGCCTTCACTGGCACTAAACATCTTTGAGGTATAGGAACCTCTCCACACACAAAAAACTATAAATGTGCTGACGGCTTTACGGCAAACGTCACTTCGCCCTTTCCCCATTTGTTAAAAACACGTTACCGCTATCATGGCAGAAACAGCAAGAAAACCAAAGAAATTAAAAGTTTTGTCTGAGGAGACTAAAAAATGAAAGAGGGAGAGTAACGGGGAAATTCCACTGGATGCAGAATGGCTGTAGCTCCACTTCGGCACGGTGGCGGAGCCGCAGCCGTTTCTACTCAGGTCAATGTGTGTGCTTCAACCAGCTCCAGCACCCGGCAGCCCTCCACAACACACAGAGCTTCGATTTTTGCCGGACGACAGAGCACCGTGCATAAGTTCAGCACCGAGCAGCTTGTGCAGAAATCGTGTACAAAATACAAAACAAAACACCCGGTTAACTTTCAAAATAAAATACACCGTGTTTACGGCGGATCATATTTCCCGTACTCCACCTTGAAAACGTTGTAATGGGCTGAGGCCGGCCTGAAGTCAACAGGTCAGAGGTTTTCAGACACCATTTTACCCTGTTGATACCATGAACGAGGAGATACTGATTGTAAAATCACAAAATAGGCAAATCAACAGGTCAGCACCAAGTTGTTGCACGCGACCGGGAGATCAGGATGTTTACGACGCTACGTGCCGGTGCTCATGGAAAAAGGGGTCTTCATTCAGGAAAAACACTACCGCTTTGGTCCACCGGCACCGCCAAACTCAACCAAAACTGAAAGTTCTTAAGTACTACTTTAACAGTTATTCCTGTCAACCAGAGGCCACTGGTTCTCTACCTGATATTCATCACTGATTTGTACCAACAGACTGATCATAGTGGATGGATAGCAACTTATCCATAGCTACTTATAAACTGTTTCCCTGTCTGTAACAACATCTATTGCACTGCCCGTCCTGGGTGAGGGATCCCTCCTCTGTTGCTCACTCTGAGGTTTCTCCAATTTTTCCCTGTTAAAAGGGTTTTTCCATGGAGTTTTTCCTCAGGCGATGTGAGGGTCTAAGGACAGAGGATGTTGTTATGATGCCATGTGAAGCCCTTTGAGACAAACTGTTTGTAAAAACGGGCTATACAAATAAAATTGCCTTGCCTTGCCTTGCCTTATCTTTAGTTAGCCTATCCATTACACCAACAGTGCCACATGGAGCCTGTGGGATATAGCCTGTAAGCACAGTGCAGCTCACTAGTGACATTTATGGCGCAGTTTCCTGCAGCTTTATTCAGATTCGGCACCTGATCACATGATTGCTTAACCAAGGTGGGTGATTCAGTGGACCACCTGGTGGAGCTTCATTTTAAATTTAAGCCATAACAAATAACCATCAAGAGCATGAGAGACACCAACAATAAATTGTATTATTTAATATAGTGAGGATTCTCCTCCGACATTATCATGTAAATTGGTGAGCTGGGACTCTCATTATTTCCTATCTGCACATTCTGATGGATTTTCATTATTTCATCAAGGGTTAGCAGGGTTTGCAGCTGGCGTGACTGGAAATATAAAGAGGGCAACAGCTGGTCTCCTTTTTAATTGTCATAGTGGTTGTACTGGGTTTAGCCTCTTTTGCCCCACACCGTGATCATTGGAAATTTGCTTGCGTGAATGTTGTGTAAAATTGCTTGTTTACTGTCACACATCATAGAAATGAGCAGGAGAAATCTCTCTCTAATAATGCCAATGTTTCAAATTGATGTAATAACAGTGGATCCACCGAGAGACGGGGGTGGGTGGTGGGTGTGGGAGCTTCTCGCCCAGTGGTCATTACTTAAGGCTTCAGTCGAAAAATCGGTTTCAAAATCCATCAGTGGTGCAGCCTGAGAGAAAAAAAAATAGACTTCATGCCAGACATCAGAATGCACACACAAACACACACACACACACACACACACACACACACACACACACACGCACGCACACGCACACACAAACATACACACACACACACACACACATAAACACCACAGGCATCCATTAATGCTCTGCCATGTCTGGATGAATAGGTGAGGAATAATAATGTAAAGTCTAAATGACAAACATCAGATGGAAGAAGAGCTGTCTGACGGGAGCTATACAGTGATTTATTCACAGGTAAAGAAATTCAGATTTCACCTTGTGTTGCTACACACTCACCTCAATCTTGTGTCACTTTGAAGGAGCAGGTCCAGGTCTGACCTCTTAAGACTGTTGGTTTGACTTTTACTTTGAAGAGACTCAGCTGCTGCTTCATACAGGGTGCATTGAATTTTATATATTTGTTACCTTTTTTGACCCAAACTTTATGTGTTTAAAATGAGTCCAGGCAACACATCTCCATGTCACATATTTACTTTGAGATTCATTGCACTAGATAATGGCTTTAGGAAACATTTTATAACATCCTTGCAGGTGGATATCAGACTCTCCCCAGACTTGGTCAGAAAATACTTCACATCTTGACAATGCTACATTGTGAGTTTCCAGACAGTGGTTACAAGTCTGTAATACATTATCCAATCTGATTCAAACTTTGTCAGACAATCCTTCTTGTATTCTGATCATGACTGTGAGTGAAACCAACTCGGATAAAATCAGCTTACAAGGGCTCTTATAAAACACACACACACACGTGTTTGAATCTGAAGTGTTAGACTGAATCAACACCAACAGCTGCGGAGTCTTCCTGAGGGAAGGGGTGGGGCAGGGTTAACTACTAATTCTGGCTCACGGGTGATGGGTGGTTTATGAATTTAAAAGTAACATAAGATGATGAAATGCTGGTCTAACTTATGCTGAATGAAGCACCAGCATGCTCACACAGTCTGCTACCCCCACATCCCCCTACAGTAGCCTATATAGGAACCTGTAACCATGTTTTGCATTAACAGAACCATTCCTAGTGAAACTGCATGACAGCGTCGTAGCACCTGTCTGGATGGGAGCTGCTTTGGTGTGTTGCCTGGGGCAGAGAGCAAGAATCTGGAGGGCTGTGCAGCTCAGCCCAGCGCTCCCTTCGATCTGGGCCCGAGACCAACGCGTAATGTTTCCATCACATTACTGTAACAAGGTGCATGTCTCAAAGCGGGTTTGATCTCACTAGAGACTGTGACAGGTATCAGAGGCAATGAGGTCAGACAATGTGGTCTTTGATCAGATGTACGAAGGAAACGGTAATAGTGCCATCTGCAGACACATCGATGATGTATAGTCTATTCATACTGTGTTTGTAGCTGCTATCATTTGAAATGTTAGATGCTAGCAGATGTTCGGAGCTTTGAAATAACATGAAATGCCTAAACAATAGATTAAACTGTAAAGCACCGTAATCCTTACAAACTTCTTGAACAAGGTAATTATATTTTCAACCAGTGAATGCTAGTAGCAGATGACACAACAATGACTACAGGGAGGAAATGAACTAACTCGCCACCTGAGGTATTTGTAACAGGAACTGCCCATTGGTCCGACCTCCCATTGGTTCGATCTCCCGTTACTCCGACAAAATCAACCACATGTCGGACCAATAGGAGGTCGAACCAATGGGTGGTCCCGTTAGTTTGAACTGTCATCAACCTGCTGACAGCAGACTGGGGGAGAAAAAAAAGGTAAATTTTGCTTTGGTTGGGTTTAGGCAATGAAGAAAGGAGTTGGTTAAGTTTAGTAAAAACACCAGGTAGAGGCTAAACAGGCTGGAAGCATAATGAGCGTTATATGTTATTAATATGAAGTGCTTGTTTTGCAGTTAATTATGCACATGATCCGTTTGATCCCAGAAAGGAAAAAAGGATCAATGCGCAGCCTCCGTTTCCTTTCTGATTGCGTCCGTCTGTCCGTTCGGAGTGGGAGAGAAAGAGAGAGAGAACCCAATCCACCTGTCTGTATACCTGTCTGTAGGCTCCACCTGTCAATGAGACACACATGAAAGAAGATGTGCAGTTTATTGTGTTTGTAAAGTTTGATTTGATATGAGTGTCAAGGTTTAATTATGGACACTAATGAGCTTGCAGCAGTGCGTAATGACAGCTCCTCGCTGGTGAAACACAATAAACTGCACCTCTTCTTCCACGTGTGTCTTATTGACAGGTGGAGCCTATGAATAATTATTTAAATGCATAGTGAACGGTAAGAATGGAGAGTTGGACTAATGCTAATAACTAGCCCAGTTCGAACTAATGAGGACCTCCCATTACTGTAGTTCGAACTCTCATTACTCCGATTGTCGGACCAATGGGAGTTCAAACCAATGGGAGGTCAAACTAATGGGAAGTGGGACTAATGGGAGGTCGGACCAATGCCATGGACCCTTTGTAACCACGGACTACGCAGATTATTGTTGAGCGAATCTGATAAAGCAACATGTGAAACGCGTTGTTCGCCCCTTCTGTTTTTACTTTTGATAATAAATCCTGTCTATCCTATGCTCTAGTGTGCGCTGGAAGTCTTTTGGATTTCAGATTATTGTTGACTTCAAAAGACGCAGCACACTCTCAATCAACAGCAAGGCAGCGGAGTCTCCAGGATTTTGGGGGTACACATCACGGACGACCTAACATGAATTACAAACACCGCCTCCCTTGCCAAAAAGGCACAGCGGCACCTGTACTTCCTGTTATGTTTGAAAGAATCAGATCTGTCCCCTCCTGTCCTTGGTGCAGCTCCACAGAGAGCAGCCTGACCAGCAGAACCTCAGCATGGAAGCTGCGTCTGATCAAAGATCAAAGATCCCTCCAGGGTGCCGTACCTGACAGAGACTACCGCCCAGACCGTACATGGACCGTTTACCCCATGCATGCACAATCACACTACAAACACAAAGACTACAACTGAATACATCATCAGCTCCTGCAAACTTTTTATCTGGTTTGACAGTACTTTGATCTGCTGCTATTTACCAACTGTGACTTTATTGTCTTTAATAAGATGTACACCGTTACTGTCACCACTACTTGAGCACCTTATTATTACATTGATACAGGATTATTTTTTCCTATCCTAATCCTATGGTAACACATTAGCAACATATGTACCCCTGACATTTAAAGGAATAGTTCAACATTTTGGCATTTCCATAATCCCTATAGCAGGTTTGTTACCTTTAATTGTTGGTGCAAGCTACTTTTAGAACGGCGGAGCAGAGCCGCAAGATGCTCAGAGCTACGCTACGGAGGCTCAAGGGATTTCTTGGTTTCCCTCATCAAACTCATCAAATACACAATCCAACAACTTGTGGACAAGTTGTGACCTGCACATTCACCACGCTATGAGATAATAACGGAACGTTACGAGATGGAGTTGTTTTCAAGGTAAATTCAGATACCCCTTTCCCACTGGCCAAAAAACCCGTTTAAACCCGCTAACAATCGGCTTTTGGTGGCAGTGGGAAAGGCGCACCGAGCCGACGCGGGTCAAACGACTCGGCAAGCGACGCGGGTTAAAATCGCCTTTAATCGGCTCGGCTCTGCTCGGCTTGCAGTGGGAACGCCAGTCAACCCGCCAGTCAACCCGCTAATTTACGTGATGACACTGAACGTTACGTGACGCTACGTCATCGCGCCGGTCGCGTCTCATATCACGTACCAAAACAAATCTCTGCTCCGCTCTGCTCTCACTCGAGACTGGGATCAAAAGATCAGAGAACACTGACCAAAAACGATAGAAAAAAAGAAAAGAAAAGAAGCGACAGTTTGTTTAACTGACGTGTTGTGCCGCGGACGTCCGTCATCCGGCCGCAGCAGACTCTCTGTCCTCCGCGGTCCTGGTGCTCCAGGTCAGCCAGCCAGAGAGTCTGCCTCGGCGGACAGACACTCCGCGGCGGGCGGCTGTGGCATAGAGAGCCTAAGCGGAAGCAGGAAGTAACGGCGCCATGGGACCTCAACTCTGAAAAACTCGCCATTCAAATGAATGAGACTGAAAATTTTATTTCGTGATCCGATTGAATTGCGCCATGAGAAAAAAATATGACCTCTACCTGTTTAAAACATCACGTTTCATGCCGAGAAATCAGCCGTTTATCATAAAACGGCAACAGAAGAATGTATTTTGTGTGAAGACGCTCTACGGACTACAGATCTGTGTCCCACAGAAAATACGTCACCAACTGACACGGGAAAGGGCGGCATTTGGTGTGTGACGTCACCTACACGACTTGTAGTCTTTCTGCTTACAGATTCTTCTGAATTTTATTTTACAATAGCTTTACAACAAACGGCTGATTTCTCGGGATGAAACGTGATGTTTTAAACAGGTAGAGGACATATTTTTTTCTCATGGCACAATTCAAACGGATCACGAAATAAAATTTTCAGTCCCGTTCATTTGAATGGCGAGTTTTTCAGAGTTGAGGTCCCATGGTGACCGTTACTTCCTGCTTCCGCTTAGGCTCTCTATGACTGTGTGTCTCTTGCACCGCGGATGAGAGCGGGCGACTGGTCTGTCTGATCCCTCAGCGGGGGGGGCAGACTCGGCTCATTTTGGTCAATGGGAAAGGGGCCAAATGCCGATTGTTAGCGGGTCGACCCGCGTTTAAAAAACCCGCGTCGACCCGCTAATTTTAGTGGGAAAACGGCTAGAGACTGCTCGCTGAAAAATTCTCCCCAACGGAAACGTGCATCAGCGGTTTTGAATGAATTTACCTTGTTTGTTTGATGTTTGATGAGGGAAACCAATGGGCCACTTGTTTGTTCAGTATAAGTTATTATTTCCCAGCCGGTCAGTGTGATGGTGATTTTCAGGTGTGTAAAAAGCTCCACTTGGAGACCGAGACTGTTTTCAGGATCTTAATGTGAGCTGAAGTGAATCAGACTTCAAAGTGGCTCCTTAACCTGACTGCCCGACTAAACATGTACTCATGCAAAAATAATCACACAGTCAACAGCCTGCATGTTGAAGTACACCGCTGCATTCAGGACATCAAAGGAAGTGGCCTCACACCTGCTGAGCGGCTCTGCCTCATCGCAGGTCCATTGACATGCTTTCAAGGTGGCTATCTGGGCAGAGCAGTACTGCGGACACTGTAGGTGATCCGCTCATAAACAATGAGACAGGACGAGTCCACCTGACCTGAGCATCCAGCATCTTGTGGCAGGCGTCGCCCCTCACTCCATCAGAAGCCACTTCAAAGTGAAGCAGTATCCTCCTGCTGCTGCTGCTGCTCAGCTTGCAGCAGCTGTTTTGAGGAGGCCTTGCATATACCATATGTATGGAATTCACAATAACTGATAATACTACACACACACACACACACACACACACACAAACAAATCCAGAAAACAGCACCATCAATCTGACAACACATGTGCAACACATACTCACAACACAAAGGAAGTGTTTCCAGCCTCATTTCAACTCTCTGCAACCTTTGAGGTTAAAAGTTGGAAACACTTCTGTTATATTGGAAGTACTTGCAGCATCTTGTCAAATTGAAGTTTTGTGAACATCACAGAATTCACCCGAGTATTGGTATCACCACTGAGTTCAACAAGCTGCATTCACTGCTGCCATGTGATGAGTCAAAGCTGGGTCTGAAGGACACATGGCCTAGCCTACAAAAATGGTCATGATCTCATTGAGAGGGATTTATTTGAGTTAACGGTACTAGGAAGGTGTAGTGAAGAACTTTTTCTACCATGCACGTAAATGCCATGAGTCTAACCGTGGACTGACCTTTCCTCTCGAAGCTGTCCCTGCGGAGGAAGCAGACCACGGCGAGGAACTTGGTGACCTCCTTCAGATACATGACCGTAGTGTTGTTCAGATGGATGATGGCCATAGACTCCTTGTCATAGGGTATGCCAGCCTCACACTCTGACAGCCTGAGGAAGAAACACAGCAGTGCTAAATAAATAATGCATCTTCCGACATACAACGCTGGCCTTGTTTCAAAAAATGGAGAGCACCGAGGGAGAATTTTCTGTTGTTGCACTGCTGCTATTACGGCTTCTTGTTTTGGACAATTTCAAAGGAAGCACACAGTGGTTGCTTTTCAGAAACACAACAGACCTCTGATTTAGTATTCATCCACAGGAATGCGGAGAGCAAGGTGGAGGATGAGGGAGGCTAAGAGTGCTGCAGTAAAAAAAAAAAAGCAGTTTAAAGGCAAATAGGAAGAAGAGGAGGAGCAGGAGGGCACAGAGACACTAGCAGTGGACAGAAAGAGCAGGCTGTTTCTGGTTCTCCCTGGTTATTTATTCTATTTGCACAAAGGAATTATTACCTTCAGTCCATCTGGTGAATAAACATTTTTTCTACATGTAATAGATTTCTGAGCTTTTTCCCTTTTTCAACCACAAGGGGGATTTTAATTTTGCAGCAGGTACAGGTTAATTCAAGCATCAGCTGTTTATTGTAATCACATAGCTCCACTACATGAGAAGTTAACACCAGACACTCAGGAAGAGGAAGACTCCTGCAGGTCAACACAACTTCTCAAACTAAGTCGGATGAGAAGAGTGGAATTGTAAGTGTGAGGTTGTGTTTTCTGTCATGGAAAAAAGCAAAACAAACAGGACCTGATATCACCTGCACAGTTTAACATCTCAGATAGACCAAATCTAAACCTAATCCAAAAGGTGGATGCTGTATTTCAACCAGCATACATGTTGCATGTTACATAACAGTTGCCGCTCCAGTTACGTCTTCCTTAATTTGGCAGTTAGCAGCTGAACAAGAACAAGTTTGGGAGAAAAGCCAGTGCGTCCCCTTTAAATCAAATATGAGAGTGTTTGTGTTGTTTAGGTGTAGAATAAGCAGGTTGTTTTCAGTCAGGGGTGGGAGAGGTGCAGGCTCTGTTGCTCTGACACTCAAACCACTGCAGGGCCAGAACATAAAACAGTGAAGGTGCTCGGTCTGAGGGCAGTAAGATGTGATAAATAATCCAGAGCTAAAAAGTGATGACTGCATTAATGTTTATCTATGTACCTGCATCTGGATCAGACAATTCTCATATTAAAATTTTATGGTGGGCCTTTGGGAATTTTATACTGTGCTTGGTCTGATGTTTTCACCGTTAGCCTCCTGTAAGAGGAACTACCACAAAGGTGGTTCCAGTACATTGTCTGGGGACAGATAGCATCACAACTTTGCACAACTTTACGAGTAAAAAAATAAAAATAAAAGCTGTGTTAGCATGGGCATGGCTGACTTATGAACAATGATAATAATATAGCAATGAATACTGACGGGTCAGAAAGTCAACATGTTGACAGGTAGTGGTACACGAGGTCAAAGTTCACTTGACAGAGATTAAAATCAGCAAATTTAAATTAATTTCTTCCATTGGTCTTAAATGTGCTGCTACAGACATTTCCTTTTCACTCGGACCTCATCCATCCATCCATCCATCCATCCATCCATCCATCCATCCATCCATCCATCCATCCTCCATCCAGCCATCCATCCATCCATCCATCCATCATCTATCTATCAAATGCAATTTACATAAAAATCTACTGGAATCTGCACTGATTTATAATACATAATAAACTGGTCCTATGTTACTTGAGGCACGTTAACCTGAAATATACAACGCCTGACATTTTTTATATCCGATAATTTGTGAGACTAGATTTTGTCGAAACTTTCAGTCAGCACTTTGTTAACAGAATCACTGAATTTGATGTCACAGCTACTTTAATTGAGAAAATGATAATGAGATATTTTGTGTTCTCACTGTTTTATTGACTTTAACCTGTGCATATTTAATCATCATTTTAGCTTATTTTTCTTAGAACTAAAGACTTGCACCAAGAAAGAAATTACAAAAGTAGTAACTAACAATAGTTAAAAGATTAAAGCAGTGTATTTGCAATTTTGCACCATGGAAAGTGATGAAAGGTGTTCAGCCTGTGTATTGTCAAGTTGTTTCTTTTTTTATTTTAAACCAAAAATGAAAGAGAGAGAGAGAGAACAGCCAGTTTTTGCAGTGCCTGACGTAATTGATATCAAGTGGGAGTAAGAATAAAAATAAAAATAAAAACTTTTTGTTTTTTGTTTGGTGCATTTTCCATTATTTCTTTTTTCCCCATGCTAATTAACAACAAAATATGGGCAGCATATGAAATTAAATCCTTTCTCCTGTTTCTTTTACCTGCAACTTGTTTCTTTGGCCTCTTTACACATTACCATCAAGTATAATAGTATTTTTATTTGTTACTTATATTTCTTGTGAGTAAAGACTACACAACTATATATTTTACTTATGTGAAAACTTGAGCCCTTGAGTCCACCATTCGCAGCCACAGGTTATAATATTATAAGGTATTCAAAGATGCCTTTTTTTTTTACCATAGTCTAAATTTTCAGATTTCTTACTTAAGCCCGACAGAAGTGAAGAGAATTCAGTTTGTGGTGCTTTGAAATAAACATGTAAATAATTCAATAGCAAAATCTACTTTCAGAAACACTGCTCCTGTTATACGGTGGCCCTGAAAGTTCAACACGCTGCAAATTGAGAAAATACATTCAGCACACTCCCATTCAGAAAATATCTTCATCTGTTAGACAACACATGAGCTGCAAATACACAAAACACACACTGAAAGTTATGAACTTGGCAAGGACGCATTTCCATGCTTTAAACATAAAGAATCACTTGCACTTTCAGTTCAATGCTTTCAACTCACAAAACTCACAAAGCCAGTGCATCAAGTCGAGTCAATCACTTCATTTTGTCACCTGGAAACAGCTTGGTTGTCATCTGTTCTCTTTGCATTGTGTATGGTCTCGATATGACAGGGACACAACAACCCCTCCAAAACAAAGAGGACTTCCTATATCTATTCACCTACAGTTGTGTTCAAAATAATAGCAGTCCGACATCACTTGCAAGATAAATCACTGATTTTGTTAGAATTTCAACCTTTTTTTTTCAACTTTTACTAGAAGGTTTAGTAAAGGTATAGAAAACCAACAGACCCAACAGGCATGACGTGCATGCTGCTGATTCTGTGAAACTGAATCATTTACTGAAAGGGGCGTGTTCAAAAAAATAGCAGTGCCAGGTTCAATTATTGAGGTAATTGATTATGTGAAAAAAAAAATAGGTGTTAAACAGGTGGCCCTTATTCAAGGATCAAGGCAACTGATGCTGCATATGCTGGCTGTGCAAAATGGGTTGTTCAAGACACTGTTAAGAAGAAGAGCATTCTTTGATTAAGAAATTAATAAAAGAGGGGAAAACCTATAAAGAAGTGCAGAAAATGATAGGCTGTTCAGCTAAAATGATATCAAACACTTTAAAATGGCAGCCAAAACCAGAAAGGCGAGGAAGAAAAAGAAAAACGACTATTCGAAGGGATCGGAGAATAACCAAAATGGCAAAGGCTCAGCCAATGATCAGCTCCAGGAGGATCAAAGAAGATCTAAGATTGCCTGTGAGTACTGTAACAATCAGACAACGTCTATGTGAAGCCAAGCTACCACCAAGAAGCCCCCGCAAAGTCCCATTGTTAAAAAAAATACATGTAATGAAGCGGTTACAATTTGCCAAATAACACATTGACTGGCCTAAAAAGAAATGGCGTAATATTTTGTGGACTGATGAGAGTAAGATTGTTCTTTTTGGGTCTGAGGGCCACAGACAGTTTGTCAGCCGTCCTGCAAACACTGAATTTGAGCCACAGTACACAGTGAAGACGGTGAAGCATGGTGGTACAAGCATCATGATATGGGGATGTTTCTCGTACTATGGTGTTGGTCCTATTCATCGCATACCAGGGATCATGGATCAGTTTGAGTACACCAGAATACTGGAAGAAGTCATGTTGACGTATACTGAAGAGGAAATGACCCCAAACAAGACAATGACCCCAAACACACCAGCAAGCGTGTAAAAAAAGATGTCAACACTGCTATTTTTTTGAACATTATATTTCTTGACTTTCTGTAAAATATTATCAAATTAAATTACTTTTTCCAATTTTCTTGGTTTGAAATAGAATATGCAGTGTCCCCAATGCAGTTGTGTTCCTTAAAATACAATTTATTTGAAGATTTTTTAAACACACTGCTATTATTATGAACATAACTGTATATTTAAATAAATATCTATATAATCAATGTTGTCAAACACATCGATAATAAACAGACTGCTTTCTTCAGCTGTATTTACTCTGAAATGATCAGAGACCGGGTTAGAAGAGACAGGCCACCTCTTGCTTTTATTACAGTCATAGTGAGCAAGAGAGAGAGAGAGAGAGGGAGAAACCAAAGGGCCACCAAGGCCAAGAGCTAAACCCATATGGCATATGTGAGGAACCGCCAGACATACTGTTTCTTTTAGTCTCTCACACAGCTCTCAGCCTCCATCTGGGACCTTTAAGTCTCTCTCTCTCTGGTTGATAAGTAACGTTTTTCCTCTCTGTCTTTGTCTCTGTCTCTCTCCCCCTCTCTCCTGCTGCTCTCTGTTCGTTCGTTCAGTCTTCAGTCGTTTATTTCTTCCTCTGCCTCCTTTATTTGGTTTATCTGCTGTAATGGAGGCGAAGCTCAGTATATTGGAAGTGCTTCTGCTGCTGCTCTGGGTGATGAAATGTCCCTTTCTTGGTGGCATGATATCAACACAGAGCAAAGCATAATGCAATGGACAACATTTAGTTATATGTGTGCTGCAGTTTAAACAACAGAGAAAATGTAATTGTCTGAAATGTTAAGCTTTCTCACACATAAATGAGATCTGGACCGACAGTAAGAACTCGCTGAAGTTCTCTCCATATGCAAATCTACGCCCTTGGGTTGTGTTGTGTGCATTTAAAACTCAAGTTTTTTTTCTGATTTAGTCTGTGTTTACATGTTTGTCTTACGATGCAGCACATTGAGCTGTCAGGGCCACCATGCGTCATTCTTTACAAAGCTTCACTTTTTAATGTGTGTCCTGTTACTCTGGAAACCTCAGACTCAAGATAAACAGCTGGCATGGTTACCAGTTGTGAGTTCTCCCACCTTCCCACACTGTGGGTGGTACCAGCACGTCGTTGGAAGGTAAATTCACACACTTTTGCATCGAGTCACTATACGAGATATGACGCACGGAAACTGTTCACTCGCTGGTCACTCAAGTTTAGTTCCTGTTTTATTTTGAAGTTATGTGTTTTCCTGTGTGTCATAGACTGTCTTTGGTCCATAGATATATATAAGAAGACTAGATGACTCACCCGCCAAACAGTTTGATCTTTTATGAACGTTTTTGCAGTTATGATGCAGCATACTTAAAGGGACAACGAGGAGTTTCTATTTGGTTATAAAAAAAAGTCTCACGTTAATGTGGATGAATCTCCGCTACCCACACTTGTTAATGGCTCCATTTTCGATAAATATATCGTTTTGTCTCTATCGTTATTTTGTTATTATTAGTGGTGGTGGAAATGCTGGGCGAGCCGACTAGTGTTTCCTTACTTTTGGTTTTGCGGACGCTGCCCGACGGGTCATGGGAATAACGCCGCCGAATCGCCGTTTATGGTCTGAACTACAACGGTATGTGATCGTCTGACTTTAATTCTTGATGAATGAAAACATTCTTGGCAAGACGTCCGTCTTGCGCCGGTCCGAAAATCTCACCGTGCGTAAATGTAGTAGTACTTCGTTTCCAAACCCTTCCAGTCCCTTTAAAATCATGGATAATTTTAATCATGTACTCTTTTTTAAATAAAAGTAACATTATACAAATAGTTAAAGTAAAAGCTACATACTGATTTATTTTTCACAGAGTTATCAATAGTTTTTTTTAGTGAAGATGACTGGATCACCCATCTACTGCACTCTAACTGCAGTCAGAGTCAGAGCAAGTTGCCTGTTCCATTATGGCTGACTGTGTGATGCACCTGCGTGTAGTCCAATCCACCTCTTGTCTTTGGTCATGGTCTGTGTCTTTCATTTCCTGTTGTGTTCCTGTTTTCTGTTTTATTTTGAAGTCTGTCTTACTCCTGTCTTCCTGTTAGGTTTCCCGCCATTTGATTACCTATGTGTTTCACCTGTCTTGATTGCACCACCTGTGTCTTCCCTTGTATATTAGTGTCTCCCTTTGTCTTTGTCTGATTGTTGTTGTTTTTGCCCCGTGTGCCAGTGTTTCCCCCCTGCTAGTTTTGTGAGTAGGATAAACTCTTTTGTGTCACCGAACCTGCATTTTTGCTTGAGTCTGCTTTTGGGTCCAATCTCCTCACCCCATGACAACTATGGCTCATCACTTGTGTGTTTCCACCCAGCATGTGATGGGTTTTAAGGTTGACCAGCTGTTTCATCTGAAAGAAAAGAGACTTGAGCAGACTTTCTCTTCTTTTTTGGGGGGGAAACTCAGAAAAGCCGTTTGAGCTGATGGAATAAACTTCCTGAAATGTGTCTAAGTAACTGTGAAGAAGTATAAAGGATTCACAGGGAATTATTTTTACACATCAATCTACAAACACAGCACCAAGCTGAGCTATTAATTATGAACTGTTCATACAGTATCAGCACCTGAGGCACCACTGGCAACCCAACACATGGTACAGTAGGAATATGAAAAAAAAACATCTCCATGCAACAGATGCCGGATTAAGCATAATTATCAAAATGAATAAAATGCTCACTCTTGCTTAATCTCATGTTGTCGTGGCCGTTAGCTTAGATGTGACGACACGCGAGAGCTAAGAATAGTCCCGCTGCTGCTCAGCCTGACAGCAGAGCAGAGCAGGGAAACATGCTCAGCTCATGTCAGTTCAGTCAGATGTGAATTCATCATTGTTGTGGAGGGAAAAAGAGATAATTGCGTTTCCCTGACAATAAGAGTTGGCTGCGTCAGTTGGCTGCGGAATATTTCAGTCACATTTCGAGCTTTCCAAACGTGTAGCGCGCCAGGTTTCTCACACCACCAGAGCTCATTAATTAAATGAGGTGAAAAAAGACTCCATTTCCTGAAGCCTCTAATTAAGGATAATATCCCAGCTGTTTTGTCACGATAATGACAGCAGCCTTCTGCATTGCAATCTGTTTTATGATTTATGAGAGCCGGTCTGACGGGCACCTGCAGTGCTCCCACGCTCACTCACCAACACAGGTGAGTGTGCACCTTTTAAAAGGTGGACAGTCCTGGTTAACTGAGTGGATGTTTATGATGAGAACATGATCTATTGACATCAGGTGTCCACCTCTGTGCGCAGGAGTCAGTCATGTGCTCCCTGCAACAGCTGCCATGGTTAAATATTCACTCACTTCAGGCCAAGTGTGGCCCAGTTCAGTTTAGACCCTCAGCTGTGACGCCCAGGGTAAACCACACACACGCATACACACAGGCAAGCTGTTATGGGGCACTGTTGGGGACATTAAAGACTTGCCCCCGAAATCACCCCTTAACCTTTAAAGGGATAGTTCAACATTTTGGCAAACTGGCCCATTGCCATAATCCCTATATTCATAGGAGTAGGTTTGTTACCTTTAAGAGACGGTGCAAGTTATTTTTAGAACGGTGGAGCAGAGCCGGGAGCTGCTCAGAGCTACACTTTGGAGGCTGAAGGGATTTCTTGGTTTCCCTCATCAAATGCACAATCCAACAACCTGTGGACAAGTTGTGACTTGCACATTCACCACGCTATGAGATAATAACGGAGCGTTACGAGACAGAGTTGTTTTCAAGGCAAATGCAGAGACTGCTTGCCGAAAAACTGCGGGAACGCGCATCATCGGTTTTGCGTAAATTTACATCAAAAACAACTCTGTCAGGGCGGTGTGTGGCGCAGTGGTTAAGGCAGCCGCCCCTTGTAGAGGCTACAGTCCTCAACGCAGGCGTCCCTGGTTCGAATCCCGCGTCGGGCAGACCTTTCCTGCATGTCATTCCCCCTCTCTCTGCCTCCCCCTTTCCTGTCTATCTCACTGTGCTATCAAATAAAGGCAAAAAACGCCAAAAAATATACTTAAAAAAAAACAACAACTCTGTCTCGTAACGTTCCGTTATTATCTCATAGCGTGGTGAATGTGCAGGTCACAACTTTTGTTGAACTATCCCTTCAAGTCACTTTGACTTCACTTCTTCTCCTACACTCAACCAGATAGTCATTGTGCTTGTAGCTAAGTAAACAGTGAACATGTGTGTGACCATGTGTGGTGGAACCTGGTGCTTTTATGCTCCAACAGGTCCTGACTCCTGAGGTTGTTTAGGTTGGAGGACATGTTGAATTTAACACTTCTGAGAAAGCACTAGCATACATACAGTTGTTTTCAAGGCAAATGCCCCCGACGGGAACACGCATCAGCGGTTTTGCATGAATTTACCTCGGATTATGGCAATGGGCCAATTTGCCAAAATGTTGAACTATCCCTTTAATCTTTAACCCCCTGCTTTAACCAGTAACACCTACATCAGATTTTTTTTTTCTAATTGGACAAGATGTCCAAAATTAGGGCTGAAACTTCTCCCCAAAAGTTTATTTTTTTGTGCACTTGATACTGTTTTTGTTTTTGTTTTATTTTCGTGATGTGGTAGCAGCATGATTCTGTACAATATGATGTGATTGTGAAGAAGACTGAAACCTATATAATAAATCAGATTAAGCCCCAGTGTATGTAAAAAAGGGCTGCAGAGTCATGAATTGTACATTAAAACAAATGTTGTCGGATGAACCTCTGAGTCACTGGACTGGTGAAATCATCTTTAAACTGGATGAAATAATTGTTGGACTTATCTGTGTTCACAACATCGAAGCCTCAAGCCCCTGAGTGGGTGTTTCCCACAGCACTGGCTGACTGACAACGGAGAGGTGGTGTTGCTAGGAGACAGATCAACTTCTGTGGTGTGCTTCTGACTGGAGAACATCATCATACACCATGAAGAAACATGTGCTTCATTCCTAAGAGTAGGCAGTTGGGCTTTTTGAGCATGGAAAAAGACATTTCACACACAAATTGTGTTTTCAAGTCAATTTTTACTTGAGAAAATACAAACCTAGCATGAGCAAAAAATTAATTCTGAGCTTGATTAATGGATCTCCTGTTTGCTTTATTCACATACGGTAGTCACTAATAATATAGTCAGAGATTCCCTCAGAAAAATCTGCTCTATGCTCAGCTGTTCTGCACACTCGCTCTGCTTTGCACAGTGTCACAAAAGTTGTAAAACATAATCTGAGGCCTGCTGTGCACAAATGTAACGCAATATGAACCACATTTGCTGTGACACCCTTGACAAAACCTTGTAACTTTTTTAAAGAAACTTGAGGTCTTATGGCCGCCATCAGTGAGCAGAGAATCCTGGGACCATTCCCATAAATAGGCGTTATGCACAGTTCCACTACTTCCTGAACTTAAACAAGCTCCTTTATTTCCTGTCTTACATTATTGGACAAACTGATTAATCCAGGTGTGTCTGACCATTGTTGTGACTACTGAGGTCGGAGTCAGACACACCTGGATTAATCAGTTTGTCCAATAATGTAAGACAGGAAATAAAGGAGCTTGTTTAAGTTCAGGAAGTAGTGGAGCTGTGCATAAAGCCTATTTGGGGAGCTTGGTGTCTGAATGGTGACGTGCATTTGTGTTGCTGTCTTTCTCCAGAATCTTTTACTGCACCTTTGTCATGACCCTTAACAACATGTGACATCTGAGATGAGCCACATTGCTGTTTGTACTCCACTCATACAGACCCCAAGTGCTGTGTTTGTCCTAAGAGGGAGGGCAAATGACCAGAGGCCAAACACACCAGAGACTTTCTAACGTGCAGATGCTGTTTTTACAGGACCTATGGCCATTCTCACATGTTGTTTCTAAAAAAGACAACTTTTTTTTGGTGTACATCAAATTGTACTCTGTCTGAAATGCTCAAGGCTCTTTAGGCCTCCTCGCTGCTCTGATCCGGACCAATCAGAGCCCCAGTGGGCTCATCGCAACACCTGCCCTCGACTTGCTTCCTTCTTAAGTGCAGTTGCAAACTGTTTTTGTTCGGTGCTTTACCCTTCATCACTAACTCAGCGTTCAGGACCCACCACTGTGTTCTCCACTCTCTGGTCTCCTGGCCCTCACTGAACCAGAGGGGACAACGCCATTGGATTTTTATTTACAAAGCCATCCAGGATAAACGCCCCTCCTATCTGTGCAAGCTGTTTCCAGCTCACAGTGTGTAGGCTACAGCGTCTGCTCTTACACACAGAAGCTGTATAAAATCCCAGCGGTGTCATACAGAGCAGCTTTCTCCTGGTCCTGGAACCACATTCAGAACTCTCTACAACTTCCTGGACTCATTTCCTCGGGTGAATTCAAGGCTCTTTTAGCAGAGCCTTGAATAGCAGCTGCACAATAATGTGCAGCTGCTATTCTTAACTGACCGTTTATTGTAATGTTGTTTGTATTGTTATGACCAACTGCTTTTTATTATTGTTGTTGCACCAGTTCAGCCTCTTGGCTAGGTCTCCCTTGCAAAAGCAATCCAATCTCAAGTCACATCACATCTTGGTAAAATAAAGGTTAAATAGACCTGTGTCTTCAGTGATCACTGCAGTGAACTTGTTTGCTTGGTTGCTTGTTTGCCTGACGCTCTCTGTACTCACCACAGCCCATCTGTGCGACATACTGTATGACACCAAAGGTCACAGGCCTAAGAACAGGAAGCTGACTGTCAGGTTAATGAGCTGATATAACAAACTGTCTTTACACAAATATTTAAACAATTCAATTGTGGCACAGCATGGGAAATATTCATGTTACTGCAGAAAATTAAAAAAATGTATTTGGAAATGACCATTTTGATTATACAAGACATCAGAACCACATGTATGTATCCATGGACTTCTTTGCTAAATTCATTCTTATTTTCAATTAGGTTTAAATTTTCTCCACTTGTGACTTACTGCTCACTGTTTTGACAGTAATTTTTACATTACATTATGTATGTATATGAGATTGTGTATTTTTTATTCTTATCTCTTCTGATAAAATCAATTAGTCACTCTAACTACAGAGCTCTCAAGCTTATTTACTGTAGCCTGGCTCTCGCCAGACCCTTGTAGTTCCGCAAAGCTACGCTGAGCTCCGCACAAGGGTCTGGGACTGCTCCATAGGCGATTCATTTCAGAAGGCGGGGCCTTGTAAAAAAATCTTGTATGTGATTGGATAAACCACTTGTCCGTTATCTTGAATGACATGCTACTTCAGCCACTCACTGCGAGCCGCCATTGTTGTTTGACTCAAACAGTCGCTTCAGCGCTACATCACACCTCAGAAAGTCCCGCCCGGCGATCCTGATTGGTTCATTATTTTTTGCTCCGGGGAAGAAGTTTGCATTGGCCTCGAGTCCAGACCCTTGTGCGAAGCTGAGCGTAGCGCCTCTGGCGTAGCTTTGCGGAACTACAAGGGTCTGGCGAGAGCCAGGCTATATTTACTGTGCTCTAGCTGTTCTCCTCTTCTTTTACCCTTACATTCACCTACCCCCTTGCTTTTGTCAAACTCAATGACATAGTTAAGATCATATTGTTAGGCTTGTACACCATGACTGGTTTGACATGAAAAATTCAGAGGTGTTGTTCAAATGTACAAGAATTATATGACATGTCATGACAGCTGGCCCAATTATTTTCCGAGTAAACCCCACTGTTCTGTTTTCAGTGCACAACCTCCTGAAAATCTGAATATCTGTCACACAACCTGCACGTCCTGTTACACTGACTCACACTTACTCTGCCATGGGCCACACACAGAAACTAATGGAGCCTATATCCTATATGTACATTCTGAGTGGGGGCAAGTCTTCCAAATTATTAAATAAAACTTATCATTCTATTAATAAATGCTTATTCTGTGAAAGACTGGTGAGCAATGTGAAGGATTAAAAGGAGTCAGAGACAGATGGAAAATGCATGTGATATGTGAACAAAAAAGAAAAGAATTTTAAAAAATAGGATATTTTCCTGCTTCGAAATTCAGCCCTGAATGTTCTATTGTTATCATAAAAGGAAAAACTGCTGTGAGAATGTGAATAATGAACTCTGTATTATCTGAGGTCAGATGTGGGCCGCAAATATTTCTGAGATTTTCAAGTGGAACTGCTGGCCATGATCATCAAGTGTGAGTGATTATGCTTCCTTACCCACTTTAAAGTCCTGAATCTCTGATAATATCAGGGGCAGCTTTAGAAAATCATCAGTAAAACTGACGACTGAAAGCTAAATACAGAAATAAAGTTTCCTATGTCCTTTAGTTAAAGTAGAAGTTATTTCATGTTTTTTTGAAGATCAAAACTGTACAGACATAAGGCTATTTAAGGCCATGGTTTGAGATTTAACCTTATCCACCTCACCTTACCTTGCCTTGCCTTAAATTCTGACTTTTTTCTCAAAATTCTGAGATTAATGTCAGAATTCTGACTTTATTCTCAAAGCAGAGTGGTACTGTGTTGCCTTTGCCGGTGTAGTGCCAAAAACTGATTTCTGTCCGCGGGAGTAAAGAGCATTTTCGAACAAATACATTGACTGTTTGTCAGCGGTAACAACGATGGTATGTACTTGTAAGACGACAACGTGCATTTTAACAGATTTCGCAGCCATGTACGCTTGGCTGTTTATAATGTAATCAAGTGTTATAGTAACACAATCATTGTCAATAATGTTATTTTTATGTCTCTGTGTTTGGTATGTCCAATATTGTTGTTAGATTGACTGAAATTAATATGATTTATATCTGGCCTGTGTGTGTAACAGACATTTGGCACAGGGGTTTTCTGCCTCAAAAATGACCTTATGTCACTCACCAGAGTTACATTTAGAAGATTTGACCTTAACCAGTACTTTTTACCACTTGGAAAATGAGTAAAGGGCAATTGCAACGCATAATTTGGAGTTTATTCCTTGCCAAAAACTGATTTCAGCTCCTGGTGTTGCAGTGAAAGGGGTTTTGTTGTTGTTACATTGATTGCACTGTCATGCAGCTCATCATGACAGATGATTGGCTAAGAGAGTACTGTATCTGTCACTGCATAATCAGGGGAAAAGAACCAACTGACTGAGACTGTCCTGTCATTGGGAGAACCAGGATTTTTTTTCCCCCAGTGGATCACAAGATGGCTTAATGTGAAAAGATTAAAATACCAGAGAGACACAGAGAGAGTGGATCGTCAGGCTCTGGTGGTCGTCTGTCTCCCTCTCCAGCTAAAGATATTCGGTTCTGTCTCGCAGCTCCACCCACACACTTACTGCTCATGTTGGGTTTCTCCAACATGAGGCAACAGTGGAGTGACTCATTATAAATGAATAAAAAACTGAAAAATCATAAATATCTGACATAGAAACTTAGAGAAAAGGAGTAACACGCTTCAAACGGTTCAGATAGAAGGAGACCTTGGGGTAGATATATTTGTCATCAGTCCTGGGAACCAGGACGTTGGACGCTGGGAGACGTTGACAGGGGGAGAGCTACTTTCCTTGATCTATACAGCATGATCACAGCTAAGTGGCAGAGAGTGGATGCATGAATGTTGTCTGGTTTGTTTTCTCATCTGTGATCATCAGAAATAGGTTAATTAACATCTGTGTCATTCAAATACGTCTGCTGCTGTGTTTACTGCTGTTCTGCAGTCCGATCATCAGTCTGCACTGACCTTAGTTAGTGTTCTTTTAGCTGATGATCGTGATATTAAAATATCTCTCTTCTTCAGAAACGACAATAATAAAATGCCATTAAATTTCAAAGGTTGTGCAGGTTTCGACAAAACATGGTAGAGGCATTGGAAACAGACATGGAAAAGGAGGAGCCTGCACAGTTGTGTGACTTTCGGCAGCCTATGTTAGATGCAGTAACAGAGGCTAGAAACAATTTGAAAAGAATGAGCGACCTCTTTATGTTTCCCTTTAACAACCAAGACGAGAGAGTTAAATCTGCACGAGAAGGTGAAAAGACACACAATGGAGCTGATGTCTATCACCACACTAGAGATGGATACTTCATGTCTCAGACTGATTCCCTCCTCTACACCACAATCAGCCCAACTCATGTTTCTAGTTCACCAGAGCATGAAACGTCTCTTCAAGTGGACACATTAGACAAAGGTGGTGTTGTAGCGTTCAACACAGACGGCATCCTGACACTTTTCCTCGGAACTCCCTGTGTCCTTTGATGCATGTATTGCAGGAACAATCAGAGTGAAAATGATTACTGTTGATGTACTGACTACTTCATCAGACTATTAGAGAACTATAAGAGAAAAGCATCCCAGAGGACAACCTTTAGATTATTCTTCCCAGTGGAAAGCTTAAGAAGACTGTGGTTGAGCATAAAGAAAATGAATGAGGGGGAACTTGGCTCTACCCATCCATTCATCCACTTATCATTAGCAAATTAATTATCATTTCTCAAACAGGAAATGTATCATTTTGGTCACAATTAGGGAACATCAGACCCCAGTGAAGACATAGCTATTAACACATTAAATTAGCGCTAATTGGTTTAGTTACAAAAATGCCAGCATGACTTTTAAATGTTTTTTTTTTAGTAAATTAATTAAAAGGCTGGAAAAAGCAAGAAATTGTGGTTTTCATCTCAGCCAGCTGGAGGGTGTGTCTGTGTCAGTTTGATTGCGAGCAGTTGGCTGCTACATGTCATGGACAGACTGTGTTGTTGGATTGTTAGTGAAGAGTTTGCAGCACAGATCCAGGTGACAGGTGAAATGTTTCCATGCTGGTTAATGTGCAGCAGCTGCCTGTTCTGTGAAACTGCTGCTACTCCCTGGCAAAAGTCTTAGCAGGAACTAATGTGGGTTGTTGTATAGACTCTTTGGCTCTGTTGTATGTGGTCTATCTATGTATGTACTGATGCTACAGAGTTACTAAGTTACACTTATTGTCTCTGTGATAGCATCACAGTCAGAAAACTCAACAGGTGTAATAGCTGAGATCAAAATGAAATGTGGAGAGATCCATGATCTAATCATGTCATAATGACTACTGAGTGCTCATGGGTCGCAACTGCGACTCTGATCCTATTTGCTCATTTCTCCTGGTTCCTTCATGACATCGGAGGAATCGTTGTCTCATTAATTCCTCTTCCAGGTTGTGACTGAACTCTGAACCACTGAATCACACAGCTCTGGATCAGGAGCTAATTATCCTCCCGGCTGCAGTGATTATTGTGGAGAGGCTACAGAGCAGGTTCTGCTGGGATCAGAGGGGTTTACTTCACATTCAGCTCTGCACCACTATTATATCCAGTCTGCCAGTTCAACTACCCAGTACACTTCACCTCCATAAGGACAGTGATTTCAGCCACCAGTGTTTTCCTGAGCCATAATCAGTTCCATAACCACCACCACACAGATAGAGGCTGATAATCATATCAATAACTAGGTGTTTAATTCGATTTCTTCATTCAATGTTTTACTTTCTTCAACATAAACCCCTCAGATTTGAAGTACACAAACAGTTAACAGTGCAAGGATTGCATGATATAACAATGAACTGTAAACCATAACAGGATGTAAACTGTCATTTTACCACTGTTTACACTTAGTCAAGAAAGCATATCTGCCTGATAAGGTCAGTGTGTAGGACAGATTTCTAAATCACTGTAAAGACATACAGTGTGTGTGTGTGTGTGTGTATGTATGCGTGCCTTTTTCTGGATTGTCAAAGGCAGAACTTTTCAGATATTCCATGTTTTTGGCTACTACTTATGAACAAGAGACATGACACATCACCTTTCAGGTGTTCTGGTGACCTGGTGGGGTCAGCAGTTATAGAGCATCATTACCCTCCATCAGGAGTCATGTTTCTGACCAGTGTTCCCACTCTGGCTCTTCGGGTGCTAAATGCTCCTCGGTGGTCACCAGCTGCTTTAGAGCTTTTTCTCTGCTGCTGCAGCCAAATGTGACAGTGAGAGTGCGGTGGACCAGAACAGGGAAGTTGTGAAATGAGCAGAATAACTCTCTCTAATGTCGGGCGAAGCCAAGAGGAGTTGCAAATTCAACCAATTGTAGTTAATCAGGTGAATCTGTGGCTCCCTTGGTTTTACCCTAATTGGCTAATTATCATATTCTTTGAGAAATGTTAGAGACAAAGATGCAAAAAGAAAACAAAAATGTGTACTTGGATTAGAAACAGTGTTGTGCAAGTTTACGCTTCACAACACCTTAAAATTCAGATTGAAATGAACGTATTTTCTTTAAAAATATTCTTTTCAGTAAAACCTCCTCCTGTCACCCATCCCTGCCTCAAATCAGTACCACCTCTCCAACTGCAGAAATTACTATTTTGGAGTCACAGCCAAAAATTACTTTTAAGTGGCGTTTAGCTCACTTGGTAGAGCTGCCGCCCCATGTTGAGGCTATAGTCCTCACTGCAGGCGGCCCCGGTTCGATTCCCGCATCGGGCAGCCCTTTCCTGCATGTCGTTCCCCCTCTCTGCCTCCCCATTTCCTGTCTCACTCTCCACTGTGCTATCAATTAAAGGCAATAAAAAAGCCCCAAAAATATACTTTAAAAAAAAAAAAAATTACTTTTAAAAGATAATTTAAAAAAAACAATGTAAATACAATGTTTATGACTCTACAGTTTGTAGTAAATTTGACAAACCTTTCTTAATGATTTTGAATGATTATCATGACTCAACTAAAACACAGCATGTGTCTAAAGAGTTACAAGACCAGTCGTTGTCTCAGAGCAGCATCAAATGTTGGAGCATTACCTTTGCATCAGCTTTGACTTGTACACCAGTATGTCTGCTTTAATTTTCATCTAGATATGAAATGGAAACTATGGCCAATATGAATAGAGCAGCTGAAAAAAAAAGTCTAGTATCTACTGACCCATAGATGCAGGAGATGTCGATGACCACGTCGATCATGTCACAGCACAGTTCATACGTCTGCATGTCCACTGGGCTGCTGTCTGTGGCGATGTAAATCTTACTGACCACATCAAACAGGAAGGCCTTCTCAATACCCGAGTTCTGAAACAGAGGCAGAGAAAGAAAAGAGACACTGAGACCTCAGTGTACGTCAAGGGACACTTCACCCAAAATCAATAATTCACCAATTTTCTACTCACTGTCATGCCAAGGAAGGGTTTGGAGAACTTTCTGAGTTATCAAAACACTTCTGGAGTTCTGGGGGGGGTTCGGCTGGCAACAGATTTTCATATAATGGCGGCGGATAGAGTTCACTTTTGAATCGTCCAAAATCAACCCAAGTGTCAGTACGGACACCCCCGGAACTCCAACTAACTCCGAAAGTTCTGAGAACCCTTCCTTGGCATGATGGTGAGTAGATGATTGGTGAATTATCGATTTTGATTTCAGTTGAGATGTATACTCTCTTCAGCATCTCTACCTCAGAGTCTCTTACCTGTTGGACATTTCTATAAAACCTAAAATAAAAAATGAGAGTCACTCTCTCAGGAGGATCCTAACCAGACACCTAAACCAGCTCTGCTCCATGCCCCCACTGAATGTCAAAGCTCCTCGCCCTGACTTTAAGGCTGAGAATCTGTGATCTCATTATTCCTCGTCACTATCCAGAGCTCATGACCGTAGGCGGAGGTCATGAAGGAAGGAAGATCAACTCTTGTCCTTTGTCCGATGAACATCACTGTCTGATTCTGAACATGGACCTGCTTTATTCAGCGTTTTTACTAGTTTTAATCATGGATCTGTTTATTGTGGAGGAGTAGACCTGTGTGGATCACTCAGCTCCAACTAGTGACACTGAAGGAACCCAAACTAGGAGATGCTGAAGGCATCTCACAACAGCACTAACCATTATCTTTCATGATTGTTTTAATTTTACAACCGCTGGAGCAAAAGTTAATGTGTGTTTACTTTTCCAACTGTTAAATGCTCAAACATAGAAACTAAATGTGTTGTTCTTTTTGAAACAGAAACTAAGATGGAGACACATTTAAACACCCTTTTCCTCTCTTGCTTCTTATTAATCACATTGTTCTTATTAATCACACTATTAATAAGAGCACATTGTTCATACCTAATACTAGGGCACACTTGAAGTGGCTTCCAGCGTTGTTAAAAAATGTTATTTAAATTCTTTTCTAAGCACATGAGTCTGGCTCTAAATCTTAAATACCAGCTTCTCTTGAGGGACTGTCAGCTCAGCTGCTTAATTCCTTCCGAGAACAACATACATAAATTAAAAAAGCTGTCTGAATGGCAGAGAGTAACTTGTGATGATTAGACATGCATTTACCAGGACAATCAATAATTAAATCAACTGTATTATAAAGGGAAGCAATCCTAAAGCCAAACACTGCCTCCACGGTGGTCTGTAGTTCACTGGATACCCTTTAGATTATTCTGTCAACCCTGTAGGAGACAGTTTAGACAATGGTCAGGCTGTTAATGCAGATAATTGATGTAGTAATAAAACAAAAAACATGTTTACACACAGATTTTTAAATCACATTTGTATGGAGTCAGCAGAGATCAGTGTCAGTCCACTGAAAATCTGCAGTGAATACTGTAGTAGTAGTAATAATAATAATAATAATAATAATAATAATAATAATAATAATAATAATAATAATAATAATAATGATAATAATGTTACTTTTTCAGATTTTCTTCATAGCTCTCTATCAATAATGATAAGATGGTTTAAACATCAGCAGGTGTCACTTTGAAAGAACATTAGTCCACCATCACCACATTTAAACACTCAGCACTGCAGGAAATCTGTGTGAGGAGAAAATAACTGAGTTGTTGCTGCATTATTTTCAACCCAGTTGGTGATCACAGTCTCTCTGTCGTTATTATTTATCGAGGCTTGTGTGTGCGCTGGAGAATAAACAGAGACCATGTCTGAATAAAAACATACGTCCATGGGTCACATGTTTTGGGCGTGCAGGTCTCTGAACAGCTTCTGGACAAAGGTTTTCGAAGCTATATCTTACATACGAGGTGTTACTGTAGATCCTGACGCAGTAATCGCCATCTTTGGGACAACACCCTCAGAAGAACACTTTACTTCCTTACAGATGAATGCCATAGCGCTTCTAACGCTGATGGCACGGAGATTGATCCTTATGCAGTGGAAGTCGGTAAGACCTCCGTCATTCAAACACTGGGTTAAGGAGGTTCTCTCTATGATTCCACTGGAGAAGCTGAGATAGTCTTAACGGTAGCAAAGACAGATTCATTAAAACCTGGACTCCCTTTACAGAGTTTATTGAAAACATATCTTTCACTTAACATCGCTCTGGCGTGCCAGCCTTTAATGACCAGCTGGATCCGTGTAGTGGATTAGAATGTTCCTGTCATGTCATTTATACAGGATTGTATGTGATATAGTATGTGTTTGTACATGTATAAATATGAATATATTAGGGGTGGGCAAAAATATTGATATGGCAATATATCGCGATACGATATCGATATTCAATATTTAAATATCGATTTTTTTTTTTCAAAAGAAAAATAAAAAAAAAATTTTTCAAATAATAAATCATATTTCAGACGTAAATCCAGTACAACTTCCGCACCTCTGCTCCGCGAGGTGTCACTGTACTGCTACCTCAGACAGTGTGTTGTACATGCAAATATGTTGTTGTAACTTGCACTTGTATAAAATGGCATGGATAATTTGAATTACATTGTTTTGACTCAGTTTGTCCCATAAATTATTACTATCATCTGATGTACATACAACTCGGATTTTAAGATGCATAATTCCTTTTACATTTTTCAGTGAACTATGTAGAATATCGTAGAATATCGCAATATAACGCAATATATCGCAAAATTTGGATATCGCAATATCGTATCGTATCGTGACTCAAGTATCGTGATGCGTATCGTATCGTGAGGTCCTTGGCAATACCCACCCCTAGAATATATATATGTGTGCGCGTGTATTTCCGTGAATATGAGCGTGTCCATGTATTTATGACGTGTGCACGTGTAGGAACATATGAATGTTTTTTTTTTATACATATACTATTATGTGAGTTTACATCAATATGACGATATATACATTGCATTTCTTTTCCTTTTTTATGTATTATATGTTTATTTATTATTTTATATACATTTTCTTTTTTGGCCTTATGGGGTGTGGGTGGGCGGGGTTGATGTGTTGTTTTGTGTTCTGCAAAAAGTCTATAAATAAAGTGCTTAAAAAAAATATATACGTCCATCATGTAAAGAGACCACAGGTCGGTCTGTTAACTCATCACCATGTTTTCATCACAGAGTGAATCCTGCTCCATGTCAGCTACAACTGGCTGGAGGCATAATGTTTTCAGGCCCATTAACATGAACATGATTCAGTATCATCTTCAAATTTGACACACGCTTTTATTTCACATCCAGAGGGAACTGATCAGAATTTGGAGATGAAGGTCAAGGCAAAGGTCAAAGATCCAGGTCACTCCGGTTTGAATCCTGCATCGGACGGCCCTTTACTGCATGTCTTTCCCCCTCTCTCTGCCTCCCCATTTCCTGTCACTCTCAACTATCCACTAAAGGCATTAAAAGTTATACTTTGAAAAACAAACACATTTTTGGCTATAAATCATAAATTCTTTCACTAATTATGCCACAGTTTGACCCACATGTCCATGAGGATAAATTGAAGTGATGACATTTGACTTCCAAAAGGCCAAAAGCATGTGTCATAACAATGTGATTAAAAGCAGCTCTGGACATGATTCAACACGGTGACTAAGGAGAGATAATGTCCTTATTTCCTGTAATTTAGCTGTAGAGGAAAAAACGACAAGGAGGTAATTGTAGGTGATCTATGAAGAAAATGTGTGTTTTTTCTCAACGACTCTCGGATGGTGTGTTATGTAAAGTGGTTCACTCTTTCCCATCCTCCTCAGAATAAATTAGAATAATTCTGACTTCTCATCATCCATTATCAAGTAAAACCTTTTATTAATACTTTAAGACCAAATACATGATGAACAAATGACGCACTTGTAGAACTTCAGAGGGACAGTTCATTGAGGATGATGAAGATTTGAGGTCATTAAAGGGATACTTCATCCAAAATCGATAATTCACCAATTTTCTACTCCCCTGGAAATCCAAAAGTGTTCTGATAACTCTGAAAGTTCTCCGGTGGCATGACGGTGAGTAGAAAACTGGTGAATTATCGATTTTGGGTGAAGTATCCCTTTAATAGCTTAGACTGTGAATAAAGATGGACAAAGCCTCTGTGGTGTGACCTGCAAGTTTCTGAAGAACGGTTATGACTCATTGGATAATCCAAAAATGGGCAAAGGCCTGGAGTGAGTGTGTGTGTGGAAGTGACACTTCAGTGCAGTGCTCATACTGGTTTTGTGGTGAACCTGTGCTCACCAACATGTCTGTCCTCTGTCCTGACCACCCAACTACACCGTGTTGTGTCCCTCGCCTGGTTTCTGTTGTACATAAATGTGCAGCCAACAGGTTGGTAAATGTTGTTGTTAGTTGTTGTGCATGTGCTCCCCTGCTCTGAAATCTTACTGGCGAATAAATTAATTCTGCAGTGGCCCCGGTCATCCCTGAAGGTGGGAAAGGAGTGGAGGCATTTCATGTTCTCCTCAGCGCCCCTCATCCCTGGGCAGGGCACATAGACACACACACCCTTTGTTTTTTCAGAGCGGCTGCTTCATATCAGTGTGTGCAGGCCTCCTCCACCCACAGAGAGCAGCTTTCCTCAGCAGCTGGAGATACAATCACAGCTCAGAGATCACAGCAGAGAGAGCTGACACACTGAGCCTTCTCCACCACCGTAAATTTCTCTTCTTTATTCAAAGAATTTTAATCCTGATTTTACAAGTTATCATTTCTGATTTCATGTAAAAGAAAGGTTCATTTTTCAGCGTTACAATACTTGGTGTCAAAGTGGGATTCAAGTGAATCACATAAGTTTGAGGTTGTGACAAGCCAGGATGTGACCCCATCACTGTGCTGGACATCCTGCTGGGTTCACTTAAAGGTGTCCTGTTTGTCGCACCGAGTTGTCCCGAGTTGCCGCACGAGTTTACCCGAGTAAGGAAAACGAATTTGAATAAAATTTGAAAAAAATAGAATTTTGCACAAAGTTTGGCCTACATCGTCTGATAGATGAGTTATTACACTAATTTTATGACCCAGAGTGGGCTCAAATTAAATTTTCTTTTCTGTACAGCTTTAAATTTGTGTTTGCTATGTTATTGCTATGTTATTTTAACATAACATCACACTATTTACCAGTCCTTATTAGGCATACATTAGGGTTTAATTGACCACTCATAATAAACCACAAATTTTATGTTTTGTTAGCCTTTATGTATAACTATCTACAGCACCATACATCATTTATATTAGTATTAAGTGTTACTATCTGATTGGAGACTGTAGCTTAGAAAATAAATGAAGTGAACTGTGAACAGACGCAGCTGGAGCTCCTTAGCATTTAAGCTCATTTATATGGAGGTGACAGCGAGGATGAGACTCTTCCGGTTGTATGAAGCAGCAAACACTGACAAGCTTAAATAAATACATGTTGAAATTATACTTTTTAAATCGTTGGACCTAATACTGTCTGAATGATGATGTCAGAAGAGGTCTGTAAATATTTTATGACATAGTAACATGAATGTGTCTCTATGGGGTGTTTGGTAAAACCTAGTAGGCTTTGGTTTCTCATTTATGTATGTGGGTAATACATTTACATATATCAACATACACACACACAAATTGTTGAAGCCTGGCTTGACTAAACCAATAACCAGGCAGAGTCTCTTCTTCCATAAGCAGCATCCCTTTACTTTGATAGTCTCATTAGAACGCCTACAGATTCAACATGTTATTTTGTTTAAGCTATTTAAATAAGTTGATTTAATAAATTAATTTTGTTTTTGTGAATTTAAACATCTGTTCTCCTTTTTTGTCTGACAATATACAGAATTATATTCATACAAGGTGCATTAATGCAGTTGTTCAACCATTGTATCTGTTGTGCATCACTACCACCTAGTGATACAATTGTAAAGTACAGGAGGCCAAGCACATGAGACACAGCGATCAAGTGATTACAGTGTCCACAGATGTTAAATGAATCCAGTTCCTTAACAGGACACAAGATTTACTCACCGATATGAAGATGTTGAGCAGGTTCTCCAGCGTTGGCAGCTGAGGGATGAGCTTCTGGACCACTTTACTGAAGGCCTCGAAGATGGAGTGGTCGTATATACTGGTCAGGTAGAAACTGCAGCAGGAGCAGGAAGAAGAGAAGACCCTCAGTCAGAGTGAGTACAGCAACTCAGTCACAAACTACACTGAAACCTTATCTCAGCTCCATACATGTACGTACATTTAACATCACTGCTCCAAATGTATAATTCAAGAGGGAAATTTAAAACAAGACCATAATGAGCATGTTTTTTATGTTTGGTTTGTTAGTTAGCACAGGTATAACACCTGACCTTCACTACAGACATGTTCCCTTCAAAAAAAAAATTCAAATACTGACAGTGATTCCCAATCATAGACTGTAGACTCTGTGGTGTCAGCACAGGTTTCTGAGGAGACATTCTGAAGTTCAGAGTGAGCTGCTCCACTGTAGATGTTTAGGGGAAGTTGTCTCCCAGGCTCTGACTCCACTGAACTCCTGGCTAACCCAAAGGTGGGCAAAAAGTTGTGGACTGACTCACAGTTAAAGACTAACTCTAGTGGTCACAGAAAAAAAATGCATATTCTTAGATCTTGGCTTCATTTCTTAGCCTTGGACATTGATGTGTGCAAAAGTTTGAGAGGGCAAACAAGGCCAATGCAACATTGGTGAAAAATATAATTATAGATTATTATTATAGAATTGATCTTGATAATTCATCTTAAAGGGACAACGAGGAGTTTCTATTCGGTTATAAAAAAGTCTCACGTTAATGTGGATGAATCTCCGCTACCCACACTTGTTAATGGGCCCATTTTCGATAAATATATCGTTCTGTCTCTATCGTTATTTTGTTATTATTAGTGGTGGCGTAAATGCTGGTCGAGCCGACCAGCGTTTCCTTCGTGGCGAGTCATGAGAATAACGCAGCCAAATCGCTGTTTATGGTCGGAACTACGATGGTATGTGAACCTCTTTGAACCTCTGACTTTAATTATTGATGAATGAAAACATGAGTCTGTCTTGCGCCGGTCAAAGAATTTCACGGTGCGCGCGGAGGCTCATAAATGTAGTGTGAAAACGCTTCGCTTTTCCAAAACTCCTTGTTGTCCCTTTAATGATCAAAGCTTATTCACCTAAACATATTCAACAAACCAACAAACTTCAGGACCAGGAAACAGAAGGGTTAAAATGTGACTCACATGCAGAAGTCACTATATGTAACCGTTAAGACGAGTTGATTCCACAAATGTCCTTTATGATGATGTTTTACAGTGTTGGAGTTACTATCTGTTTGTACTATGTGTTGCTTGTTGTGTAAAACCGACTGTGTACAGCCTATATGATTCTCCACTGGTCTGCTTTGTGTTTTTTTTTCTATTTATTTGTGAAGTGATTTATATGATAATTTGTTTTGAATGATTCATGTTTTGCATTTCATTGGATAACGTATTTGAATGTGTTTTTCTGAGTTGTCCAGCTCTGCTCTGATTGGTTCCAGTCTGACACTTAGTGCAGCTCACAACCACCTGAGTGACAAAATACTTGTGTCTATATTGTGTTTGTTCTTGTAGCACACTGTTCGATCATAAGTTGCTCTGTGAATAAATTTACCTCTCAATGCAGTACGCAGATGATATGATCATTTTGAAACACGCCTGTATGACAGTGTGCGTTAATTCCAGACGTATTGTGAACCTTAAAAACCGTCTGCAGCTGCTGCAGGTGAAGCCGACCTCAGGTGGATTCGCTCCAGGTCTGCGTCTGCGAGGTCGTCCCTGGCTCGCTTTTGAATGTCTCTCTGCTTCTCGATCTTATGGTCGTCCGACAGGCCGTCCACTTTGTGAATGAACACCTCGAAGTTGATGTCTGGATTGACTTTGTAGGCCCGGGTCACGGTGAGGTGCAGTCTGCTCAGAGCCTCCACGTAGTCATCCTATCAGGAGGAGAAGAGGAGATTCATACAGCTGAGGAAGCAGACGTTTCTGACCTACGATAAATGTTATCGATTTTTCAATGTATCAATTCTAGGACCACAGCAGCCCCAGCCAGCTTCCTAGTCTAGTGAGTCCTGATTGGCACATAGTTCAGCTCCCCAATTCACAAGATGCATTTTGGGACAGAGAGTGGCTGTCATTCAGAGGGGCTCATACCCCACATCACCAGTTTATACTTTGTGTTTCAATATTTAGCTATATTGTAAGTCAGATTATCTATTATAGCTGTAGTTTACGAATTGTGCCACTTATGTTTAATAATATATATGAGACAATGTCGAGGTTATAAAATCAGGATTTGACCAGGGTTGGTTTAGACATATAAGTCTGAAATTGACCTTGTTTATCCATTTCTCTATCTCCTTAAAGAGGAAAAATACTTTGCTTAGCTAAAGACATATGGTTTCATCATGCATCCATTTCCCAAAAACAAGCTGGTTACCATGTCTGCTGCAAGTTAATAGTAAAGGTCAACACGCTAATGTAACCAAAACATTTTAGATGGATTAGAAACAGTGTCTCTATGACAACGTTACTCCCTAAGAGGGCACAGAGTGTACTGCCCCCATTTCCATCAGTGTCAATTAGGGTTTTTAAGCAGTAAAGAACTTTATCCAATTTTAAATCAGACGCTACACCAACCATCTGCACTCATCTGTCAGCTGCTGCTGCTGAGTTCACAGCCCACTCTTGAATTCAAATCCTGTTCCTGGTCCTGCAGCTGCCACAAATGTGAACATGTGAAGCAATTTCTAGCTCAATGACTCATTCGTTGATTCAGTGCCACCTTCTCAGGGTCATGATAAATCCTTCAGGACATCATGGCTCTGTGTTCTGACCTGCGAGTCGATGACAAATATCAGCGCTCCGGTGCCTCTGAAGATCATCTCGTAGTCGAAGGTGGGATCGAAGAAGTCGATCTGCCCAGGGAAGTCCCAGATCTGGAAGCTGACGAAGGAGCTGCTGGAGACGTCCTCCCTGCAGATCTTATTGGTGCTCTCCAGAAACAGGGTCTCATTGGGGGACATCTTGTGAAAAACAACCTTCTGGATGGAGGACTTTCCACTCCTCCGCAGGCCCATCAACAGGATCCGAGGTTTGACCTCTCCACTCAGTGGGTTACTGAAGCCCAACACTAAGAAGAGAGAATGGGAACACCATGAATCAGGTGGATACAACTACTATGGGAAACCACTACAACACACACTTACAGGTTCACAGATTGTCTCAATTTACTGCTCAGCAGAGAAGGGTCATGTTGCCTTTATACTATCATGATATGACCGAGTAATGGTGAGGTGACAATATTCAAGATGCAGTGTGACATGTTCACATTATCACTGTTGTAAATCTGACCTTTTATAGCAGAATCACTGCCATACCATATCTGACATCTCTGCATCTACATGACGTCCTGCAATGGAGGTGGTAGCAAATTGTGCCGGTATTATCTCACATCATGCTCAATTCTCGATCTATGACAACTTATTTATTTATTAGTTTATTTGAAAAGGGAAAGTGTACATTAATAAAACATTGTAAAAACAAATGTTGAGGTTAATTAATTGGTGGCTCTGTCTGATGTTAAAGGCCATCATGAAAAGACAGCAACAGTAAAATACCACATAAAACTGATTCATTTAATTCAGACAAGCTGCAAGCGTTTACTTAACCCTGCCTTGCTGTTTCTGTCACATCATAAAAGTTCAAGGACTATGAAACAAAACATTTGGTGTGTTCTCATTTGCCTGTTAAATGTACAATTTTAATTTGCTCACTCATAAATGAATGAAATGACACTCATTAAATTAAATATTTAAAAAAATGTTTGAATTAAAAATATCTGATCATGTGAGGTGGTTGTTGTTGAGTATTGAACAAAGTGATATTTCTCAAAATTGACATGCAGCACTTCACACTCAAGTCGTTGCTCCTGTTGCGTCAGGCCTCGGGGAGCCAGTTCCAACAGAAAGGCAGTCTGCTGGGAATCTGTTGTCATGTTTAATTAGAATGACATCATGAGAGGAGAAAACTCTGCTTTATTCCCATATTATCACTAAATGGAAATTCAGAACATTCACTATGGTGTTTTTTTTTTTTTTACTTCTGGAGAAATCTCTAATGCAATACTGCAATGGAAATCAGATTTTTGTGTTGTCCCTCAGTGAAAAAAGAAACAAAACACCAGCAGTTCATCACTGACTGAAAAGCCTCAGAAATTGCCAGTGTGAAAGACTGAATCTCTGAAATATGAAAATGATGTAAAAGACTCACTTAATGAAAGGAGGACTGCACACTGTGTGTGTCTTTTTGTTCCCGTGGCTGCTGAATAAATTGCTTAACTATAAGGTCATTCAAGTGTAACTACACCGTCAGTAGCATCTTTTGAGCTGGTTGACTCACAGGAAACTGTTTAAGTGAAAGCTGCCTGCATCGTTACCATCATGTTGAACATGCTAGGCTGTGCCCATATAGCCCCGCCCCCAACACTGGGCTTGGCCAGTTATGTGTTTTTTCACATTGCCATTAATGAAGTGTCTTTGTCTTCAGAAGAAGTTCCCTATAAAAAACTAATGGACAGAGCTCTGTATCTATACTGGCAGGTCTATGACACCCTCAGTCTGAAGATTTTCATTTTATAAAGATACAGTAAATACTAAGATAATAAAAATTCAAATATGTATGGGTTTTCTTTCCTGCTCTGGCTGAGGACGAATATTTATGTATTCAACAAGTGACACAAACCACTCAACCTTCTCAAAGAAGGGAAGCCTCCTCTACAGTGGTAAGAGTGGGGTTTAGATAAGAATACACTGTCACCATAACTGCAGAAAGAACAGCCTACTGATGATAATGATGGTTGAGTTGTTTTGGACTTGCTCTTAAAATGTGCAAAAACCTGAGATGGCCCTTAGAGTGTGTAAATGCATTACAGTAATCTCACTCACAGCTGGAAAACAATTAGCAAGAAGTGGAACACCCACTCTCATAATAATAAATGCCTAAAGGCCAATAGGTTCACACCTTTTAAATGCTTCTCCTTCAATGACTTCTCCTTGAAGGACACAGTGTTGGTTCCACTGGACTGTTTGTGAGGCATCTGCTACAAGTCTCTGCTTCAATGTTAACAAATCAACCTACAGTACAGGAAAACAACTCTCATAGTCTGGGCGCTGCTGCTTACACATCCTGACCCCACCCCCTCGAAAAGTGAAGTATGAAAATGAATGAATTAATTGTTCATTCATTATTATTTTTCTAAATTCTAAAACCAGTTACAAACTGTTTAACTTTAATTAGTTGCAGTTATTTATTTCCTGTGTCCGTGTCCTCACATGCCCTACATGTAGCTATTTTGGTGGGCTTCCAGACAACAAATGACAGTCTGGATTATCCATTCATCCATCCAGAGGACCGATCATCCATCTCAAAACACGGGGGTTGTTTCGGTTCATAGAATGAACCAAAACAACCCCCGTGTTTTTACAACAGTGAACGAGGTAAAGAAATCACTGGAGTGAACACTTCACAACTGAGCTGTCAGGTGATGCACATGTCACTAAAAACATCCTTATCCCACGATACTAATGCAGTGAAGTCTGTGATACTGGCTCGGGTGGATGTCAAATGACCCTACAACTTCATCTGGTGTGCAATCGATAGAGAAAAGAGATAAAGACAAGCAATAGTTCAAGTAAACAGGCATGTGGAGACAGCAGAGAGGTCAGCAGGTCACTGCCTCAGAGCTGGTTGGAGCAGAAAAGGAGGCAATTTTTTCCCCACTTTTTACAACGCACATTTGCTCAGACCTTGTTTGACCAGATGTTCCAAAAGTAGAAACTTTCTCTACTTTGAGTTTTAGTGTTATTGCTACACAGATCTGCTGTTGTATTCTAAGTATTTAATGCAGGCTTGTATAAATACTTAAAACTGTTATTAGCCTACTAATTATTGTTCAAAATAGCTATCATTGTTTTCAACACAAAGAAGAAATGGATGAAATCAAGTGCATAAATAACGGTCAGGTTGATATTTATTAAATGTTACTTAGTGTGAATATAACAATAGCCTAATAGTAGGCTAATACTGTCCCAGTAGCAGGAGACTCTAGTGTGTAAAACTAAGTGTGCAGCACAACTTTTTAAAATGACGCACAGCTCCGAGCGGACCCACAGACCGTGAACGTATCAGAGAGCGGTGTGTTCGTCAAAACAGGTACCAGGACCCAGGACCCTGTCCTGCACGGAGAAAGCTACTGAGCCAGAGAAGTGACCGTGTCCCGTCCACCCCCCCGCTCCCTGCCCTGCTCCAGTGTGACCTTTCCCCGCCTACCTCCGTCCTCACAGCCCAGCTCTCCGTCTGTGAACGCCTCCAGGTCGTCTTCGTCGTCGTCCTCGTCGTCGTAGTGTCCCAGAGCCGAGTCGTCCCCACCGTCCCCGGTCATGGCCGACACTCTCTCCGTCGTCATGCTGCTGTATTCCGTTGTCGTCCTGTTTTAGTGTGGGCGTTAAAGCCCCTGTGGTGTCCAACTCTCCCAAACTGCGACCTGATCCGTGAGAGCCATGCTGGTGAACTTTCACCGCCCTGCCTCCAGCCCCACTCACTGCAGCCACAGGGGGCAGGATCCGGCTGAGGGCTGCCTGCTGGGCCCATGGGTGTCATGAGAAGACTGAACTTCAGATATTTATTCAGTGATAATGATTACAATTATGAGGGGCCGTACAAGCCATAATTCATTCTTTCATTCTCACACACATAGCCTACATTCTCCTTACACATACATATATTTTCACTCACACATACATTCTCCTTACATTCTCCTTATACATTCTCCTTACATATACATATATTATTTATTTCACTCTCACACACATACATTCTCCTTTCACATAGCCTAGATATATTTTCACTCTCACACACATACATTCTCCTTACACATACACATGCATAGCCTATATTTTCACTCTCATATTTATACATTTTCATACTAGAAGTATGTACTGTATGTATGTGAGAGTGAGAATATATGTATGTGAAAGGAGAATGTATGTATTTGTGAGTGAAAGAATGAATTATGGCTTGTACGGCCCCTCATATACAATAACAGGTTATTGGTAGAATAGTCTTTAGACTGGTCCCATTGTTCCCTAATGTAGGCTATGTAGTAAAGGTCACATTTTGATGGAGAGCAGAAACCTAACAAAAAGGAACTCAATCAATTTTAACTGCTTTATGAAATACACTGACTGAATAAAGGCATTATTTGACAAAAAGATGACTTCCCTATTAAGAACTAGTCCACATTTATACTGTAAATCTATATGTTGATTATCACACTGGGCCAAGACAAAGAGTTTAACCTTCCAGCTGTCTGCAGTGCACCCACAATCCAACTGTCCCACCTCACCTGTTTATTACCTAAGCCTTGTTTCTGGGAAAGGGATGGTCCTTGTTGAAAGATGTGGTCCAGGACACTGATGACATGTGGTCCAGGTGCTGCTGGTTCAGTGGTGAGGTATCCTGGTGCTCTGACACCTCTTCAGTCTCTGACACTGTACACACTGTGCAGCTGCTCCATAAACATAAACCCAAAACTATGTAGATGTGTGGTCAGTCAGAGAAACCAAAAGTCATTGCATATCTATTTATAATCATACTCACATGCCCCACCTACTGAGGTCATAACATGATCAAATGACTACCTAAAGGGTCATCAAAACAGATGTGGAACATTTCCAGTCCATGAATTACACCTAACCACCACCAGGTGGAGGCAGAGAACACACGATCAATGTGCCTCAATGTAAAATATTTATATTGCTTGTTTAACAAAATTACAGTCTGTGAATGGCGATGGTTTACTCTGAAGTGTAGGAGTGGAGACAGGAGAGTACTGTATGTATATAAGTAAATATTAAGTAGGCTACAACTACCTTGAAACTGTACTTATACAGTACTTAGAGAGTGACTGCCACTGCCAATCTGTATTTTAGTAACATTCTGAATATTATAAATCATTTGTTCTGGTTTGTAGCCATGAAGACATTGTGATGTGTCACTACATCATTTACTCCTGCTGGTTTCAGGCTAAATTAAGAAAAACACATCACATCATCCCTGAGCCGCCATGATGAAACAGTCTGAAAGATTCATTTGGGTTCAGACCAAACTACAGTTCTGAGTTTCACATAGTAGTAGTCTGTGTTATAAAGGATTCTCTCAACATGGCAAAAGGAGTCGATCTCAGGCAGAAATGAATACCATGAATACCATGTCATGAAAAAAGTCTGACCAGGAGATTTCCATGGATGATGAGGGCTACACAACATGTTCGTTATATTATGACCTGACTGGAATTTCAATTTAGTGCTAGATTTTATTCTCTTCATCTTATTTTTAATCACGTGCAACAAAAGCTTAGATTAAAATGACAACAGGAGCTCGTCAGAGATTTCATCCATGTGTCCTGATCTTAATCCTCATGGGATGCAAAGACATGCAGGTCTATGTGTGTGTGTGTGTCTGTGGTTTTTTTTTTTTTTTTTTTTATCTTTGTCAGATCACAGATCACAGCACAGATGAACTGGTCATAAATCTAAATGGTACAGATGGACGGTTTCAGGTGTTATTGTAGATGTATCTGTTTTCACTCTCTCTCTCCCTTCCCTCTCTCTAGTTCTCTCTCTCTCTCTAAGCTGTAGTGCCCACCAAACAGCTGGCATCCCCTCTGCACATGTTCACACACCGAGTAGTGAGCCTGATGTTGATGCAGCAGCATCATCCTCTTACACAACAACACAGACACAGCCAGCGACTTTTTGAAAGGCTTGTTTGTTTGGATTTTACATGGATGCTCCTTTTTGCTCCGACAGAGAATAACAGACGCCTGTAGGCTGTGTGGAGGTTAAGGTAAAACATACAGCAATACTCTGAATACCTATGTCACTGACAACATGTTTTGCTGTGTTTGTAGAAATTAAACCATGATAACAATAATTTGACTTTTTAGGATTGTGTTAAGGCTCTTGCAGCAGTGGGTTAAAGGTAGGAGGAGATGTGTTGTGACTGGACAAAACAAGATGTGGACTTTATGAGTATTAAACAAAAAGCATGTTGTCTACCTAACAAAAGTATTTTTTTGCCTAAACCAAATTATTCAACCCCTCAATGTGAGGTCAGATGTCGTGTTTGAAAAATGTTACATATTGGTTTGAAATGAAAATCAGGTTGGCCAAATACTACCGTGATGTTTAGGGATGTTGGGTTCTTACAACCAGAATGTCAATGTCCTCTACGTATTGATGTCCAACCTAAAACCTTGGCATTTAACATTATCCTGACAGAGAATTTTGGTCACCTGACGTCACAGCCTAGATTCCCCTAAATATCAGTGTCAAATGGGATGGCAGCAGCTCTCTGCAGGATGCTCTCTGCTGTTAAACACGTGTACTTTGTCCATCCACCATCTGCTACACTCGCGGTTTGCTATAAAAACATAGAAAAGCAAAGTGAGGGTAATCCAGACAAATACGTCCACGCAAAAGCTCCTGTTCACTCAGACCATTAAGGCAGCATTAGATGTTTCTCTGAAGCTCATATGAGGCTTCATTCTTCAGACAAAATAAAATTCATATATTTTAAATGCAGACTCGCAATGAGCTCTGTTTATAAGACTGCAGTCCATCTTACATTGCACTAAGAAAACATCTTGATCTGCTACTAACTCTAAATCTCAAATGAATACCAACATCATATTTCTGTTCAGTTCAAGGTATTTATCTTCAGATGTATTAGTCTTTATGCTAAGCCATGTTAACGACATCCTGACCCCAGGTCTGTCATCAATATACTGATATTCATGTGAATGTTTCACTCTTTTCACAGCGTATTTCACTATTTCTTTGAGCCTTAATGTTCCATAATTTCCTCTATAAGCCAAACCATACTGAAAATCCAAGAAGCTGGAGGTAAAAGAGATCTGTTAAGTCTAATGTAGATGAAAGTCCATTGAGCCAGAGATGACTTATGACCCTTTGAGCAGATCAGTTGGCCCTAAGCACAATTTAGTTCTGTTAATCTGCATGCACATAAAAAGAAATAAGTAAGCAGCACCATAGTAATATCTAGCATTAGCTGTTGTGTGTCTGGTTTAACAGCATGGTGCTTGACTCCTCTCTCTATCTCTCTTTCTCTCTCTATCTCTCTTTCCGTCTGTCTCGCAATATCATATTTTTATAGAGTAAACTGAATAATTACTTGACGTAACATTTTGTCCATTTATGTTATTAATGCGGCTGTGAAGCTACCAGTGCAGCAGAAAAGTGTAACACATCCTCCAATCACATACTGCGTATTGAATATTATGTACATGTACTACTTGATGGGATCAGTGAACAGAACAGAATAATGACTGATGAGATTCAGTATTGTATGTACACATGGTTTAAGTTCAAGACTGTTTATAATCGCTGCCCAAGATTAAATCCTGACCCCTGACACAGAACATAATCTGATCTGCAGCACTGACATGAAATCCTTGGTCATTTGGGCCAGATGTATAATACAGTAGCAAATGAGGATGAGCGCCAGTGTGAGAGGGCTGGTCAGTGTTAGAGAATGAACCAACAAAACCTGAAATTTACAGCATTTTATTTGTTTCACTGAAGAAAAAAAACAAAAAAAAACATGATGACTTTTTACTAAGTGACCATCTGGTTAACATGTTGGATCAGTTGGCAGCAAACCTTCCTCAAGGGTAACCAAGAGCTAATAGAGCATAAACTGCAGACTGTCGAGAACACATATATAGATGTTTATGTGTTTTTGCCAGCACTGATGAATGAACAGGCATTGGTCCACATCCCTACCTCGTCGTGCCCGGGTCCCAGGCGCCAGACGGCTCTGCACCGAGCTGCCAAGGTGGGGAACAGCGACGGCTTGGCTGCTCTGATTCAGGGAGGCTGTGCTCTCGACCTGCAGGACAGAGTGAGTCATGCACACACTGGACATGTCAGAACTCATTCACACAACTGCAACAGAATCCATTCATGTGTTCACAAATTGCGCAGTTAACAGAATGATCGTGGATTGTAACGGGAATGTCTGATGTCTGTTTGAGGATGGGAACACTGCACTGCATGAGGTGTCTTGGCACGGTTTCTCTCAGTGTGTCAAACTGCTGGTGAAGGCAGGAGCAGATGTACACGTTAGGAACAAGGTAGGAACCGAACCTCACCGAACAACTGACATTTACCATAAGGAATCAGCACCAAATGTCAACTGCTGACCAGAGAAGACAGTTTTGTGTAATTTCTCCTAAATCTGAGCCCACCCATATATTAACCACCAAGAGGGGGTGAAACAGGAAACACAACTGGGAAACTACATTCAGAGGGGAAAGATTATTTGATAACGACAGAATCCAAGGGATCCATGAGGTTGATCAGCTGTGGTTCATACACAATCTCAACATAAAAAACATTTAAACACAGCAAAAGCTACAGGAAACAACCATAATCTAATTGTATAATCATAAAAAGGCTACAGCTGTTAACCAAATGCACTTTACTACTTTTTTGGGGGTAGTCATATACTGAAATGAGACTGTAAGCTTTCCAACCATCTACCCTAAGAAGTTCAAATGAAAACCCACAGTGGAGCTGCCCGTGTAGTCACTGTGATTGTGACTGTGACTGTCTTGATTCAGACAGGAAACACCGCCCTTCATCTGGCCTGTCAGAACGCACATGCTCAGACTGCTCGCCTTCTGCTGCTTGGAGGAGCCACACCAGACACCAAGAATAAAGTAAGTTCCCCAGCCACTTGCCGTGATTTCACTGGTTGAAAAACGTTTTAACTTTAAAATTGTTGAACTATTGCACTTCATCATGGTATGCCTGCTTGAAAATTAAAGCATAAATTCCATTTTGATTCCAGGTGGGGGACACCTGTTTGCATATGGCTGCTCGCTACAACAACGTGAACCTGGTGAAAATCCTGCTGAGTTCATTGTGCTCTGTGATAGAGAGGAACCAGGTACAGTGCATTAACAACCAACGTGATAGGAGTTAACTGCCAAATGGCAATGTTTCATATGAATGAAGTTATTTATGAATTATTGGCAGCAGGCACCTAGAGGTTGATAGATATTGGCTGGAAACAATTATGTGAACACCTCATTTGGTAACATAGTATTTCATTTAAAATTCTGTTTCATTAAAACAGTTTTGCTGCTAATTAGCTGTGTATAATGGTCATTTCTAGGAGTCAGGGTTTGTGTCTTGGTTTGTCTGTAGGGAGGAGACACAGCTCTCCACTTGGCTGCTTCACTGAACCATAAGAAGACAGTTCGGCTCCTACTAGAAGCAGGGACTGATGGGAACATCAGAAACAATGTAAGTTCTTAAAAAAACTCAAAATTCATAATCATTATAAATTGTATTCTACTAACCTTAAGATGTTGAGGAGATGATTGCAACACCTTTCTCTCATTTACTCACAATCTACTTAGATCTGACAAACCAAAATGTAATATACTTACATCATGTCAGTTAATTACCCATAAAATTGATATACTCGATATAATTAAAAAATAAAATCATTTGAATCACATTAAGATGTTGCAAATGACCCCAAACCGAGGAACAAGATGGATCAGTAATGGTCACAAAATGTGCCTTTAAACTTTATTTCTTAATATTTATTGAGAGACAGTTAGTGAGTTTTGTTAAACAAAGAAGGAGCCTAACTTAAGTCAAAATAGGCACAATGTATTCATTCTATTGCTATCTCAGTGCACAACTAAATGCCTTCAGTGTCAGTCCATGCAGGGTTAATTAGTTGCGAGGGGCTCATTTTCCGTGACAGGAGTAGAACTTCATGTTTTATTCCTGTATACTGGATATACATTTTTACGTCAATGTATGCAGAGATCTGCCCCCTCTCAGTATTTTCTGTCTCACTCTCAAATTTGACTCATTTTCATTGAAATTAATCATGGAAATTAATCTGTTGGGTTGTCTTCACCTTTGATAGATGCCCAAGGATGCAGACGATGCTTTGATGTGCAAAATTCCTCAAAATGAAGCTTTGTATGAAGCCTGGATAGCTCAGACGGTAGAGCATCAGACTTTTAATCTGAGGGTCCAGGGTTCAAGTCCCTGTTCAGGCGAGGCACTCTCATTGTTGGGTGTAAACATTATAGTATCAGGAATACGTTACTGGTGGATGTAACACATATAAACAGTGGTACAGTCCAGACATTAACTGGCCCATTTTCCTAGACTGCAATCTTCTTCTTTCCTGTCTCACTCTCAAACTCGGGTCATTTTCATGGAAATCAATCTCTTGGGCAACATTTGGGGATGTTTTTACCTTTGACAGACACTTAAGGATACAGAAGGTGCTTTGAAGCACAAAATTCCTCAAAATGAAGCTTTGTATGAAGCCTGGATAGCTCAGACGGTAGAGCATCAGACTTTTAATCTGAGGGTCCAGGGTTCAAGTCCCTGTTCAGGCGAGGTACCCTTATGGAAGAGGGTTCATATTGTATCTTAATGGTAGGGTGTTCACATTATAGTACCAGGAAGACATTACTGGTGGATGCATCACATACAAACAGTGGTACATGGTGCTGCAGTTCTTTCCTGTCTCACTCTCAAACTTGACTCGTTTTCATGAAAATAATCTCTTGGGCATCGTTTGGAGATGTCTTCAGGTCTTCACCTTTGATAGATGCCTAAGAATGCATAAGGTGCTTGCTTTGATGTGCAAAATTCCTCAAAATGAAAAGCTGCATGAAGCCTGGATAGCTCAGACGGTAGAGCATCAGACTTTTAATCTGAGGGTCCAGGGTTCAAGTCCCTGTTCAGGCGAGGCATCCTCATGGTTGGGTGAAACATTATAGTATCAAGAACACATTACTGGTGGACGCAACATGTACAGTCCAGACGTTCATTAGCCCATTTTGAATCATAGACTGCAATCTTGTTCTTTCTTGTCTCACTCTTAAATTGTACTAGAATAGAAATTCTCTTGGTCATCATTTGGAGATGTCTTCACCTTTGATAGACGCCTGAGGATGCAGAAGGTGAAATTCCTCGAAATGAAGACTGATGAGAAGCCTGGATAGCTCAGACGGTAGAGCATCAGACTTTTAATCTGAGGGTCCAGGGTTCAAGTCCCTGTTCAGGCGAGGTACTCTCATTGTTGGGTGTTCACATTATAGTATCAGGAATACGTTACTGGTGGATGCAACACATAAAACAGTGCTACAGTCCAGACATTAACTGGCGCATTTTGAATCCTAGACTGCAATCTTCTTCTTTCCTGTCTCACTCTCAAACTCGGGTCATTTTCATGGAAATCAATCTCTATGCAGACTGTGCTTTGATGTTCAAAATTCCTCAAAATGGAGCTTGAAATGAAGCCTGGATAGCTCAGACGGTAGAGCATCAGACTTTTAATCTGAGGGTCCAGGGTTCAAGTCCCTGTTCAGGCGAGGTACCCTTATGGAAGAGGGTTCATATTAGTACATCTTCATGGTACGGTGTGCACATTATAGTACCAGGAAGACATTATGTGGATGCATCACATACAGACAGTGGTACATGGTGTTTTAAATTGGCAGATAACCTCAAAATAATCACTGGAATGAAGAAAGTTCTGCTGTGAAATGTCCATGATTCATGTAATGAGACTTGCATCCTTTCCTTCTTGTGACATTTCCCAGTTTCCCTTAATGCTCATAACAAACATTTAAATTATATGTATTCTTAGGCCCTTCTTATCCATCTTGTTATGAAGGAAAATGTCATATTTTTTATGTATGTGATGATGCATTGTTTATTTCCAGGCAGGAAAAACAGCACTGGACAAAGCCAGAGACAACAACCATAAAGATGTTGCTCTTCTCTTGGCTCGAGCTCCTCAGGTCAATTTAGATTTGATCCATTCATAATCTTGCATTGATACAGTTGAGTCCAGATGTATTTGTGATATTTGATATAACAGCTAGATTTACTGGCAGCAGTTGTCATCCTCAGGTGCATCGCTTCATGCGAGGAAGAACAATAAGAAAACGAAGAGAAAGGCTTATAGCTGAACGCAGAACCCAGTCTTTCACCAGAGGAGAAATACTACCCAGCAAAGTAAGAAACTTCCCAAAAGACAAATTCCTGTGGTTATCAGAGGCCATCATTGGTTTTTTACCTGCATGCTGTTTCTTCTGTTTGTGTTTCTCGAGGGAGACAGCAGTTCTGTGCCAGAGGAAGGTCCCAGCAGTGAGCACATGGAGAGTACAACTGGTGTTCAGGTTGCTCATCATTCTCAACAGCAGCAGGAGCTTTACCAGAAGAGCCCAGTCACCATCAGCAGCCCCAACAGTTGCCACAAGAGGAGAAGAGTCAAGAAGCTGGTGGGTCCACCACAGTGACTTAGCAGTGGCTTCCTTAGACGCAGTAGTCTGGTTGTACACATGGGACTGAGAAGAACTTGATCGGGCTGTATGTGGCTAGAAAACAAAGAAAGGGGCATTCTTGAATTTGTAATTACATTGACCAATGAAGCTCAACATAAAGTGTTCAAGACAGGAAATGCATTTGTGTCTTAAGATGCAATTCAGTCCCTGCAATGACAAACAGACGGAGAAACAAACAATACTTGATTGTAAGCACATAATAAATCCAAATTATTAATTATTGATGTGACATTTCTTGCAGACGCTCCTGTTGCTAACTTAAGAAGTTATATAGATATTTTTAAAGATATTTTTTCATGCACATGAAAACAAATGTGATTTTCCCCTTAGAGGAAAGAAAAGTATATTTTGCAGGTTTTAGTAGCCATATGTTGCTTTTATTCCTTTGAAGGCTCTGAATGAAGGTTGGAGGAAAGGAAAGACAAGAGATCTTCTTCAGGATGACGATGATGATGATGAACATGCCTCCACTCGGAATGGAAAAATGTATCAGCTCTATACTCTGTACCGCGACAAGGACGGCAACGTTAGACAGGTCAGAACTGCGTACCCAGTTTTATAAGGTTATAGAGCACAGAGCTTTACCAATTATGTCAAGACAAACCATTTCCAGGGTTTTCTGTGGATCCCTTTTTGCTCACTCTGCAGCTTATTACTTGTTCCCTTTCTCATTAGGCACCAGCCAATGGGTGCCACTGCCGGCCCCTGTTCAAGAAGCTTGAGGATCAAGTGAAAGCCACTCAGGAGGAGATGAGGACGCACATTCAGACTGTCCAGGAGCAGGTCAACAGCAGAATGGGGAAAATGGCTCAAAGGAACAGACACCAGGTCTTTGTCTTCTCTGCTCCAAACAGATTATTTGTCAATGAAAAATTCAAGCAGTGTGCAAAGACACAGAAGTTAATAAAAAAAAATCACATCAGACTACATCACCACTTCAGAAAAATTACAATTGACCATTTTCATGCCAAGAAATTCCAAAAATCATAGATAATTGTCTGATTCAGCATTTCCTATTTTCTCCTCTTTGGTTTGGTCAGATTAAAGTGTTGAATATGCTGAACGAGGAGAGAGCTGAGACAGAGAGGAAAGAGATGATTTACAGGATCGAGCAGAGAGCAGCCCAGGGCAGAGAGGAAGCTCTGAAGACACAGGTATTACTCACTGCACACAGTTGACTCAAAGCCCAACATAAATGTACCAGAGTTAGCTATTAGCTAATTTTCACAGGCAGTACCAATTCTAGAGTCCAGTGGGACCCAGAGCAAAGCATTGCCTCTGGTCCCCTGCAATCAGCACATTACCATTATGTAATAGATAACTTGACACCATCACAAAAAATTGTATAAAATCTAAACTTTTTTTTAAAATTCTCAAGATCTAATGATCATGTACTGTATTTGTTTCTTAATTCAAGCAGGCAGCAATGAGCTATGAACTAAAGAGGTGGTGTATATCTCACCTGAAGGACATGGACGTCCAAGCTCCAGTCAAAGCCCAGTATTACAAACTCCTCCCCTCACCCTCTGTGGAGCAGTCTGTAGTGGACGCCGATCTGGAATCACTCCCCTTGCTGTCTGTGGTTTCTGGAGACAGCAGCACCTCACTGGCCAACTACGTCAACGTCGTGCCATCCAGGACTGCCCACAGTCTGCAAAGCCTGGAGCTGGAGCAGGCAGGCCGGAGGACATACTTTGAAATGAGAGTGGACAGGTCACCAGGTATGTCCAAGAGAAGACAGAGGGATTAAGCAGTGATTTGTGGCTGATTCTAATACACAGCGGGACAGTGCATTATACTAGTTACTACAATAAAAACAATATTTTCACAGCAGAGAGAAGTTGTACATTTCAAGTGGGGAACTTATGCACATTTTTGCCCAACTGCTAAATGAAAAAGTTGAACAAAGTTTTTAGAAAAAGTTTTAAGATTTATCAAATCTCTTCACACTGTGTTAGGTTAATGACTCACATGACAGTAAGTTGAACGTCACTTAGGACTGTCCCATCCATGAAGAAGCCTTTTAGAATGAGGCAAAACATCTTCAAGAAGAATAGAATTGCTTCAGTTGCTTCCGATTTTAGCACTTAACCATTATCTAACCGACCGTAATTAGGACACTGCTTGGTTTAAATAGAGCTGTTCAAACATACAGCAAATACGGCATGACATGATAGTAAAGGAGTTGGCTGTGATTGGTTTTTCCACAGTGTGATGATCAAAAGAAGAAATATAGTATAGTAAAACACATAGGAAAATAATACTCAAGATTTTGATTGGTTGCTCCCTAGTTGAAAGCCACTTTCAGATATTTAGACCCTAATTGAATAGATTCAGGGTTTTTTTTCAGCATTAAGATGATTATTTTTCTATTCTGTTTCTTCTTCTCCTTTTTAGATGACTATGAGAACACAGCCCTGTTTTCTCTGCCTGCCAACGACAGCTCTACTCACTCCTCCTGGCAACCTCTGGAAGTGCAGGGTGGGCCCATAGCAGCAGTGATGCCGCTGTGTGAGGAAGGTTTCTCCAACAGCAGCAGCAGCAGCAGCCAGTCCAGCTTCAATGACCAGGGACCCAGACTCATTACACATCAGGGATACAGCGACAATAGGCAGCACAGGAAACAGTTAGTTAAGATGATGAGTGCCCACAGGAATGCAGAGATACATGCTGAGGGAACCAGGACCCTTGAGTTCTTCATTGACCGTCCCACTGAACCCACATTCAGCCAGGAGAGGAAGAACCTGCATGCTATGGAGGTGAGTGTAGAAACAGGCAGGATAAGGTGTGGATAGATGATAGGTATAGTGCTCCTACTTCCAGTCCTTGTAGCAACCAAAAACGTAACAACGGCCAATAACGTAATAACATAATACCTTTATACTGTATGGAGCAATACTGTACAAACATCTACCTTTAGACTTTCACAGTATTAATATAGAACCAAAGCTGCTTTATCATAAAACATTGAAATGTCACTTTATCCAAATTTAGATCTCCAACAGCTGGTTTCAGTAGTGAGCTATTTGTTGATTGGTGCTGCAAAAGAAAACATTTCTGAATGTGTACAATTGTGCTGCCACTTCATTTGGAACTTCATTTGGGTGTTCTGGAGATAACGCTAACCATCAAGTTGGACAAATGATGGCTAAATATGTTAATTTAAAAAAAAAATCAATGGTAAAATCAAATCAACCTATTCCCAATGGTTTGTCTGAGGCAGGAAGTTATACATGACTGAAACATAAACTGGCTGCAGACACCATTCAATACACAAGTTTGGTTATGTTTTGGAGGTTGTTGATAGCCTACAATGCTTACTTCTTCCGTTTGCAAACATCATTAAGCATGGTAGAAGTGAGACAGAGAGAGGTGAAAGATAGTACATCTTGGATGAATAAATATGACGACTATGTCATCCACTATACCTATTTTTGATTAGCAAACTGCACAAAACTGCCTTTTATTTCCAAGAACTGCAGTCATTTCTATGTATTATTACATTATCGGCACCAGTTATTACATTGTAAAAGGTTTTTTTTAATACTAGGCCAATAACGTAATAACCAGCCAATAATGTAATAACTTATTACATTATTGGCAAAAAGTTATTACGTTACTGGCTCAAAAGTTTTATTACATTATTGGCATGTTATTACATTATTGGCTTTATTACATTTAAAATGGCCAAAATTATTACGTTATTGGCTGTTATTACGTTTTTGGTTGCTACAGTTCCTTAATGCTGAACATGATTATTGGCCTCCTGGCTCTAGCCTTGAACTTTATGCACAGACAGACTGAAGTGTCTTATCTGAAAAAAAAGAAAATCAAATTTCCCAAATGGTAGAGTCTCTCCTTTATGGATAAAGGTAAATTAAGGAAAAAAGAAAAGAAGGTTCCACCGCACTCAATGGGGTACATTCAATAAATTTATTTGTTAAATTAAGGAAAGTTTAAACCACTTACCTAAAGGGTGTTGTTTCCCAACAGGTTACTCAACGTTTCTTTGACACGGTGTCGACTCAGTTGGAGCGCTGGTACGAGAGGAAGATTGCAGAGGTGGAGCAGCAGACGGAGCTCAGAACCCAGCAGGACAGGAAGGAGCTGCTGCAGCGAATCAGCATACTGGAGGAGGAACTCCAGAGGCTGAAGACCAATGAGAATGCAGAAATTTGACTTATCCTGGTGGTGATCAGTGATCAGAGAATGAACAATATATTGAAAATCTAAGTACTTGGATCAACTTCGACTCCAGCAGACAGCTGACAATCAGAAGGTCTGCACATACAATACGTAATAGAGTAAATACTAAAATACTGTGCATGTGGTGAGGCTTTGGCTTACAGAAGACAGTCTTTTTGTTTCACCAGCTGTTTGTAGCCTTATACAAACAAATGGCAACTGCCAAGGCTAAAAACAAACTGCAACTAACGCCAAGCATCAAAAACTGCAGTTCCTCTAATAACCACTTAATTGTGACACCATGTAGCCTACCAGTGAGTGAGTCCCCAGCACATGTTAAAATGCCCAATGGGCAGAAATACACATGTTTGCAGCCTGGTACAATTTTGGTCTCTACAGCTAAATTCCTCCTTCATGGCGACTGCAATGTGGTGAACTTTCATTTAACTTGCGCATTTATGTTATTCACATTTATTTATGAATATAACATGAAATAATGTTGGTCAAAAGTCATATACTCCATACTAACCTCACAGTGCTTCTCTGAGGGTGGACTGAGTCTTTAAATCCTTAAAGTCACAAGTTACTGCAATTTAGAAATTCTCCTTTACATATAATCCTGTGTCCACATGCAGTATCACTTGTGGAAATTACAGTGTATATTAACTACAACCTACTGGTCAGTGCACAGCGCACCAGCTGAGGATTACATAAATGTGAAATGTATCTACAGACAAGCTTTTTGAATATCCCTCAGGAATTAAACTACTGTTTTTCAACTCAAAGGCTGTCTCCATTTGTCCTTAGCGCCAAATGACACATTGATTTCCAGGAGATGAATTCACTATTGTACTGTAGCTAAGGCAGCAGTGTTCTCAAATGTAATAAAGAGATCTTAAGGAAAAGTTCATGTAGTTATGAGAATAGATGTCAGACCTTCTGTGTCAGTGGATGTATCCGTGTGTGTGGCTGCTCTTCACTGTACTGCAGCTCCATTCCACCATCTAGTGTATGGATAGAAGTACAGCAGCTTATAGCAGCCTCCTCTACCTACAGTACAGTATGCTGTCTGACTGCATCCAGCTGACATTATAAAACAGAGAAAAAGAGATCATTCATGGAGGCTAAGCTTATATTTTTATAGGAAAAAAATAATTGTATAAAGTTTGTTATGAATAACAGACCAAAATATAGGTTTCTGTGTGTCACTCAAATGAGTATGGGGTAGCCACAAGCCACGTTTAGGAAATGCGATTGAATAAATTTCAATAAAATGAAATTAACATTCTATCTCATAATTATGACTTTTTAATGTCATATTTTATATTCATCATACTCTGTTCATGTTTTTGTTTTATTTTATTCGTTTTTCTTGTTTGTTTTATTTACTTATGGAGTTGGGCTTACACATTTATGATTTGAATCTTGCACTTAGAGACACTTTTGGAGTAGATGAGACTGTGATCCAGCAGCACTGTTTATTAAAACTGTTGCTGTGCTGTGTGTGTGTGTGTGTGTGTGTGTGTGTGTGTGTGTGTGTGTGTGTGTGTGTGTGTTTCTGCCCGGAACATTTAGCTTTGTAATAGTTTCCTTTCTCCAGAAACGAAACCTTTCTTCAGTATCTGACCAAAAGAGGGCGACAGAGAGTAGTTTTACCCATGTCACTGTGTTGACAAACAAGATAAATGAAACCCAGCACAGTCTGAGATGTAGCAACTGGAATGTCAGAGGAAAGAAAACAATGACATTAAGTTTTGGCTCTAATGGACATCATTTATTGATGCAGACAAGTTATAAATATGGCAGCACAAATAGATAGCTAGATAACACATGGCAATATAAATCTCCCTCGCAATTTATATGTAGACAATTTCTCCTTCAGTGAGTTTTCTCCTATACTAACACAATTTGTTCCCTCTGTTTTGTAAAAAAAAAAAAAAAAAAAAAAAGCATTCCTAGCATGTTTTATTCCACTAAATTCTCAGATGAGCACAGCCAGCAGTCCTCCCGCTGTTCCTCCAGCACCGGCCACAGCAGCAGTGGTAGCTGATGACAGACCAGCCATACCTGCAAGCCAGATACCATGATTTTAGAGAATGTCCAGCAAAACATCAGTGGATGTGCACAGAGAAGATGACACAGCCTGGTTTGTCCTCAGTGTGACATAGTGAGACATTAATGTGTCTTATGGGTCAATCAGCCTGATGGATTTTCAGTATTTTTTGCCACACTACAGAAAGAGGTGAACCACAAGTGGAGGGGACCTAATGCCCCTTTAATCATTTGTCCAGCAACAGTCATTTTTGTTTACCTGCTGATTGCAAAATAGCCACCACACTTCCTGCTGCCACTCCACCTCCATTAGCAACTGCAGCAGCTGACATCATGGATGCAGCGTAGGAGCCTGCTGCTATTCCAGCTGAGGTGAAGCCTATGGCCCCCAGGACAAAAGGAGCAGAGACAACAGCGCCACCTAGATACAGACAAGAAGACAGAAAAAGACTGTTTAATAGCCTACAATAAGAGGTGATTTTAAATGTAATGATTTTTCATGTCTGGCACCCTGTCTTACCTGCTCCGGCAGCAACAGCCATGTAGGTCACTGAAACACATGACACAAACTAAATTCAACACTGATGAAGCTACAGCAACAGCTCAGCAAGTATTATCAGACATGAGATGTAAAGATTACAATGCAGAATGAAAAGCAAGTGTTTATAGCAAAGAAAATTATTAATGTTGTCAAAGAGCAGTTATACTCACAGAGCCCCATTTTCAGTGAGAGCAGTCAACACACCGCAGCCAAGAAAGTGTTATCTCCAGAACCAGACCACTTCTTGCAGTATGAGAGCATCAACAGCAGCAGCTGTGACGCTCCTGGCTTTATATAGAAGGCTCAGCTGATTTCTACAGAAACGAAACTTAGACTGCATCCGAACACCAGAGGGCGCCTCTACACCCAGCACTTTGTATTTCACCCACACAAGCTGATGTACGGTCTTTTTACAGTCTAAATAACATTCTCGAAAAGTCTCTGTCTGTGGTTACTTATGATTGAAACATTGGAGGGCAAACAAAAGAGAGAAACCATTTAAATGATTAACAGCTGCAACACTACAATAGACCTTTTTAACGGCAGCCAGGCAAAACAGAGTAGGGATGCTGCTATTGTGCATGTTGGCTCATTAGAAAAGCTCATGGAACAGAACCTTAATTAGTATCATTGGTAACCTGTATGTGTCCTACTGTATTATCTCTAAGTCAAAATAGCTGCCAAAAAAAAGGTCTATACTGAGAAGTTGTATAAAAAGCGACAGTGGCAACAAGCCCTCCCCAGGTTTAGGTCTTATTATATTGTGTGAGGTTGTCATCTGAGTATAAATTCTATGTAAATTAATATCTTGTTGGAATATTATTGTCAAGGAGTTGCAGGAACTGGACCCAAAGACTGGGATGGTGGAGAAACCAAAAAAGTATTTATTGAAAAAACAACACAGGTTCTCACACATGAAGCAGAAACACTCTGGATGAAAACAGGGTACGAACACAGACAAAGCGACAAAGGACAAAGGGAAAACATTGAGGTCTGAATACACGAGGGAGAAACGAGACGCAGGTGGTGTAATCAACACAGGTGAGACACATACAGTATAAGGTGATCACAAGAGGAGCACAGGGAGTTCACCAGTCTGGTTCCCCCCAGCTCCAATTATAGGCTACATCCCAGCCTTGTGCACTTGAACTTGGTTGGAAAGCTGTTTGATTATCTGATTTGGAACATACACAGATTTATTCCTAAATCAACAACTGTCAAACCTTGTGTTTAAAAGGAAACACAACAAACCAGAAACTTTTACAGCTTTATACAAATTTATTTGGCACTCGAACTGTTGACACCATGAGACTGCTGTAAATGAGCAGAAATTAAATTGACTCCAGTTTTTTTTTATTTCTTGTCCTTGTTCTTTTCCTCATCCGTTTCCTTAGTTACTTTTCGGCCAAAAAGGCCACCCAGAAATCCTGTCACTGTTGCTCCAGTGCCGGCTACAGCTGCAGTGGCAAACCCTGACAGACCAGCCGCACCTACAGTCAGATACACAGAGAACATCAGTCGGTGATTTTAAGTGTTTGGGTCAAAGGGGAGCTGAAAAAACCTGGTACCACTCTCATCACTCAGCAGTAGTAACATTGGATTCTAACTATTCAACAATCTGATTGTTCTCACTGCACAAACCATCTCATTATAAAGATACAACAAAAAAAGAGAAACATTTTAAAATACCTGCTGATTGCAAAACAGCCACCAGACTTCCTGCAGCCACTCCACCTCCATTAGCAACCGCAGCAGCTGACATCATGGATGCAGCGTAGGAGCCTGCCGCTATTCCAGCTGAGGTGAAGCCTACGGCCCCCAGGATAACAGGGGCCAGGGCCACAGCACCCACTGCACATGAGCAAGAACACATCAGAGGATGGTTGGTTTTCACTAACAAGGTGGCGATTTGTCAGAATATAGGTGATACAGTCTTAGCATGCTGGATAAATGGTTCAATCTCCAACAATGTTTTAAAATTCATTTGTGACTGTCAACTCAGGTGACCGCATAAATCCTTACCTCCTCCTACCACTGCGGTGGCTGCCGTCCCTGGAACAGAAGATGCAAACAGAGATAAATAATAATAATAATGATAATGATGATTCAGCTTTCAAATGACTCATCACCCTTTTTGTTTTGAGCTTGTTTTCTTGCAGATGTTTGATGTTGATAAGGCTGTGAGCATGTGTGTATATTAGACTGTGTAGGCGTGTGTCTGCTGTGACTTACCTATAATGACTTTGGTTGAGCGACTGAGAGATGGATCTTTTTTGTCCTTTTTTCTCTTCTTCTCATCTTTTTCTTTTTCATCTTTTTCATCATCATCCTCTTCCTCATCCTTTAACAATACATCATCGCTGTCTTCTTCGTCTTTTGTCCATTTTATGGCAGGCGTCTCTTCTACAATAAAGTGTAATGAATACAATTTGAGAATGTAAACACATGTAAATCCCATTAAAGATTTTTTTGAAGTCTTACCTCCTCCACCTTGATCAATTTTGGCATCTGCCCGAAAGAAACACAAGACAGAAGCAGAAATGAACATTTGCAGCTCATGTGGCTGAATCAAAGTCTTTTGCTGTGGTTACTTTTGTTATGATTTTTCCATGTTGAAAACATTAAATCATAATCATCATAGTAATTCAAATAATTACTTTCACAACACAGCATGCACTTCAAAGGGCTTCAAAGAACTGGTTTGATGGTGGAAATGACAGCTAATTAATGAGGAAACATTACGGTAATAAAAGGAAAAAGTATCCTAATAAAATACAAAAAAAGAGAAAGGGATGATTTCAAATGATTTAAAAACAACACCCGAATAACACTGATGAGGTATCAGTACTTCCAAACATAAAGTAGATCTGATGTAATTTATGAGCAAGTCTGATAGGGGAGATTTCCATTGGCCTCAGCTGTTAGCCTACCACTTAAATCACAACCACAAGTATAAGGTTCCTCAGTAATAGCCTACCTCAGTAATACTGAGACATTTGGTGTGAACATATATTTAGTATGCTGACTTCATTAAATAAACTCCAGCTGTTTCCTCTACTACATGATGAAACTATGGCTACATGTCAAACTTTTGTAAAATATCAGCGTATGAGTGTAACGTGTTTGGTTGACCGAATGATAGCCTATGAAAGGGACTTTAAAAAAGATTTATCATAGTGGTTTGAATTAAACTCAATTAAAAGATAGGCTACAGACATTTCATTTCCTGATTTACAGTAACAGGGAAAACGTCTTACACCGGTTTTTAAAACGTAACTTATATCCCTGTCCTCCTGCAGCTCTGTCTCCACATTTGCTTTCAATGTAAAACAACAGTCATACTCACAAAGACCCATGTTGAGTAGAGTAGGCTACTCTCGCCTGACGGGCTTGATAATCTGAGAGACGCCACTCGCTCTCCACTAGGTGTTGGGTGTCACCTCTTCTCTGTTTGGTTTTTATGTCTTCTGACAGGAAACCAGCGCAGGGTGAGTTACCGCCACCTACTGGTCGGACTTGGACAAACCAAACCAAAATAAACAAACGTGTAGATCTCTCTCTCTCTCTCTCTCTCTCTCTCTCCCTCTCTCTCTCTCTCTCTCTCTCTCTATGACAGGCAGAAACATAGACTGCTGCTAGTTTATTATTCTTTGGTTCTTCCCCTAGCAGGATGGGAAGTTTTTCTTTGTCTGACAGTTTTAAAAAACCCTTTGTTAATAGATTCAAATTTTAGGAAATATGTTTCTCTAATATTTATATATTTTTCACATAAGGAAGTGTAATTCTGTTTCTGGTTGGTTAAGGCTGCAGTGACAGCACAGCCTCTGCTCTGCAGGGAGCCAGGTTTTCCTGTGCCTCCCTGTTTCAATAGCCAGGCTGTGTTCACTCAGTCTGTACTTTGTCAGGGTTCGTTTTAGTTGCTGATCAGTCACCATGCTCAAATAATCTGCTGTGGTGTAGTCGATTTAGGGCCAAATAACACTGCATTTTGCTCTGTGTTTTTGTTTGTGTTGCCAATAAGTGATGTATTCTTGTTTTAGCTGTTTAGTAATTTCTCTCTCTCTCTCTCTCTCTCTCTCTCTCTCTCTCTCTCTCCAATTAAACAATATAAAAAAAATAAAATAATCTCTCTCCTCCACTTATTTGCCTGCAAAAATCTACAACAAAGATGTTTGTTCTACTCCCCAGTCATTACAGAATTAAAACTCATGCAGTTTCATACTTTGTGTAGTACTTCTAATCTGTAAATCTATGATTTCAGAATCATATTTTTCTTGTCAACATTACTGTTTTGTTTTTCTTTTTTAAAAACTTGAATCCCCACAGGATTTTCTTTCTAGCCTAGGTAGGCTACATGAACAGCCTCTTGTATTTTTTCCCCATCATGTGATTATTATGCTCCTTCTGCTTTTACACAAGGCTCCGTCATCAGCAGACACTAAACGTGTAACATTGCCTCGAACCTGAGGGAAAAAATAAATCACCACGATATATATAACAATGGGAGTCTTATTGGGCTGACAAGTCACTGCCCTAAACAGAGCTGTTATTCACCATGTGTGGGTCTGACCAGCAGGGGGCGACAGCTGCTCCCTCTGTCACAGGTGAGTGGCTGTGAGAAATCCAAGAAGAGGAAACGAAACTCAAGGAAAGAAAGGGAGCCCTGAGAGAAACAGTTACTGGGAAATCAGGATCAGAGAAGACAGGCCCGAAGACACTGTGTGGGGACAACATGTCTTCACCATACATGTGTTATTTAATTATTTAATTACCCTACCTCTGACAGTTTTCTGCTCTCTACAGTTCAATTATATTTACTTTCTATTTACTTCTATTTACTTTTCTAATTTCCATTTTTCTTTTTTAAATGAACTATAGCAGGATAACATAAACAGACGTGTCTAATTTCTAATTTCTTAGCTTATTGGAATGTTATTAGGCTATAGAGATAGATAGATAGATAGATAGATAGATAGATAGATAGATAGATAGATAGATAGATAGATAGATAGATAGATAGATAGATAGATAGATAGATAGATAGATAGATAGATAGATAGATAGATAGATAGATAGATAGATAGATAGATACTTTATTGATCCCATTGCTGGGAAAAGTTTGAAAGAAATACAGAATAACATGATTATTATTATTAGGCTATTATTAGCCTACTGTAAATACTGAATAATATGTTAATTAATTATTGTTATTATTAAGCCTAATAATTATTATTACAATCCGTGGCAGTGAGAAAAGTAGGTTGCCGTTATTTGGTCTGCGTCCATCCGAGCTTGATCACGTGTGGCGACGTGCGCATGCGCGGGGGACCAACCTCTGATGGAGAGAAGATGCCCACTGCCATCGTCCCTGTGTAGCGCAGCAGAGCCGCTGACCGGTCCTGTCTGTCACCGCAGAGCCCGCACTCTCTGCCCGCCGTCTCTCTCAGCGCAGCCGCATGTTGTGATCGGACACAAAGAGGCTCGATGTCTGTGGCAAATGCGAAACACACTGTCCTGAACCCGGTAAGAGGCTTATTGTCATCATTATTATTGTCATGACCAGCCAGCAGCCCCGTGATGCCATCATCATGCACTGATCAGTGACCAGCCTCCTGGAGCCTCACACTGCAGCTGTAAAACAGTGTGTGTGGCTGTGTATGTGTGTGTGTGTGTATGTATGTGTATGTGTGTCTAGACACGGCCTGCTCACTCAGCCGCCCGCTCACTCTGTATTCCTCACAGTGAATGAGGCGTTTGGTTTGAGCTCCCCTCATTTTCAGGCAGCATGTTTGTCTGTCAGCTGTTTGTCAGTGCAGGTCTACCGGTGCTTCACTGTCAGCCACTCTCCACCCCCAGGTGATCCCATACACAGGGCCCATACCTGGAGGCCTGCACCCTGGAGAGATCATCATCATCCAGGGCACCGTGCCCCCAGATGCTGACAGGTAAGAGTTAATGAACCAGATAAGAAACCCAAGATGTGATGATGTGCAGACACCACTTCATATCTGTTCAGAAAACTCAACTTTGAAATGCTCTGGTCTGGTCTGCTTAAGTGGATTGCAAACTTTTAAACCATTGCAACCCTTTTTTATTTTTCTATTCTCTATCTCAAAACACTACAGACATCTAATGTGGCCTACTAAATACAAGTACGAGGGAAATCTGTTGTTTTTATATTGTTCTACACGTCTATGGTTTGCTTTCGTCCTGTTTCCTTAGTAATTTAATTTAAAACTTGATATGTAGTTTGAATGATATTGCACAGCTTCATGGGTTGATTTAGTCTAAAAAGCTACACAGATCAGTCATCAGATTTAAACACACACATGTTTTCATCTTCCATGTTGTCTTGTTTCCAGGAAGTAAAACACTGTTAAAAAAAACTTTCAATAATGACATAACAAAGGCATCTTGTTGCACCTGTAGCTCAGGCTCGGGGTGGGGTCTTTTTTGACAACACCTGACCTACGGTACTTGCATGGACATAGTGAATTCATCTAATCTTATTATTAGGAATAATTAAAGTCATTGTCCAAAATATTTTCCCTCAAATATTTCTGGCTTTTGAAAGGAATTTCTAATGATAATGACTACAAGACTTAAAGCAGAAGTAAGCGATCCGGTCGTTTTGGCTAACTTCTTACAGATGCAGTCCCCATCCTTGTCCCTACGTCACCACATTCACGCACATCCCTTGGCTGCACACACAGAGAGGACCACCCCTTTATGCCGTTCTCTCTCCTCATTGGATAAAGGTTGTAGGATACAAGGAAAGTTTTCTCCTCGTCTTACAGCAGAGCAGAGTGACTGACAGACCCGTGTTTCAGACCAAACACTCTATAGAAGTGATTGCTGTCGGAAGATATAACTATTTAAGACTTATATTAACACAAACATTCACCTTACTTCTGCTTTAATGGACACTTTAAGCTTCTAAAACCAGGATTTATTAATTCTGTATTTGTCAAACTAAAGTTTAAAGAGACAACGAGGAGTTTCTATTTGGTTATAAAAAAGTCTCACGTTAATGTGGATGAATCTACGCTACCCACACTTGTTAATGGCTCCATTTTCGATAAACATATCGTTTTGTCTCTATCGTTATTTTGTTATTATTAGTGGTGGTGGAAATGCTGGTCGAGCCGACCAGCGTTTCCTTACTTTCGGTTTCGTGGCGCGTCATGAGAATAACGCAGCCGAATCGCCGTTTATGGTCGGAACTACGACGGTATGTGATCGTCTTCGAACCTCTGACTTTAATTCTTGATGAATGAAAACATGAGTCTTTCTTGCGCCGGTCAAATAATTTTACGGTGCGCGGAGGCTCATAAATGTAGTGTGAAAATGCTTCGCTTTTCCAAAACTCCTCGTTGTCCCTTTAAAGACATTTAAAAAAAGAAGTTAAAACAAATTAAAACTACATTCACTACAAGACATGGTTTCTAGATCTAGCAATAACCTGTGATAGTGATTTCCTAACATATTAGCAGTTAAGTCATGAAAACCTGACGACACACAGTGAACCTGGCTCCCCTGCGGGGTCTCGGGGCCCTCCGTCTTTAATCCTGGCCTGTCCTTTCTGCAGGTTTCAGATCGACCTGTCAAGCGGCTGCAGCACCAAGCCGCGCTCCGACGTGGCCCTCCACTTCAGCCCTCGCTTCAAAGGCTCGCCCTGCGTGGTGTGTAACTCGCTGCTGCAGGAGAGCTGGGGCCAAGAGGAGACGCTCCATCAGCTGCCCTACAAACGCGGAGCCCCCTTCGAGACCATCATCCTGGTGCACGATGACGTCTTTAAGGTCAGTGGATCCATGCTGAATAGGATGGAAACACAGACAGAGGGGAAAAAGACTCAAAGCTTATACTGGGGTGAAAGAGCGTTACCACAGGTCCTTCCTCCCTGCAGCTGTCAGACTCCACAACAAGAGCTGTTCTCAGCACAAAACATGATTGGATTGGAATGTATACTATATCTTTTTCTTATTCTTATTACTCATTAATCATACTCTATTACAAACACTGCTTTCTTTTTACTGCTAGTGCCATTTGCTATTTATCATCTGCTTTATATGTTTCTTTGCTGTTGTCTGCTGCTGCAATCTCATAACTTTCCCCACTGTGGGATTTTATCAACTTAAGAACATATCCAGAATTAAGGGTTTTATGTCCCAAACTGATCAGGAGAAGCTGATTCATGCTTTTATCTCCAGTAGACTAGACTACTGTAACGGTCTTCTGACTGGTCTCCCCCAAAAAAGTATCAAACAGCTGCAGCTCATTCAGAACGCTGCAGCTCCAGTTTTAACCAGAACAAAGAGATCAGATCACATCACCCCAGTTCTTCAGACCTTACACTGGCTCCCAGTCAGCTACAGAATAGATTTTAAAGTTCTGCTACTGGTTTACAAATCACTGAATGGTTTAGGTCCAGAATACATGAATGACATGTTAGTAGAGTATAAACCCAGTAGAGCTCTGACATCTACTGACTCAGGTCAGATAGTGGAGCTCAGAGTTCAGACCAGACATGGTGAAGCAGCATTTAGCTGCTATGCTGCTCACAAGTGGAACAAACTACCAGCAGAACTGAGATCAGCCCCAACTGTAACCACTTTTAAATCCAGGTTAAAAACATTTCTCTTTTCACGTGCTTATAGCTGAGAACTTAAAACTTTATCTATTTTCTTTCATTTTACTTTTATTTGCTCTTGCTTTTAACTCTGTTTTTAGTGTTTTGTTTGTTTTTATTCTGTCTTATGCTTCTTTTTTTAAATGTTTTGTCTTTATGTAAAGCACATTGAGTTGCCTTGGTATGAAATGCGCTATATAAATAAAGATGCCTTACCTTGCCTTGCCGTGAGATGAATAACAGATTATCTTATTTTATAAATATTTGTCTATACCTACAGGTGGCAGTAAATGGTACTCACCTTCTGGGATACAAGCACAGAATACCACTCAACAGGGTCGACACATTTTCTATTTCGGGGAAAGTCAGGGTACATGCTATTGGCTACATCCCAAACTCAGTGAGTTCTTTCCCCACCTCTTGTTTTCCTTCACAAACCGCTTAGACGTGTTGCTTCTTTCACAGATACATCTCTTTATTCTTTTCTAAATGTGGCTTCTTTTCTCCCTCTCAGGCAATATATTCAGAATCAGGTGACTTGGTGAGTTTTTTCCTTTTGCGTCATCTACATGCAACCCCCTCTGCTTTAATGGGCCCGGTATCTTGTGATGCCGCTAAAACTGGATCACACTTCCTAAATGATTCCTTTGTCTGTGCAATAGAGACCTTTCACTTGTTTAAAAGGACGAGCTCTCTGGTTTATTACAAGCCGAGTGTCGTTTGTCTGATAACGCAGCAGTCACTAAAGTAATCACCGAGCTCTGGGAACACGTCTACAGCAAAGTCCAGTCGGCCAAGAAACACAAGCCCTCAGGCAGTCAAACAGGTTGTAAATAAAGTTCAGCCTGATTATCCAAACCTCTTTATATGGAGGGAAAGTGAAAGTATTTCCTTTTACTGATAATACTGTTCCCACATCTGGAAGACCACAAGAACAAACTTCTATATAATGATCTGTTGCACTGCCTCTCTCAGGGGAATAAAACAGATAATTAATCAAATAAAATGTTGCCAAAATCAAGATAAAAGTGTTTTGGAGAATATATAGATTTTCTTTTTTTAGATGGCTCAGAAATAGAGCTGCAATAAAAGGTTATTTAATCAATTACTGGACTGACAGAAAATTAACAGAGTAACTATTTAGCTAATTGTTTTATTTATTTATTTAATTATCTTTCAAATAAAATGTCAAATATTAGTTGGTTCTAGCTTCTCCAATGTGATGATCAACTGCTTTTCTTTGTAAATTATGTCTCTGGTTATATTGACTGACTAAATATTCTGAAGTCATCACCTGGGGCATAGCTCAGGATTATACTAAGGCAATTATCTCTATAAAGTAAATGTTTCAGCAGTCATATTGTCGTTTCAGAGCTTACCTTACAAAGGCAGCATACTCAAAGGCCTGAGCCCAGGACAGCACATCACAATCAAGGGCCAGGTCAGCATGTATCCTCACAGGTAAAGTGACTAATTCACCTCAATGAAAAACATAAACAAAACACACACACACACACACAAAAAAAACGTGTTTTCTCTGTGGTTTACCTCCTTATCCACGTCTCTTCCAGTTTCACAATAAACCTCTGCAACAGCAGGACGCAGAACATCGCCCTGCACCTGAACCCCCGCATGAAGTCGGGCGTGTTCATCAGGAACTCTTACCTGAGCGAGTCCTGGGGTCAGGAGGAGCAGGAGCTGCCCTTCTTCCCCTTCTCGTCAGGGGATTACTTTGAGGTAGGAAGCAGCCACATCTTCACTTTGCTTTGAGAGGGTTACACCTTCAGCTTAACTGGATGTTCATAACATTTTAATGTAGGTACAGTATATCACATCCTCAAACGGTGAGAATGTTTCACAGCATTGTATGTTGACTTATGATTACTTTTACATTCAGTGTTTTGTTTTGTTTTTTGGTAACATTTTATAATAAGTACACACTATTAGGCATTAGTTAAGCATTAATAAATACTGAATTCATTTGTAACCCTAACACTCAGTGTGTAGTTTATAAATACAGTTAGTGTTTATCAATGATGAGTAAAACATTTTAACTGTGTTTATAAACTACATACTAATGAGTATTCATGTGTTATAATGATGAATTCAGAATTTAATGCTTAACTAATGCTTAAAGGGATAGTTCACCCAAAATTCAAATTTAGGGATAGTTCACCCAAAATTCAAATTTCCAAGTCCTTTTCAGAGTCATCTGTACCTTCTCTGAGTTACGGGGGGGTCCGCGCAGCAGTATTTGTCCATATAATGGTTGTGAATGGTGCTCACTTTTCTTCGTCCAAAAAGACACACCAAAAAACATCCAAATACCTCCATACTGCTCGTCTGTAATGTCCCTCTTGTATTGAAGCCCCGACATGAGAAATTGTTCCCGCCGGACACAAGAAGATCAGTGAACTGAGACACTGGGAGCTTCCGCTACAAACAAGCTTAAAATATAGACTTATTTAATTTTTTTCGGAACAATTTCTCATGTCGGGGCTTCAACACAAGAGGGACATCACAGACAAGCACTATGGAGGTATTTGGATGTTTTTTAGTGTGTCTTTTTTGGACGAAGAAAAGTGAGCACCATTTACAACCATTATATGGACAAATACTGCTGCGCAGACCCCCCCGTAACTCCGAGAAGGCACGGAGGACTCTGAAAATTCTCCCAGCCCTTAGTCGACATGAGGGTGAGTAAATAATGAGCGAAATTTTAATTTTGGGTGAACTATCCCTTTAATACAGTATTGTGTACTTATTATAAGAGTTACCTATTTTTGGTTGTTGTTCTTTCTGTGTTCAGATTCTGATCCTGTGTCAGCCCCATCAGTTCAAGCTGGCAGTGAACGGCTCCCACTTGTTTGAGTTCAGGCACCGGGTGCAGGACCTGAGCAGCATCAACCAGCTGGAGATCATGGGAGACCTGGAGCTCACTGATGTTAAACTGTGGTGAATCTGCAAAGAAACCGGTGTTACAGACACTGTTGTGCTCTAGGCTGGTTCTCAATGCTAAATTAGCTTAGCCACAACGACCCAGACGACAGGGAGGTTGAATTTCAGGTCCAGTTAGTCTCACGGCAACCACAGGTCGGTGATTTTAAGCTAGTCTAGCATTTTTTGGGTTGGGGGGCCGAGGTTCCACCCTCAGCCCCCGGCCGTAGGACTGATGCATGAGAAGGAGCTGTGCTGGAGCATCAGGCTGTGAGCCACCATGACTGTTTACAGCTACAAAGTTAGGTTTGCCTTGGTTCATTTCTTATTGTCTCTAGTGCATCTCTGCTGTGATACGCCGTTAGTGCGCTGTATAATTAAAATATGTAAATGTTAATGGGCGCTTAATTACTGGCTTTGTTTAAATGTAAATACAAGCGATGAATGAAACTGAAGGGCTCCATTTTTTTGGAGCAAGGCCCAATAAAGATCAATCGATTACACTGTTCATTTAAATACGTTCCAAACATTTTTCATAATTATTACATTGTTTGTAGCATTTACAGTCTCCTCGTCGGGGGTGGCGATGTTATAAAAACAACAATCGAACGTATGGTCATTTTTAACATAATTCAACTACATGCGCAATTGTTAATTAGTTTTATCATGACATAACCCAGCATACTTTTGACACTTACATGTATCACGGTGCAGCAGAATTCAAGCACAGTGCGGTACAGGGTCAATTTAAAACCTAACTATTTAAATAATATAACAAATGCTGTTTTGCAACTTTTATGCAAGCTATAAGGTGTCGTAGAATCCTATGCGACCATCTCATCTCACAGTTTCCCCACCTCTGCTCCAAAATGAGAAGAAGAAATGTTGCAGTAAGAAAAAAAAAAAAAACTGGGATATTTTATTTCAAATGTTATTCTGGTTTTTCCTTTTTTTTTGCGTTGTCTGTTGTAATTGTTGTAAAATATGTATGAAAAAAACTTCCCTATGTATCATAAATAATTTAATAATAAATAAATGTGTTACTATTGTCATTTTGTTGTACTTTCTGGTTAATGAATTCAAAACTGCTACAACTTTTCTTATTAGTGAGCCTCAATGGGAAAAAACAGACATTTAGGAAAACATACACTGCACTCTCACCAGCAGTACTCACGATCAACCACAAGGTGGTGGAAGAGATTTAAAGGTTAATTAACTTTTATTATGCAGACACCTTCACCAACCGTCACCTGTCAGTGAACTCCAATCTCGTATTTTTGGCTAAAGAAACAATAATTCCCTTTTTAAGGCATCAACAAATCACTGACTAATAGTGCAAACAGAGTTGTAGTTTAACTCTGTACATCTTTAAAGTTAGAGCCAGAGGCCGTACCAGGACTTCGGTCAGGATGAATGGGAGAGTAAACGGCCCCCAGACCTTCTTAACCTTGTTAGAACAGCCATAAAATCTGCATCATTCATCAGGCCGGCTGGTTTTAAATCTGTCTCGTATACGTCCGATGACCACAGGCACCGGTCACAAGATGAACTCTAAAGGAAACGTCGCCACATGACTCTCACATTAGCACATACTGGGTGTGTTCCCTTCAATATTCATGAAATCATATCTGATAAAAAGTTGGTGTTTTATTAACATCCACAGGAAACATAATAATTTTGTAAGTTGTAATAACCATGGTATAGTAAACAGTCTCTTGTTGGTTTTTTTAAACATAGAAAAAGCAGGATGATATGCATATGATGACATCACCATTGCACTGCTGATCACGTCCAAGAAATTAAAGGCAGAAGACCCAGTCCGATCAGCAACAGGCAAATAGGCTAAAGTCTGTTTTACAAAAAAAAAAAAAAAAAACCTGTCAGACGTGATCCATTGACAGAAATCCAGCCTTTTTACCAAAAATGTCTCAAAACTTTTATCTTCTTCTTTTTTTTTTGTTTGTTTGTAATGGCTCACAGACATATGACACTGTCCTGTCCAGTCTCCAGGAGCTAATGGATCAAAGTGTAAATCAGAGCTGTCATACACTCCACCACGCGAGGAGCCATCTCTACCAGCGGCGGCGGAGAAGTTCAGCGGCTGAGGACAGATGGTTTCTCTTCGGTTCAGTTTTATTCCACAGTTTCTAGCAGCTGAATTTAAAACCACAGCATTTTTTTTATGTCAAATGTCAAATTCAGGAGAATGATGTGGTCCAAAAGTGGCACGGGAGACTTTCAGCGACTGGATGCACGTTTTCAGGAGAGAAGGGGTGGGGGGTGTATATCCACTGTCAGACAGAGCTGAGCTTTACCAGTCCTCTGACAGAGTCCTCGTGTAGCGAGTCCTGGCTGGCTGGGTTGAAGAAGCCGGCCTGCATGGTGTGGCTGTGGCCCAGCGGGCTGCCGCAGGGAAGCATACCCGGCGGCGAGGGCACTTCCTCTGGGGTGAGGAAGTGGTGATGGGCCAGCGGCTCCTGCAGCGGGTGGCCGTGGTTGTGCGCCAGGCCGTGCCCGTGGATGGGCAGCATGTCGGCGGCGTCGTGGCAGCTGAGGCTGGGGGTGGACGTGGGCGGCGTGGGCTGGCCGAGGGGGAGCGAGGTGCACGGGCCGGCCAGGGCGAGGGAGGCGCGGCCCGGTAGAGAGCCTCCGTTTTCGGGGGAGGTCGTCATGATGACTGGCTCGCTGCTCTGCTGCTGCTGCTGGAGGAGGGGGGTGGCGGCGGCCTGCAAAACGAATTTGGTGCTCTGAATGCACTGGTCTTGGTCACACTGAGAGAGAGGGCGGCAGAAAAAGCAGAAGGAAGGAGGAGGAACGGTACGGGAGTGGATAGAAAGAGATAAATAAGGTGCCAGAGGTGGAGGACGGAAATAGAAAACAAATGAGAGGGAGGCGAGTGTTGGAAATTAGATGGAGAACAGTAAAGAAGGAAGAGGCGGTGGATCAAGGAAAACAGAATAAGTGAGGAGGCAAGAGAGGAGGGGGCAGTGATTGGATAAGGGAGAGAAGAAAGAGAAAAAGATGTTAGTACCCATGTTAGAATGCAGAGCCACACCGAGAACCTGCACCAGTAAAAACAGCTCAAGTCAATAGACAGAGTTAGAATCACAGGGTTATTAAGTCACTGCTTCATGGCCTATTGATCTCCGCTGCTTTGCTTCAGAATGGAAATCACACGTCTAAAAACTGGAGCACAGTAATTGGGTTAGACACAGAATCATCGATAGCACACAGCTACAGGGAGCTTAGCTTTAACCCCATTAGCCCTTTTATCACCACACAGCGATCATGTGCATTAGAGACCGGGTTTGCAGATGGAAGAGCACGAGTTGTGCAGAGGTGACGGTCGGTCGGGGATTAAAAAGTCATATAGATAAATAGGAGAAGCATCTTAATGCCTCCCTCCATACCACAGCATGATAAGAAATGCTGAAGCACAGAGGTTTGATCCTGGGGGTCTCACCTTCCTGTCTCAATCACACTGACCTAAAAAGAGCAGATTACAGATGTGATTTAAACAGATGTTGGGCCACCTTTGACAGTGAAGGGATGCATCAGCTGCTGTCAACTTAGCATCGCCTTCACAAGCCTGGAAAGACTAATTGGAGCGACGGACGGTCACCGGACTGAAATGACAGAAACGTCACTCGCTGTCACGTCGGCTCGCAGCGACATCACCGGAGCTTTGTCCTTCTCTTTCTACTTTTTGGCTCACGCATGTTTTATTAACAGTCAAAGCCAGACTGTCTGAGTGCTGTCAATCCTCCATTGCAGACACACACCCACCCACACACACATACACACGCTGACTGCTGATAGACTAACCTTGGCCAGCGAATAGCAAGTGGGGCGGCTCAGGCCTTGTTGTGGTCAGATTTCACACGTAGCAGAAATGACACAACAAGAATGTAATCTGGTATTTACGGTTTGTTCTTGGCACATACCACTACTTCTTAACTGAACAAACAGGGCATATCAAGATCATACCGCTCCAGTGGCAGGTAATAATTAATAGAGAAAGAAAAATATCACGTTTTAAACTCTGCTCTCCATTACGCAACTTGATGTTGAGACGGAAACACAACATTTGGGGGTGGGTTTGTGTGTGAATATCTGTAGATCTGGGGGATGTGAGTTGGACCAAACCGGTAGTTTGGAGACTTCCTCCCCTTGGGCTCTGGGAAATAGCAATTTCAGCATTTTTCAGAATAATTTTCAACCACATTATTACCTGACAATCAAAATCATAATGGGCTGCAGTCCTACATTAAAATCATTTTGTGCAATCCAAGCCAATTTTCACAAAAAAATTCACCAACCAGCCAAGATTTTGAGTTTAATTTAATAACAGCAAGGTCATGAGGAGGGTGAACAAGAGACGTTGTGCAAACAAAATGAATGAGTTCCACAGAGCTGAGGCGTTTTAGTTCATCTTTAAACAAGTCTCAATCGGAGGCAGTTGACTCCAACAACAAGTTGAGAAATCGCAGACGTCCATGTTATTCCTGACAACACGACCACAGAGCGGCTGACTGATAAGAACTTGTACATCTGTCTGGGTACCAAGGTGGGAGCTTAGTGGAAAGTTGAGGAAAGACCAAAAGGAGTCTACAATGTTTCTGGCCATGATTTCATCTTTTAGAAGCAGACCAAACCAAGTCTAAATATTGATTCTATCCAGCTCTGAGGGGAGTAAAGGACCAAGCTGGGCATTCTGGGCGAGTGTAGCACCGTCAGTCATGCAGCTCAGTGTAAAGATGCTTCTGTGTCTCCTCACTGAACTCAGAGTGAGCAGTCAAACTGAAACGAGCTGTGGGGTGTCACTCCCTCATATCTCACTATCAGCCAGGAAATGGTGGTTGATCAGGTTGCACTGTGTGCATGTGTGTGTTGTATAAAAATAGTCTGCAGCTCACAAAAGGAAAAAGACAGAGAGAAAAGGAGGAAGGAAGAGCAAAGATAAATATTTACAGAGCTAAAGGCAAATTGTGTAGCATGAAGCGAACAGACCAGTACATCCAAATTATAACAACGTGATTTCTCACAAAACTAAAACTATCTACATGAGCAGATTCCACTGTAGGTTAACAACAGAAATGACTGGATGTTTAATTGTTGTGCACACACCAAAGCCCACAGGCACCTGAAACGTATCCGTGGGCCGTGCAAGAAACAATTATTATCACTTTATCATAATTTCCCATGAATGTGTTGGGTATGTGCTATCTCTTGCTGTAGGGCATTGTGCAATATGCAATATGCAGCATTATGGGTATTATTGGGAGGGGTTTGTAATTGTTGGAGGAATATGAAATGGAGTCTTAAATGTTAAATGTCAAATGTAGTTGTCTGTACATGTGGGGGGTTGGGCACAGAGTTACGGCTTTATTGGGGAATGTGCAATAGCCTAGCAGAGGGTATTTTGCAATATCTATCTAGGATTATGGTTTTTATAGTGGGAATATGAAACTGCCAGAACATGCAATGAAATGTAAATGTCAACGCTGAATGCTGTTGTAGTTTTGATTGTAATGTACATGTATATAAAGAGAGGTTGTTAGCTGCTGTGTTGCTGGTGTTTTCTTGGGCTTAAGTAAGACAAAAAAGGCTAATCATATCCTATCTTATATTATCCTTCTAAGCTAATTATTCGATCACTATGTCAACAAAATGAGAAATGATCCTGTCACATTCCCAGAGCCCAAGTTAAGATCAGTTTTGTGTGACAGTTCAAAACTCAAATGTTCAATGTTTAGCACAAAATCATGACACTTGATGTAATGGACCCTGGTTGTTATGGAAATGTTTGCTTGATCAATTACTTTTAAAGATTAAGGGAATATTATTAGAGCTGTTGTCTGTTCAGGTTTAATGGATCAATCGACAAATTCTTTCAATACTAATGAAAAACTTGAAAATAATAAAATACCACCTCTGGCCCTGACTATCTGAATGGAAAGACACCGTTAGAGGTCAGAGAAAAATCTATCTTTAATAACTCTGCTGGACTGACCCTTTACTGAAGGCAACGTTCGCTGCTTTCAGTCAAATTGTGTCTATTTTCTCCCATAAGTCAAATCCCAAATGGAGGTTTTATGTTATCAAGGTGTTATGTGACGTTGCACAGTGTTGCCGTGGCAACTGCTTACAAGGCTTCTGCATACCAGGCTGTCGTTTTAAAAGCTGCATCACAGACAGAGTACCTCAGACAGAAGCGGGGATTCCACTGCCTAAAAGTAAATGCGGCCTCCATGCATTTCCAAACACAGAACTAAAAAAAGAACTTAATGTGGATTAATGTGCGACAGACACCAGTCAACAAACAAACTCAATGATATCCTGTTTCCTCAGTCATACATCAGATGACTGAGGGGAAAAACAGTTAACCTTGTGCACAGGGCTTCGTTCTCATATTCAGCTAAAACAAAGACACTGATTAAATGGACTAGTTGCTGATGACAGGCATTTAAATATACTAAAATATTAAATATTTTCCCTCATTTATTGTTAAAAAGTTAAAAGACCATTGTAAAATCTACACTTAGCTGTTATCTACATCCTAGATTATCTATGCTGTCATACGTCTGATATGTAGTTCTTGGTGCAGATATAAATGGTTGCCCTACTCGACTGTATTTTCCTTCTTAAATTAGTGGAAAAACAGTGATAATAACATGAAAATTGACAAAACATGAATCAAGTATGATACATTTGTTCCTTCCATCTGCTGCGACTTTATCATCCGCACATCTCACACACACTTCACTACATTCACACACTTTCTCTGAAGAGCAGCCACCCACACACTCCCGTAGTAAACAGACGAAAGTGACAGGAGACTTTTACTCACCGTGGTTTAAACTATTCAGCTAAATCAAACCAGCAGCTGCTTTATAACCTACTTGAAAATAGTTGATCCTGATGAGATCCCTATATGGAAGGTTATAAAATAATGCATATGTTGCTCTATGGCTTGGGCTTGTGTCTCTTCTATATTGTTTTGTGAAGCACTTTGTAAACTTGTGTTTTTAAATGTGCTATATAAATAAAGTTATTATTATTATACGTCTATAAAGCACGAAGATGTGTGTCCGTGTGCTGTTAAAATGGGCAACAACAGGACTTCTATAGCAAACAGATTATTAAGCAGTTATTTCTGAATGTGCTAACATGGGGGGGGGGGGGGTGTCGTTATGGCTCTTGGCCCATAACAATTAGTCCACACATTCAGGACCTGAAGACTGATGACATTCATGCTCGATCTCAATGAGAATGAGCAGGACGAGGTCGGGTTTGGATGAGAACAACTAGATGTCTGTGGGGCAGAAGGAGGGCGCCAGTGAAAGACGTATACTCGCTGTGTGTGAATGGCTCTTAAATCTAGCATGTAATGTGTGAGGTAAACAGCTAAAGTGAACAACAGGAGACTTGTCTATTCAGGCACCGGAGAGAAGCCGGTCAGCGAGGTCAGCACAATGTCCTCTTCCACAACACAGGCTGTTCTCTCCCAGGGACAGCTTAACATTACTGAGGAGGATATCTGTTTGCTGTGCTTTCTGCGCCGTGGCGTGTTTGCGCAAAATGGTCTTATTCATTAGACATCATCATCTCTCTCTGACTCCTGCTTATTCTCTTTCTTTGGCCCACAACAGGACTTGATTATCAGCATGATGAGAAAACACTAAACCCCTAAACCCCTTACACATCCTGATGATGAGCAAAACCCTGTGACAAGCCAACAAGCTCAGACCGGGGTGAGACAATCTGTGATGCCACCTCAGCAGTGACACACAAAAAGTATACTTCATATTTCCATCCAGAGCAATTTCATCAAGTTTCAATCTAGAGGGACAAGAAATACAAAACTGGCTTTGCTCCCCCAGATCTGGATACAGTGAAGTGTTTGTGCTTCTGTGGTCTGTTGGAGTAGCTAAGAATGAATTAATGTTGTTGACCATGTTATCCGGTCTAATCCTTAAACCAACAGCTAGTGTTTATCATCATACACCAAAGCAATATTAGACACACCTGAAGATTAAAGTCCTGCCTCAATTCCTGAGAGCAGAGTCTCTGTTTCTGGGAAATGATCTGAAGACCACGTCTGAAGATTCACCTGCTGTGGAGGACGTTTTGTCTTTGTGTGTTGTGCTAACCAGTGCTTGGTCCTACAGGAGTCACGTTAAGTTAAAAAGTATATAAAACGAAGCATGTCTCTTAAAATGTTGGTTTTGAGCTAAGGGCAGATTTTTTGGGGGAGGGCAAGAATAGATAGCTAGCTAGGACATTACAGAAGAAGAAGAGATATAGATCTACTTGAGCTTCCTTCATCAAGTGACTGCCTAATTCTGGTTTCTGTGAGCAGACTATGCAGACTCCAGACTAATTTCTTTTACAAGGAGCATAGTGGCCCCTAACTTAAAATTTTAGGAGCGCAAGCAGAAAATTTGGGGGCGCACAGTAAATCGAATTCACATTTCCTGTTTTCATTCATGATACTCGCACACATGGGTCTGGCACCTGAATATATGTGCTATTCTATTTCATATCTGTTTTGTTTTTTGTTTTTTACATGTGAGGTGATCTCGGGTGTTAAGAAAGGGGCCAATAAATAAAATGTATTATCATTATTATTACCTGTAATGACAGATTCCAGATTCTTTGAGTCAGCACTTGAAAAACTCAACAAAAAAAACGGCAAATATACTGGCTGCACATGTGCAGGTAGACAAAAAATTTAGTTGCACTGTCTCAAATTTTACAGGCAGTCTGGAGTCCTGCTATGAACATCTTGGATCCCTCATGACAACTCATCACTCATCTACATCTTTACTTCAATAAACTTCAGTCAGGTTCTTACCATGTGGCTCTGCTGAGACTGGGTGGCCCCGTACATAGTGATGCCATTGGTTGGTGGGGCCAGCTGCGGTGAGTCGGACTGAATAAAACCCCGTCTGTCGATTAGACTGGAGAGAAACAGAGAGACCAGACAAGGACAAAGGTGTTTTTTCATTAGCATTCATTCACACGTAGTACACAGCAAATGCTATTAGCATCAGATCAAATACAGTAGCCAAACAGATTCTTTCAGAAGAAGGAGAGGCCTAAACGTACATGTACAAAGAAACTGTCAGTCAGGTTGAGTCTGTGTTACTGTAGGTGGAAAGGATTAGCATACTGCAAATGGAATTCAGCAGCTGTAGTTACTGGAAATGTTTTCTCATTCCTATCAAAGTCATTCAGATTGAAGATTTCAATCAACTGTTTGTCAACTGTATTTAATCTGACACACACAAAGATGACGGATCTGGATGCATAGAGAAACACACACGCATTTAAATATATACACAGGGCATGCACACAGTGAATGAAGACAGAGAGTGACCAAGTTCAATCTTTCATATTGTTGTCTTTCTTTTAGATTTGACCACTTGTATTCTCTCTGGGCTTTTAAACTGATTAAACCCTGAGTATGATACTGCATTGTAAAATGGTTTAAAGTGCAATATTGCATGTTGTGTACCAGCTTCAGTATTCAAGTCTTGGCTGTGCAGAGGACACAGTGAGTGCACATACTCATTCTTCCATTCACACACACATTCACACAAACTCAACCACAAAAACACAAACACAGAAAATCACAGGTTTGTGATAAATCACTGAGGTCCTGCTGTGGAGCGCTGGAGTGAATCATTGTTTCTGTCCCACTGTTAATGCTGCAGAGCCCTGACACAGCTGCTTAGATAACAACCTGCTGAACTCTAGTGAGCTTTTACACGTGTGTGGTCATGGGCCAGATATAACGATAGTGGCTATTTATCAGCCAGATACAGGTTGATCTGACACAGAGTAGTCCCTACCACACACACACACACATAAACACACACGCGCAATGAGCATAGGTGTTAAATGGTGCGAGCAGGGTAATCATTTAACAGAAAGTGCGTTGACAGGGAGGCTCCGGTGGGACTGAGCTGGATTCAGGTGGAAATGGTTTCATAGACACAAACTCTGGGAACCTACAGCAGAGGGCCTGTGCTGTGCTGCTGGTAATAAATACCGAATGTCTGTAAATGTGGTTAGGGAAACAAGCATGAAGACATGTAGGGCGATGCATTAGTTAGAAAATGTGAGTCAAGGCCCTCAGCAGGGAATGGGAAATGCAAAAGGATTTTGTTTTGTGTGTCTGTGTGCGGTGTTGCTTCCATAGTCTGAGGCTGAGTCGAAAACATTCCTTCCTTCCTGGCGGATCCAGCTGTGTGAAGCTGGTGGCTGGCCACAAACACACACAGACAGACACACACACACACACAGATGGCAGCCACCTGTGCACTGAGGACTCTCCTCTACCACCCACTGGAATCATTACTGGTGACTTATAGCTGGTGATGGCCAAAGTACCATTCAGACAGATATGTTATATAAATACAGCAGCTTGGAGCCTCCATCATTTACTGCTCTTCTACTTTGCATGCAGGCATCTGGGGATATGTTTGGAAACTTGAGAAGAAACGGCATGCTTACGATGAACCTTAAAGGGATAGTTCAACATTTTAGAACATTATGAAACAGTTGTTTTCGAGGTAAATTCATGCAAAAACGCTGATGTGCGTTCCTGTCGAGGGCAGTCTCTGCATTTACCTTGAAAGCAACTCTGTCTCATAATGTTCTGTTATTATCTCATAGCGTGGTGAATGTGCAGGTCACAACTTGTCCACCAGAGCGTTTTGGAGTTGTTGGATTGTGTATTTGATGAGTTTGATGAGGGAAACCAAGAAATCCCATTAGCCTCCGTAACGTAGCTCTGAGCAGCTCACGGCTCTGCTCCGCCGTTCTAAAAATAGCTTGCACCAACAATTAAAGGTAACAAACCTACTGCTATGACTATAGGGATTATGGCAATGGGCCAATTTGCCATAATGTTGAACCATCCCTTTAAAATGTATGTTTGTATTTTACAGTTCAAGTGAAATGCAAAGTTAGAGGCTGGGGCTTCCAGCGACTTGAATCTGCTTGTGATGACTTGACAGGGTCAGTGTGAGTGCTGCGTATTCAAAGTGGGTACAGGGGCCATACAGTATGAACACCACACTATGTATTTCTGTCCAATGGGGAACAATAAACACCACCATGGAAGAAATGAAAGAACATTTAAAACCAGGAGGATCAAGAATTACAGCGGCTCAGATGACTAATGAGAATTTACTGAGCAAAATGCTGAAGTGAAAGAGGCTGGGAGGGAACATGCAATGTGTGCTGACATTTACAGTCACGTGGCCATGAGAATGTAGCTGTGACAGTTGGCCTGCATTTCGTTAAATCCACGAAACAGCGAGTGTGAAATCTAATATATCTAGCCATCTTGATCTTTTGGTTTTGGTTAAAATGAGCCTGAAATCCATTCTGCTCTCAGGAGCTATAGAGAGGGAAAGACGGCGGGCAGGCTCGTCTCAGAACAGATCGTCACATCAAAGGGATTCTTTGCTAACGATGCTAACGTAGCCTTTGGACAAAATGGAAAACCACAATAAGCAGTGAAAAAACAGGTGACCTATTATCCAAAAAGGTTGAAAGATGGGGATCTGAGAGTGGTCTACAACAGAGCTTCCATGTCATCATCTGGGCATGTGGCAATAGGAAAACAACCTCATAAAAACAACACACACGCACATTCACACAGGCCGTACCTCGGTGGCAGGGGTCCACACAGTGCTGCACAGCAGTTGGTGAAAATGTTGCCGTGGCTGTAAGGGTTATGGTTGTCCTTCCCTCTTTTAGAAGACCACGAACCTTTTATCTGCAGGAGAGCGAGCAACATCATCAGTCACAATTACAGAGACTTGTCACGGATGATGATTGTGTATTGTGTCTAGTCTGGAGCTTAAGATGTTCACGTATCAAACCCATGAAGCTTTCATCAACATGCCAACAAGATAATATATTCAATTTCATTATCTATGATTGTATCTATTGTTTGAAAGTATATTAATCAAAAATGCTAATTGAAGAATAATATAATCACAAAAGACTGCAAAATTGAATACCTTTATGAAACACTTTGTATGTACTTGTAATAGAAATCATTATAATAGTTTAGTTTTCTCTTCAAATAAGAAGAGATTTGTTTCAAAATCTATCATCTATCATCAGTAGTGAAAAAAATTCCTACTTTTATCCAGGTTGAAAAATAACTGATACAGACTGTAAATGGACCATAAATCTATACCTACGTATATGGATGTTTAGATAATGTATACTGACATAGGAGGTCTCATCATTTTGTAATAATGTAAATTTTAAGCTCTATAACTCATGGCATAGTGCTGCCTGATGTTTCACAGTCATACTCACATCTTCATTGGTGGTCTGGTTTGAGCTGATCAGGTAGGTATGGAAGCCTGAGAGGCCCACTATAGACCAGACAGAGAAGAAACACACCACCACCTCCAGCACAGTGACACAGTGAAGTCAAGGAACAAAACGTCGACCACAGTTTTCATTTCCTCCATTCTTTCGTTCAGTGAGGACGGAGACATTGATGTGAAAGCCCGTATAGAAACACACATCATGGGCAGTGTGGACCACAGAGAAACACAAATGGCAGGAGATCTGACAGCCAGCATACTGACCTACAGCCTCGGGGCTGTCCGCCTCTTGCCAATAGTTCCTAGTTACCAGCTCATTTGGCTGGGACTGCAGAACACTGCTCATTTTCTCTGCTCTACATAAAGCATGAAAAACAGACAATGTCCAAGACGAGTCCTTCTGCCTTTCTGAAGAGAACTGTTGTTGCCCCGCGCAACAACTCCAAATACAGTTTCTCAAAGAATGTCATTCATAAAATAAAATCCACAAATACAGACACACCACAATTTTACTATTTAGCACTAAAGTCAAGTCCCTGTGGGCATAATGGAAAAATAATAACTTGGTAGGTCTTTATGGTGCATGCTCAAAGAGAATGAGTCAGGCTGTTAAACTGTACTGTAAAAATCAAATAAATACCTCCACTGTCTTCTTTTCTCTCTCTCTCTCTCCTCCTCCACAGCAAGGACAAAACATGTCATCATTCACCTTGTACAAAGGACGGCTACAACACTATCGACCGGAATTCCCCTTTATTAAAGTCCTGATGGAGACGGGGCCGTTATCAGCTTGGCTTGGCACACATTCCCCTGGCTGAGAAACAGTTATCTCACTGGGCCATAGAGACGGAGAGGGACAGTGGCATGACCCTGTGCCCTCCACTTGATTTGTGACTCAGAAATATCATTAGGTGTTATTCAGATAGGATCACTTTAGATTCTCTGAACTTGTTCATCAGTTAATACTGGGTCCTGATGCAGATTCTGGTATTATAAAAGTGGGAGAAGAAAGAAAAACAATCTGAAAGTTAAAAAAAAAAACATCTTTACCTTCAGCAGACTTTGTAATAATGACAATACATTTAGATGATGATGTTAGAAGATTGCTTTCTAATGTCACTCCCTGAATTTATCACTTAAGGCGGAGGTCAAATGGCGTGAAACTACACTGCAGGGACACAATGGAAAAGACTGACTTGCTCGGATTTATCACGGCCCGTGTGATCATCACTGATGTTGTGCTGAAACAATAAGCCGACTTACAGCGTGTTTGTGACAGCTGTAGCTTAAGACTTCTCGCACGCACTTGGCATCCAGCGCGCAGACGGACACACACCCGCGCTCATGTCACATCTCCCTCACGCTACGTCTCTGCAGAGGAGGGGGGCAGGCACAGGCCAGGGATGCATGAAATCAAAAGGCCGGCTGAATCAATCGGCAGCGACGGAGAGTGGAGCTGCCTTGCGTGCTGTGTTAGCACGACGGAACATGACTAATCAGATGCGCCCCAGTCATGCGAGTACAGTAACTCTGCAGAAAATGGCAGGAGCAACAGATGGAAATGCTTTGGAAAGGCATGTCATGCAAATTAATTCTGACTTGTGTGGGCAAGTCAGTCCGTGTCATGATGACAACAATCGAAGTTCGGCAGAGCTGGATTTCTGAAAATCTTTGTTATTAGATTTTGTTTATATACAATAAATATGTATATAAATTGTCTGTATATTTTTTTTCTTCACACCTTAGCTCGGTGTATTTCACAAGCTTCACTGAAAGGATATCTGGCAGGACTGTCTTTAAGTGCGTTGAGGAACCCACTTTGATGGGAGCCTGTGAACAGAGAAAGACAGTGTTTCTATTAGACTGCTACATAATTGTGTTTATACAATTTACATCACATACGCCCTCTCAATTCTCACACAATATTGCGTATCAGCATTAAGCAACAACAACCGAGTGTGAAACCTTGTTATCAGATTTGGGGTGCTACACAGTCTGGAGCCATTATCGACTGCAGACTCAGTGTTGGTTATCATTAAGCCTTAACAAGATGAACCGAGGTTGACCTGGGCAGAACGAGTCCACTTAAACTGCTGTTCTAATTCAACTATATGAAATGTGAAGAGTAGAATCTGAAAAATTGTGTTAATTTGATTCAAAAATCTGCCTGTAATGATGTTGGGAAGCCTGCAGAGCTAGTTCAGGCAGACAACTCAAGCTATTTAAACGCCTGCTTACCTGATCATTCCTGACTACTCTGCTGCTTGCTGAGGTTTTTTCAACCCCCCCACCTTCCCCAGCATCCACCTGTAGGCTCTGTTTCTATGATTTATTCAGTGCAATGTCTGTCAAGCAGATCATTTATCATGGAATGAATGAAAAGAGAGAGAGGACTGACGCCAAACTTGCTTCGGCCACGCTAAAACTATTCATGCTTTGCTTCAGTTATGTAAAATGTTTACGCTCAATAAAAATATTGACCTCAATCCAGAGTTGTCTGACTGAACTGTACTATAACTGTTCTCCAACTGGGTCTCAGCCTCACTATGAGGGGAAAAATTACAAACTGAAGAACTCAAATGACTGTGAAGCCTTTTTTTTTTTTTTTGCCAGATCTGACAGCACTTGGACTCAAAACAGCGTGGTCACAATCAAAGGGAAGGGAACAAGCTCAAAAGAGTTTTAATCAGCAGTATAATTTTCAAACAGCTAATCTTGGCTCATGTTTCGCTCCCAGGGCAACATCGATTCACTGACTGTCATTTATGCAGAACGCATGTACACACACACACACAGACACACACACACAGACACACGCACTGATGGGGGGCCAACAGTCCACTGCCTGCTCCCAGCTGGAAACATGGTAACGAGCCAGAACTCTGCAGCTTCTCACAACGCCCACCTACAACCTGCTGGCTCCAAAACACGCCGAGCACAGAGCCAGGAGGGGAGTGCGTCTGTGTGTGTGTCTGTGTGTGTCTTTGTGTGTCTGAACTAGGCCCAAGAGCACATGTCGTTTTCTCCTCCTCCCTGCTACTTACGTAAAATGATGTGTGTGATGACAAAAGCGAAGATGAAGATGGTGAGGAAGGAGAGTGAGAGGATGAACATGTAGAAGAAACGGTAGTTCCTCCTTCCCACGCAGTTCCCCACCCAGGGGCAGTGGTGGTCAAAACGCTCTGCAAGGACACACACAGACCAGAGAAGTTTATTTTGGATACAAGGACACACCTAGGAACAGATGTCACAGCACATGGACTTGTGAAAAAAAGAAACTCATTAGTAGGCTACATTTTATCTTAAAATCTCCAGAAGACGCCTATCCATCCTTGTTGCTTAAAGGGATAGTTCAACATTTTGGCAAATTGGCCCATTGCCATAATCCCTATAGTCATAGCAGTAGGTTTGTTACCTTTAATTGTCAGTGCAAGCTATTTTTAGAACGGCGGAGCAGAGCCGTGAGCTGCTCAGAGCTTCACTACGGAGGCTAATGGGATTTCTTGGTTTCCCTCATCAAACTCATCAAATACACAATCCAACAACTCCAAAAACGCTCTGGTGGACAAGTTGTGACCTGCACATTCACCACGCTATGAGATAATAACACAACGTTACCAGACAGAGTTGTTTGTTGATGAGTTTCATGAGGGAAACCAAGAATTCCCATGAGCCTCCATAGTGAAGCTCTGAGCAGCTAGCAGCTCTGCTCCGCCATCCTAAAAATAGCTTGCACCGACAATTAAAGGTAACAAACCTACTCCTGAGTGGTGTTTAGCTCAGTTGGTAGAGCACCCGTCTCATGTGTTGAGGCTATGGTCCTCACTGCAGGTGGCCCCGGTTCGAATCCCATGCTGAGCGGCCCTATCCTGCATGTCATTACCCCCCTCTCTGCCTCCCATTTCCTGTCTCTCTCAACTGTCCTGTACATTAAAGGCAAAAAAAGCCCCCCCCCCCAAAAAAAAACAACAACAACCTACTCCTAAAACTATTATTTTATTATTATGGCAATGTACCAAAATGTTGAACTATCCCTTTAAAATCTCCAGAAGACGTCTATTCATCCTTGTTACTTTTATTAAGAACCCCAGGTTCCCCATTCATAAGACATTAAAAAACAGGTTACTTTAGTGCATGTAAACAGAGAACACAAATCCAGAACTGTGGGAAAAGACAAGTGTCCCACTGGGTCTTAGCATAACAATATAGAAATATTTCACATGTTGTAGTGGACAGTGTAAACCGTCCATTTATATAAACCAGCTAATAAAAACTACAGGCAGGCCCAGATGACGTGTTATGGCTGAAAACATTTCTATCAAAGTGGGACTCTGCAATGTTGAGAGTGTGAAAGGAGAAGCTCTTTGCTGGGTCAAGAGATAAAGTGCCTCCAGAAAGACCTCAACATCAGAAGCTTTGAGGACGTCGGAGGGAAAATGAAGACAAAGGACAGGTTGTTAAGGAAAAGTGTTGTTTATGTCCCTTCCAAGAACAACCGGGGTTTTCCAATATGACACGCTGACCTGAGACTGTAAGTCACTTTGGTACGGAGTGTGCAGCTTTGTGGAAGTGAACAAAGTGTTATCACGTAGCACAGTAGTGTCATGTGAGGAAATATCTAATATAGAAAAATATTCAAAATACAAATTAAATTTCTGGTTGCGGTCTGAAGCGTTCAACTACTCCAAATGAAAATTAGCCAGCCAGGGGTATTTCATTAAAGGAATCCATGAGCAGCTCCAGGACACTCATCATTTCACTGATTGCTTGGAGAGTGGAGAGTTTACTGTTAGTGTGGTTATCTAATCAGACCCCGCTCTGGACTACTAGCTGTGCACAGTGGTAGCTATTTAACTAATTAATCAGAGACATTATTTGTTTAGTGAGGTGAAATGACCTGCTTTTGTCTTCATTAATCAGTGCATGGTTGAAATGTGTCTGGGAAACTGAGCCTGCTGTTAGAAAGGGAACCGCTACTATTAGTCAAATCTGATTATGACCACAGACGGCCTCAGTGGTCGTTAACATTATAGGACCAACAATGCTAAGAGAGAGTTTTGTTATTCTTCTGTATCTACATGGTATATGGAAGAATCCTGAAGTTTAATTAAATACATTTTAAGAGCTTTAAAGAAAAGCTCTTTAATATATTTTTAAAAATGAACACCACTTTGACCTATTCCTGGTTATATCATCCCTTAAACTTACATTAACTTTACCTTTATTATGAGGATGGAGAGCTAACACTCTCAGTTTGTGATAACTTCTATAAACAACAAAAGAATTCCAACCCAAAAGCCAAAACAAGGTTTAACCTTTAACCTCTGACTGAAGGACTTTGGGCCGGATGCCACCAGTTATAAAGTTGATAGTGATATGATATACGACTGGGAGTTGGGAGAAAAATGCTCTATGCTGTTTTTGTATCTGACTTCCTGCCAGGCTAAATCCCTCTGTAGATTGATGCGGCTACATGGAGGACTCCCACAAGTAGAAATAAAGCTTTGAGCATACAAACCTTTTGGATGCATCCGAAAATTAACTTTTAATTAATTTTATTAAAAGTTTTTTTTTTTTAAATAGCTTTTTCTCCTTTAATACTCTTGTATAAATGAACACACCCTAGCATGTGTTCATACTGTCCTGTTCTTGGGAGTCCATGTGAGGATTTTATGACCCGAGAGATCCACAGATATTCAAGGAACTTCAGCAAAACAAAAACCCTCATGACAGAAGGCAGCATATCAGCTATTCTTTTATTTCTTTTTCCTTCAATTTTGAGAACATTTATCAACCTCCTCATCATCATCAGGTGGCAGGGGTTGCAGAAACAATGTGAACCAGATGTAGCAGCTATTTGCTCAATAATATTTCCTTCTGATGATTATTTTAAAGCTTGAAGAAGCCACTCTACTACATGTACTTATTATGTGCAATACTTGTTCAATGCATTTAATAGTTTGAAGCTTACATCTAAATAATTTCCCCAGGAGGATCATTTAAGTGTCATCTAATGCTCTGTAATTAAGCTCTTCAGAAAAAATAAACAGCAAGCAGACATAAAATCACTCTAGAAATCAATCAACAAATCCCAACCCTCTGCCCATGCATAAACAACAACCAATGTTTATGAATGCTTACAACTGGAAATTCAAAAAAAAAAAGCAGATCATTTTGTTCTGCTTATATGCTCTAAAGAAGAAAACAGAGCATGACTGCAAGGGGAATGGAAGAGGAGTGGTGCGTGTGTCATAATTCTGCACGCTTATGAGCGGCCTCTATCGTAGGGGAAGCACTCAGATCTCCACTGTGATCTCTACTTCCAGCTTAAGACTGGGTGCCAGCCCAGTTAGTTACTAATACAGATCACTGCAGACTTAGCAACCACGCAAGGGTCATTTAACCACAATAAATAAATAAGATTTCACTTGACTTCTTGCTGTGTTTGGAAAGGAGAAGAAAAAGTCTTTGATTACAGTTTTTCAATGATGCATGCACAAGTATTTTGCAGTTTTAGCTCTGAAGTTTCAGGATGAAAGGTACTGTCCAGATGCACTTTAAAGGTCCCATATTATGCTGTTTTTCAACCATTTCACACAGGTCTAAGTGGTCCAACTACATTGTATTTGTAACGTATTGCCCCCAAATCAACCTGCGGCTCTAGCAGGCTAAAAGTAGCTCTCCTGAGAACGAGCCGTTTCTGTGTCTGCACCTTGAAATGCAAATTAGATGTGTAAACCACATCTACTCCACAGTCACAGGGAGAGGATGTGGTTTTCGCTACAGGTACCATGTGCTAATGTTGACATTGCAAATAGGGATGGGGCCGGGCAATGATTTCTGAATGATCAAATAGACGTTCAGAAAAAAAAAAAATAGAATAGTTTATGAGACTATCATCTCAGTGTTCCCTCTACATTCATTTTTTTTTAATTGTTGCAAATACACCACCGCCGCATGTCTTCACCTTCACAGCAGAGTCCTGCACTGGGTCGGGTACTCGCGAGTACTAAGGTAAACTACAGATCTTGCTCAGTATCTACTCTTTGCACCTCGATGACGGACCACAGCGTGTTTTTCTCCAGCATCATTAAACTCGGGTGACAGAATAACAAAAGTCTCAGTACAGATCAGTGGTTGCTGTTTCCGGTGTGTTTTTAAAAAATTAGAGGGTTTGATTCTCGTGTCGGACGTCGTGCTCAAGTGCTAGTGGAAAACCAAAAAAAAAAAATTTAGTGTCTCAGTCCCCTGGGCTTATAAATAAACAACATTGATGATTATTATTGTAGCCCATAAGTTCAACAGGACATACCCCAATAATGTTGCAATCGCGGACGGTCACTGTTCTGGAAATATCTCAACGTCAGGATCAGCAGCATTTCCAACTGGCCCGTTTGGGCAAACGATCTCAAAAAAGTGAAGCAATCAATTAAGGGTGTGAACTGTCTGTTTTTTTTTTTTCACCCCCGGGCGTCAGAGAAAGGCCACGGGAACACATATAACCGCTACAAAACCAGTATAAGTGGATTTTGCATAACATTAGCCCTTGGATGTGAAAAGTGACTTTTAAGAAAGGGACATGAGTCACAACTGACAAAAAGTAATTACAACTGACACCCACCAGCAGCATGGAGAGTCCAGCTATGTGTCTGTTTCTCATTTTTATTTCCGGCCCATCTGAGCCTCAGAAATATGACATAAATGTATTTTTAAACCACACAAACAAATGACAATTAAACTCTCTCCTGTGATTGTGCTGGTTGAAATCTATCATTAATTTACTTTATCCCGCTTCAAATAAGATGTCCACATTGCTTAATGTTAAAATTAAAATCAAGAACTACAGCCCATCGGTTTCCTTTATTAATGCAAAATTTAAATGTGCACAAATGCACCTTTCTGTAGCAACATTCGTGGCCTGATTGTGAAAATGACTGCCCTGCCCTGTTTTTGTTCAGCTGCCAGTCTGTCCTCTTTCCTGCCAGCGTGCATCTGCTGCATCTGATTACCACCTCCTCGTCTTTTTTTTCCCTTGTTTACTACTTCCTCATCTTTGTCTTGCAGATTTTCAGTCGGTTCTACTTCTGACAAGGAAACAGACATTCAAAGGAGGAGCTGTCTCTGATGAGAGAGCAGCACAAAAACCCTGATGAGAGAGATACAGGCACACAGGTTTCTGTATCTTGTAGTAATTGCCTAGCTGTGCTCTTCCCTTTGTCTCCAGAGACGGAGCATGTGGTTGTGAAGAGCAGCAAAAATCAACTATAATGGTGCTGTTTTCTTTCTGTTTAGTCTCACCACTCCCTCCCTCTCCTCTGTGTGGATGCCAATTCCTTTAAGCATATGCAGTGTAAATACCCTGTAGGTCTAAATCACAAACTCAACACTTAGCTTGGTTTGTGGGCTCACATGAAGATGTGTGTTTTTGTATGTGGTGGTGAATAGAGAGAAAGACAGAGTAGTAGAAGACTGTTTGGTGAATGACTGTGTTTCTACTTTTATGCTACTGTCTGAATTCTGTGAGAAAAGAAAAACATTTATACAGAATACTGTCAGAAAACCTGCAACCTCACAACTAGAGAGCATCCTTCTCACTCACCCACGCAGTTGTCACACAGGCTGCAGTGGGAGGCACGTGGCGGTCTGAAGATCTTGCAGGTGAAGCAGTACTTCAGTTTGACTGTCTGCCCATTGATTACCACCTCTTTGGTCCTGGGAGGAGGCCTGTAGCCCGTACTGCCATTGGCAACATCTGGAGAAAAGAAAAACAAAAGAGATACATAAGAAAAACCAACATCAAAAGAGTGTTTCTGCGCTGTATGTGCAGGTGAGAATATTCCAGAGGCACAAAAAAGCAATAAAGGTCAGAGTCAATCATTTCAACAGTCAAAATGCAACAGATGCTGGTGATTAGCTGGAAGAGAGAGTGGGTTACGATCGATATGAGTAATATATGAGAAGGCAGAGACACTGGTTTACTGAACAACTTAACATATTTCCAACAATAATAGTTGTGTTACATGTTATTATAATGTATTAACATTAGCCTACTAAATGCTTTTCACTCTGTATGACGTCTAGCGTCACTGTTTCTCAGACAGCAGCACTCTATATGAATATTACCAGGTTCCTACTAGGTAGAAAATACATATACTATGTAATGCAGTCTAGCAAGAAGACATGTCATGCTGCCTTCAAACCCTTAAAAGGGATAGTTCAACATTTTGGCAAATTGGCCCATTGCCATAATCTCTATAGTTTTAAGAATAACGTATGACGTTATGAGACAGAGTTGTTTTCGAGGCAAATGCAGAGACTGCTTGCCAAAAAACTGCCCCCGACGGAAACGTGCATCAGCGGTTTTGCATGAATTTACCTTGAAAACAACTCTGTCTTGTTGGATTGTGTATTTGATGAGTTTGATGAGGGAAACCAAGAAATCCCACTAGCCTCCGTAGCGTAGCTCTGAGCAGCTCACGACTCTGCTCCGCCGTTCGAAAAATAGCTTGCACCGACAATTAAAGGTAACGAACCTACTCCTAAAACTATAGGGATTATGGCAATGGGCCAATTTGCCAAAATGTTGAACTATCCCTTTAAAATATGACAATCTACAACTAATTGTATGCTTGAATCGTTATTTCTTTCACATCTTTCAGATACTGTATTTATAAAGAAGTGTGGGTTTTCCTTCCCTTTCCTTGTCAGATAAGCCAGCTCAGGTCATCTGGTTTTATTAGTCTTGGGACCAGCGAATGTGAAAAGGACGATGGTAACATGAAATCATTACCGGCGGTCTGCAAACATCCCTTGCTACGATGAAGGGTAGGTGTCGTGTTATCAGTGGCTTAAAAGGCTTGAACATGGACAACCCACACAGCTCATTATTTTTAATTAGACCCACCATTATGCCTCTTTTGCATGAGCTACACAGATTCTGCTGTTGGGTGTCACACCAGAAAGAACCTTTTGTGCAGCTGATAAAACACCATCACCCTCAAACCAGAGGTCCTGTCTTCTGAATAAAATGAAATCAGTGGTTACTAAAATTGCAAACCCAGTCCAGGTAATGTTAACAACAGCCTGGAGTTTAACATGCACTTAACAGCACGGTCTTCAGACTTTAATACCAAAAAAAGAAAATGGAGTCAAACTGCTTTGAATGGGTTTTTTTGTGAACAAAGTGATGACAGGCTAAATGGTAAGGATGAGAGCGATGATAGTGATTTTCATGCCATAAAAGGTAGAGCCTGTATCCTGTTATTGCTCCGTTCGCTTTGAGCACTCTCACGCACCGTGAGAGCCGGAGACTGTGAGTGGGAAGATCATTTTGAGATCATTTACAAAGAAGCCCATTGCATTGCTAATAGAGTGGCTTATGTGTGTTAGTTAAAGAAGGGGGGGGGGGGGCTTGTGTGGGTGTTTGACATTTCTTAAAGAGAGCAGAGGAAACGCAGCCAGCGAGTTCTGTTCTATTGAACTCATCTCTCTCCTGATCAATGCCCAGAGTGCGCTCTCCTCCTTCCTCTGTTCTCCCTCTGTTCTTATGCCCGCTCAGCAGACTCCACTGAGGGAGATGACAAATGGAGTGTGTGCGTGGGTGTGTGTGTATGTGTGAACAGTTCAGAGCAGAATTCAGTTTGCACAGTGTACCATAATCAGCATATGAGACATCGTCCAGGTATTCACAGTGCAGTAAACTTTACTCTAACATTACATCCTGTCAAGGCAAATACACAGCTGTGATGACTAACTTTAGGGTTTCTCTAAAGCATTATGGGAAACTTCTTTGAAGCCTAACGTGGGATCTCTGAATTAAGTGTTGCAAGATAGGTAGAGCTATTTAATGACATGTATACGTCATGATCAGAAGCCGATTAAAAAGCAGAGCTGTCCCAAAACTAGAGGCAAACTAGCTGCCACTGACTCTACCTGAATGAACCATCAATATTATGACAATACTGGCGTGCTGGCCAGAATACACTCTACACAAAATGATTTTAATTTAAATGGTGTGACCTCCTTATTGTGCAAACAGAGCACATTGAGAACACAATCACTAAAACACTAGAAGCACCGATCTACAGTAATACATTAAACACTGCAGTATGTGTTGCATTACTTTTCCAAAGCTGTTATTTTTGACCATCCTCATGTGGAAAACAAATATACAAATACTGCCAAATGAATAAAAATATACTTGATATTGATGTTCATTCCCCTGTGGACATAAATAATACAAGGTAATGCCAGTATAATACCAGCACAAACCTTCCCAGGCATGGTCAAAGCTGGGCTATTGAATTTAATTATATTTTACGTGTTGCCATTTCTGTCAAACACAGTTCAGGAAGGATGCAGCTGTGGGTGGTTCTTACACAGCAAAAATTAAGCATTTACATCTTGTCTCATAAGGTTTTAAATTGCAACACAATACATTAAAAACATTGCAGTACTCCTCCTCCATCTATAAATTAAATACAGAGGCTTATTTTTTCTCATTGGTTAATGTTTAAGAAAATATTATTCATGGTTTAAATGTGTATTTTTCACTTATACAGAAGTTTAGAAAGTTCTCTTCTACATGACAGCATTTCAGTAGGACTACATTTGAGTGTACGTGATATGTTTAGGTATGGAAAAAATATAAGTCTTAAACACCCGACTGGAAATTCAGGTTTTTCCACACATCTTCCTGTAAATCAGCTGTGGTCACGCCTTCAGTGCAGTTCAACCAGCCCATCAACATTCACCACACTTGTTCATGGATGCCTGCAGTAAAGCGGAGGGTGAGAGAGGGTGTCAAAGTAGTGTTTCTGCTGAACAAAGCCTTTTTTTGCAGGTTTAGCCATCCTGGCAGCCAAAGTTTAGCCTTACAACAGCGGGCAGCGGGGGATCCCTCAGAGGGATGGGGCCGAGCCCGAGTGCTTCAAGCTACGAAATAGGGCCAGGTAGACTGGGAAGTGAGGCAATACAACACGCATGCATACACACATCCCGTGTACCCGCTTACACCCTCAGGCACAAAGTTAAATGAGGGTTCAATGTCAGCCAAACTGTGCGAGGCGTTGCCTGGTGAGGTATAAAGGGAAACTAATTGCTATCCTGCTGTGTATGTGGAGGAGAGAAAACAGGAGTCTTCAGCATCACATTTGGAAAAGTGTACTGGATTATAGTATGATGGTGATGGCTAAGATGTAAAACTACAACCAGAGAGGTACAAAGCAAATTCTGTTCCTTCAAGCACCAATTTCAGGGTCTTGCACACTGCAGCCAACTGGACAAAAACACATTTTCAAACTGACTATAAATAACTTGTAACATATGGCCATGTGATGCCTCATGGAAAGCTGAAGGTGAGTCGTTACTGGAAAGCAGTGAGTGATGCCTGTTGCAGTTTCCAATGTTAATACAAAAGCTATTGTAAAAGTAGATAAGAGAAAAAAAAACATTACTTGTGTGGAAAGTCTTTGCTCTTCTTCAAAGTCTGACGTGAATAAAATGAACAAGTCAAAGGTTTCAGTCAAAAAACTGGAAACAATGACTCAATATAACAGACTGAATTCAACTTGTTGAAATGCACTAGAAGTTTTCAAGTGAATGACCAAGTCAGGATTAACTGATTAGCTAAATCAAAGCTAATCACAGGTTTACCAGCTAAGTAAGCAGCTTTCTCTACTAAGTATGACACAACAGGTTATATCCCCTCATTGAGAAGTTGTATGTGGATAATTATCAAAAGTCTTTCTGAAAAGCAGGAATAAGGTGTGAGGCATCCAGGAATCAATAACAAATCCACCAACTTGTAAAGATGTAACATTAGTGAGGTGGTATTACATGTGAACTGTCCAGTTGTTGGAAGCAAGGAAAGAAACACAGCAGTGTAGGAGAAATGTAAGTACAGGACAAGTTTACATCAATGTTTTCAAAATATTAGATCTGAAATATCAATATATCAACTGTGACTACAACTACTGCCTACATTAACAAGTGCAAAAACAAACTAGAACTAAAAAGATTAGATTTGAGGAAGTTGCTCTGCGGTTCAGTGACGGTCAACTTGCACAGCTTAAGAAATTCAGTGGAAATTCACAGGAGAGAAGTCTCTCCCGTGTGACCTTGCTTGAACCAAGCCATGAAAAGCAGCAGCACCTGTCAAACGACAGAGCAAATCTTTTTCAAGGTATAAACTGCTTTTTAAAAAACATCTGTGGAACCGCATGGCAAAGGAAAAATCTTAATCATATGATTTTATTCAAGGCAGAGCAGAGTTGCAGCCCTGAACAGATAAAATACTGCAAAAATATTTTTTGCACAATGCAAAGACTGATGGATGCTATTTTTAATGACTTGACTTGCTCCTGAGCATCATTTCAGATGTGGCTGGGTCACAAAACAGCAGAACTGACACAGCTCTTCACTGTGGGCAAAACACTGCACTGTTTTCAATTTCCTTCTAGTCTGTGCTTCTCCTCTGTTACAGTTGTGTAGGCTGAAATTATGTAAATATCCCTGTTTCTCCAAAACATATTATGACTGTCTTGACTGTGACAATTTTTTCGTCAAGTCAAACATACGGTTTGGCCTAGAGAAATCAAACGACTGTGTGGAGCGCTCTGCGAGGGGGCAGCGTTACAAACAGCCACCCTGAGGTTAAGTAACAAACCCAAAACGCACAACAGAGCAGTCACGTCATTTTGCTCAAGTATGAAACCACGGTGAATAGTCAACAAACGACTGCACGAATGCAAAGCAAAGCCTAATGTCATTCACAATATCACAAAATCATAAGAAATTGTGTCACTTTGTATTGTTAAATCTTTTCTTTTCGTTTTCTTCTGTGGTACATGTGAGGGGAAGTGATTCCGTGACATGAGGTGAACTGTTCTCCATCCGGACGAAGGCCACCTCAGGATAAATGTCTTCTGCTTCAAACGTCACTTACTTTGTCACTCTGGGCTGAACTGAGAAAGGTCTTGGCCAAGGCCACAAGGACTCAGTTCAGTAGTCTGGATGTGACAAGTGTCTGAGTGAAGGATTACAGCGAGGGAAAACAGCCTGGTCAGGTATTAGACCAAGCTGCAATATGGCAGCGGAGAGAGCGGGGCAACGCAGCTGCTGCTTCACCCTGGACGTCTCATTGGTTGATGAAGCCTGATGTGATCCACAAGGACACAGAGTAATGTATTGAGATAACCTATTGAAAAATGATTACAAAAGCTATGTTAATACTTTTATTATATTACCAAAGTGAGCCATATGTATAGATTTTTTTTCCCCCACTTAAGTGCATTAAGAAGAAAGCTGTGTGCGTGGGAGAGAGTGCAAGAGAGAGGAAGCATCATGGATGGAACAAAAGCATGATGATATACATATTGGGTAGGGCTTTGACATTTGTCCAAAAAATCATATTCGAACTTCGTTTGTTTATTAATATTAATATTCGAATATATTCGAATATTTATGGATAATATTTTTTTAATATTTTGACCCCCACCCGAAGCGACCGGATTGTCCGACGGGGGGGGAGGCGGTATAAGTTTCGCTTTCACTGTCATGCATGCTGCATGCGCGCTTCTCTCTCTCTCTCTGTGTGTGTGTGTGTGTGTGTGTGTGCGCGCGCGCGCGCGCATGCCAATAAGAAACAGCGCTATGCGGAGATAAATGAACGGATGACATGCTGCGGTGGTGTATTTGCGACAATTAAAAAAAAAACTGGCCCGCCACTCCTAAATGAATGTAGAGGAAACACATATTTCAACTTTTTCCTCCGTGGTTTGTAGAGTATCTATGGTCGCACTCGCAGCCTTTTGCTCCGCCATTGTTTATCAGTGAAGACGTGTGAACAGGCGTCAGGCGTTAACGACGTGATAACGTCATACTGTAAGTACAGGAGCCCCAGGTGATCAATGCTAATGAGCTCGCGTTTCACAACTTCAACAGGCTGAAAAAAGCCTTTAATCTGGATTGAAAACTACGTTTTCAGGCAAACACATTTACCAAAAATAATGCTTATTACAGGTTCGAATATTTAGAGCTGCCCTAATATTCGTTCGAATATGGTTATTTTTTTAATATTCGAATTATATTCGAATTTCGAAGTTCGTTGTCAAAGCCCTAATATTGGGTGTATTTTTTATGTTTTATTATTTCCTCCAACAACAGCTATACTGCGACACACATCTACTCTGTATATTGCTCTACCCCCCCACCCTCTGTAGCTCCATCATCCACTGACCATCATGTCTTTATAGATGTGTTTTTTTCAAATCTGTCACTGAAAGCCGCTAGACTGGCCAAAAACTACGGAATGGGGAGAACAGAAAAGAAAAGTTATTTTACCAGAGGGGACCTTTAAAGAGTATAAAAATGACTCTCCACAGCACTCATGATCAAATTTACATAAGTGGCAGATTGCAGGGGAAGCTTTAAGTCATAGAGAGGGTGTATAAAACCTACCACTGTGTTACATAACCCCGTTCTGGATACTGAGAGTTTTGTGAGCAGATGCTAAATGAAGAAAGCTTCACATCAGCAGGGAAATCAAACATAGTTTCATACTGTAAAGTACAAGCACAAGCCGGCACGTATACATTTTAATTGCCCGGGGAGAATAAAACACAATGGTAAGATTAAGTTTCTCCTGCAAATTTTAACACAGTGCTGCTTATTTCTACTCTCCGTCTCCCTCTCTATGATGGCTACTTTCAGGGAGTTTCCATCTGTCTCTGTCATGTTGAACTGTGCTAAACTCTTCCTCCCTTGCTGACACCCCCCCCTTTTGTCAGTCATAATAAGGGAGGACAGATTGAGGTCCATGTACCAGCAATCCACCAATGCAGGAGTAAAGATGTCAAGCGGCTTAGTAATAGAGCCTTGTTTCCACTGGCTGCACACCTATTGCTTATTATGCAGCCAGTAACGATGAATTCAAACATGAAAGTGACCTAAGGTGGTAAGCCACGGTGAGGGGAAGAGAGGAGGGAGGAGGGAGAGTCACGGTAGTGGTTTAAGCACCGGCTTTAGAATTATGATTGGTCTGTCATTCAGAACAAGGGACTCATTCTTTTCGGGACATACGTCGTCGCAGCAGCAGCAGCAGCAGCAGCAGCAGCAGCAGCAGCAGCAGCAGCAGCAGCAGGGGCAGAAAGGGCCTTGAACACGACTTACACAAACCGTGCTTCTGATATTCCCGGTCATAGTGAGACTATCTCTGAAACACATCAGTGGATTCTACCTGATGTATTTCACTTTTATTTCTTATTTTCTAAAAGAATTCTACAGTCGGAGCCGGACATCAGGTCAGAATCAGTGAACTACACTATCTGTGAGATTTCAAATGGTGCCAGCTTTTTGATGTTCAGTGGCATTTAACAGCGTAATGGTCAGCATTTAACGGATGCTGGTGCCAAGATGGAAATAAGTAGTCACCTTTAATACCTTGTCTTACTCAAGACACGGCTGTTAATCAAAAAGGCCTCCGTTTATTTGTGTTGCGGCGTCAAAATTTGCCTCCAGCCAAAGCAAATTCAACTCTATGAGCGGATATACAAGGTGTTAAAAGCCAACAAGCACATTTACAGAGTCTTATCACAGAGAGTGGAAGGTATATAATGTGATTAAAGCTCAAGCTGCGCTCTCTCTCGCTCTCACTCTTTCTTTCTGGTAATTGGCTATATTCTTTAAGTATCTGACAAGAACACTGACAAAGACAGTCACAACAACACATTTCAACACAAAGTCAAAACAGGGTTAAACAGGGTGTACATAATAGACAATAGTAGCCTATATCATGTGAATTTGTTGATAAAGAATATGTTTAATTGTGTTTCCACTGAAAACACAAAAGGAAAAAGAAAACCCAGGCTAAAAGTTCAGTGTTTTGTTTGTAACTTTAACAAGTGCATAACCTCGATGCTGAGTGGAAATACTGCAACAATGTGAAATGAGAAGTCAAGAGAGATTAACTGGTGGCAACAGAAAGAAGAGCCAAATAGTATCATTAATCATTAAAAAAAAAAACTTATTTCTGCAATATCAACATTTTAGATTCCAATCACAGACTTTAAACTTGCAGTCAGATTTTTAATGGCCACATTTACAGACAGTGTCATTACGTCACCCAATCAAGTATCTCTGATTGCATCAGCAGCAGGGTGTCTGGCTTGTGTTCCCTCAGCAAGGTTCACTCTCCGAACAAGCGGCACACTTCACGCAATTTTAGATTCATTATTACATTATGCACTTTGGCAGAGTGGAAAGAGTCAGGAAACTCTACTGACGGCGGTGTGGTGCCAAGGCAAAGAGCACAAGTCTAAACTAAAGCAAAGAAACGGTAGATGGAACTATCGCCGCAAGAATGACTTTATAAACTTAACATTGCAAAGTCAACGTCTTTGTCAGGGCCACAATACCCAGAGGTGAATCACACCTTTACAATGTCGCATTTTCCATGCCAATCTCATGAAAGGCCTGGAAACATCCCAGACATTGATTAGCACACATACGCTTCTATTCACTTAAAGGTTGAGTCTGGAGTTTTTTGCCCAAAAATAAACACTAGACTTATACAAATGAAATCCGTCTTAATCATCACCTATGGGCTTCTAGTGCTGTGTGGTGGTGACTGTGTCTGCAGTGCCCCCTCCCCCTGCCTGTATTTTGGCCTTTTTCTGTGTTTTGTTGTGCATGGGGATGTTTCTGGGTGGAGAGCGAGAGTCATTTTTTTCTCTCCAGCTAATGACGGAGCTCAGATGAAGCTACGTGCAGCAGAGTAGGAGGGCTCAGGGCTACTAGCTGCACTAGCTGTCCCAGATGTTAGCGAGTGCTAGCATGTCTCTCTCTCTCTCTCTCACTGCAAAGAAAGAGAAATATACTCTGAGTGAAGCGCTGGAGCCACGTACGGATACTCACACGTCACACGAAAACTAAAGCCTGGACTGGTAAGTAAGAGGGCCGTTGTGGTGAGCTAGCTCGATGCTAACTTCGGCTAGCGGTAAGCATCCGCTGCTAACACCCTCTTCCAAGCTCACCACGACGGCCCTAATGCTTGTTACAACATAACACTGGAAGCTGCCGTTGTTGGTGATGGCTGGGTATCGGTCCATGTCCCAGCAGTGAAGTCAAACAGCCATACTGACTGTTCCTGCTCTCATGAAAAGCCTAAATGTCATTGGACCCTCTACTGATGTGCCCATCCTTCCCCCAGCAGCCCAAACTCTAAGCCCTCCTAAATCTATTTCCTCAGTTGGCCTTGAGTCTAGTTGGCAGCTTTGGAAAACAAAAAAAAAACTGTGAAGCTGTCCTAACATTCACCAGCTAGCCTGGACCATATTAGGTAGAAGCAAGGAAACAGGCAGTTCTGACCATCTTTCACTCTGATTAGTGCTTTAGAGAGTCTTTTGGATTTGGCATGTGGTAGCTGTACTGATGCCAGCCTGTCTAGTCCTGACATATTGGGCAGGCAGGCAGACATGCATAGACATCAAACGTGGCGCACTGAGGAGACCTCAACTCTTGTCTCCGTTTCAAGCTGGGATAAACAACAAGCTGTGCTACCTTTCTCTCTGGCTTTCCACTCTTCCACCAACCTGACACATGTGCACATGGTATTTCTGCAGGATTAGGAGTACAACAGAAAGAATGACAAGATACTGAGAGTGAAGATGACATGCACGGTATAGTGTCTCATCTGTTTTTTCCATTTTTTTTTACCTGTGCAAACATGCCACATTTGATTTCGTTTGAGGTGGGCTACAATACAGGCCTCCCACTCTGACCTTGTTTTCACAGGCAAAGCCTAAAGCATTTGGCAGACAGCAGAGATATCTGCTGCTCACAATGATGACAACAGACGCCTAGCTATCAGCTTTCCCCTCTGAAGTACAGGGAGGATGAGAAACGTTGATGTCTCATATTGTACCAACATTAGTTCCTCTGTTGTTAGGTCAACAGATCAATAGGAGTAGTGTTGAACTTGAGCTTTGTAGCACTTTGACTTGAAAACATCATTAACTATTTATGAGTCTGCTGGTGAATAAAAAAATAACCTCCTTGGACTGCTGATGGCCAGAGTATTCAAGGACATGTTACAATTGGGATAAACATGCATTGCATACACTGCACATGCATAAGATACAGTAGATGCAAACTGTAGTCATGTGGTGGTTGGTAATTTGCAGCACTCAGCAAATATTAGTTATGTCTTCTTCTTCTCTACAAGGGTTTTTATGGAAAATCTTATCTGAGATTAATGGATGGCACTTTGGTAAATGGGGTGAGCAAGAGCCGTACATCAAACTGCACATCAAATAAAACAGCAACTAAGCATATACGAACCAAAGCTCGAAGTGGTAAAGAGCACTGCAGCATGACCATGTGAAAAGGTTAACAGCACTCGCTAAGTGTATCAGCTGCTTTCTTAGTATCTGTATCCACACAGTTTTCTGAGTAGTAAAAAAAAAAAGTTTTGCATAAAAATTGACCCAAAAAAAAAGTCAAATCCTGTTGAAGAGAAGCAGAGATAGGGAGGACAAATGAGGAGCACTGACATGAGAAAGCATGTACAAACACACTACATAAAAGTGCAAACATGGGGAGTGAAAGCAGACGTTGTAAACTATTTAACAACTTCAGAATGCACTTTCATCACCGCTTCAAGACAGATGGACAGAAAAGCAAATACAAGTGGTAAAAACAAAGTGCAGCTGAGAGAGATAGAAAGAGACAGGCATTAAATGTTTTCTCCTGGAGGACACAGTGAGGTTGGTTGCTGTTGAGGCTCGGGACAGAGTTGGATGATCAAGCTAAGCGCTTACAGATGTCCTACTAACGCCTCGCATGTTAAGCTGCCACGCTATGAACCAAACAGCGGAGCGGTTCATGGGTCTGGACAACGCGACCGGAGAAAGGAAGCAAAGAATGAAGGTGGGTGTTTGAAAATTTGGAAATACGGTGCAATGTGGTTTATTTATAGAAAGACACCGCTTTAGAAAGACTGATAGAGACTGACAGAAAGAGAAAGCAGGAGAAGAGCAACAGCACACAGTGAGTAACTCAGTGAGGAGAAGCAAATGCATTTTAACAAAGATTTTTTTTACCGGCTGTGGGAAAAAGGCAACAACCTTTACCTCTCACTATTTTAAATCCTTGCTGAAGGTCACAAAACACCCGAGGTATTTATGTGCATTTTATCTGCATGTGTGTATAAAATCCTTGCGCTATTACAAGCTAGGTTCTTTCAAGGGGATAAGAGATAATGGTAGCCATAATGGCACCAACACCGAAGCAGTCTATTAGTCTTCTGGCAGCATCTTAAATGCCAAGGGATGTGGGTGTTTGAGGGAAACACTGCCAAGATGTGAAGGCACTGCAACACCCAGCTACAATGGAAACTGTCTTCACCTTAACGAATCGAAACATTCATCTAAACATGTTCTCAGAAGATAAAATTCAAAATGCTGTGGCCATGCAAGTGCACTAAGAAGTTGGTGAGTGAGAAAATGTTGCTATAACCAACAGAAATTACTGAAAAAACTGCACAAAAATACAAACTTGTTAAAGGAACTCCTTCAAAACAAGCCTAGACTATAGTATTATTTCACCGCCTATACACACAGATCTGGCTTCAGGCAGTCAACAACATCGCAGCAATCATTTGTCTGTCAATGTGATATTCACATTTAGAAACAGCCAATGGCTGTGTTTGGAAATGTACAGAACAAAAGCTAATTGGGGTGAACTGATGGTAGAGAAAGGGGGGGGGGGATGGTATTTAGGTCAACAATGTTCATATTTTCTGCTTTTAATTTGTTTATCCTCTGAAAAAATGCTCACCAATACAACATGGTGCTCTTGCAGAGTGCTGTTTCAGCCCGCTGCTCCAAGCTCTCTGTGCCTTACCTTCCCTCCAAAAGCTTTTAAGTCTCCTAATGAGATTAATTAAGCCGGTCCAGAGTTTGTTTAATGAGGCCCCCATGGCCTGAAGCACGGAAAGGACCATTGCTGGGAAACAGAAGCTCCACATTCCAAATAAAAGGACCAAAACTTTAAAGGAGGTTTTAAAAGGGAGGTTTAGAAAGTTAAACCTTAGAGTACAGTGGTGATAATCCATTTAGCTACAGGGCAGCAGGACACTACTGGAGAGTGGTGACTCAGTTCTGCAACGTTATGGTTAATAACTAAACTGCATCTAATACCACTGTAGATTTTTGCATAAAGGTTCCCTCGGGCATGATTCTCCCTACACTAAGGTCTTTATGTTACCACATACAATTTCTCAACATGTAAATTCATCTTCCTTATTTTGGTACTTCCTTTAACTTCTATTGTGAAATAATAAATTAGTAAACACAAACTTTAGATGATTCATTCAGCATAAAAAGTATTAAGAGTCATTCACACAGTTAATGGTCAGATTCTGTGTGTGAGTTTCTGCATAAACAAGTAGTTTCTACAGAAAAAGGAAGTCTTGAATGGCTGCTCAACATTTCAATATATACCACAACAACAACACACACAGCAACATTTAAAGAGAGTACCCACATCCTACATTAGTTGCATTGATTTATTTATTGATTATTGATGTTTAAAGCAATGCAATAATGTAAAGAAAGAGGCAGCTGTGAGTTGCATGAGCAGACTGAATCCACATCAGTAACTGCAGCAGCCGTGGCTGATTGTGACTCGTGGCAAACCATGGGCAGTGCTGCGATGCTGGTAATTCAGTTACTTCATATCAAGTGATTCCTAATGCACCAACAGTTTTACCTTTCACATCATAAATTAGATTTTGAAGTTATCAAAACACAATTTATGAGTCAGGTAATACATCAAATGGAGGCCTCCGAATAGGATGGAGAGAAATAAACAGATCAAAGTCCATTTGGTCAAAGCAGCACCGATATTTCACCTCAACCTAAAAGCAGAGTGCCTTTACAGTCAGTGGAAGCCTGATCCCCATTTCTTTGGCAACTCAGACCAACTCCAGACACATCAGCCAGATAATTTGGCACTGTGTATGAGAGGTTGTAAAAACACAGGAGCTCTGCTGGATTAGTACCATGCAGAGGGGCTTACTCAGAAAAAATACAGCATCTAAAATAGAGGTAACCATAAACTGAGACAGGGAGAATAGCATTGGATGAATGGAGAGATTATAACAAGAGATATGAAAAGACACCTCTTTGATATACTATACAAAGGAACAACTCAATATGGGTTAGTGAAATAAACAGCGCTGGTAAAGGAATATGTCCAAGGACACAGTAAGAAAGCTGACATGAGGAGAAGCACGAATGCAACTTCAAAAATAGTGTCTTCAAATGAATTCTTATATCTGAAAGCACTGGTATCTAAAACTATCTCATAGTCAAGAGTGTAGGCTTACCTATTTGCCTCTCGAGATCAGCCGCTTCATCTGGGGTGGCCCTGGGCAGCACCCCTGGGTCACTGAAGCTAGTTCTCAGCAGCGTGCCCAGTACAAACAGAAACAGCACACCTCCTATGACTGGGATGGCCGGGGTCAACTGCAGCGCCAGGAACCGACAGCTGGTAGGGCAAGAAGAGGAGAGAAAAAGATAAATGAGCGACAAAAGAAAAAAAGAAAAGTGGCTCTGACAGACTGGTCAAAAAAAATGGAGGATCACTTGATTAATATTAGCTGATGACTAACGGGCACATATCTGCCAACAAACTGTTCTTCCTAATATAAACATTAGTACACAACACTGAGCTTGTATGACACTGATTGGTAGTTGACACGAGCCCTCAAGTTTCAGAGATGATAATCTACTTGTGGTTTAATGACCAGTAAGTGCATACATCTCCTTAACAGACACACAAATGCACACATGAGGCTCAGTCCCCTGTGTTGTAATCTGCTCTAATGAAACAATTTAGCATAATCCCATTAAATAGCCAATGGTGCAGGTGGTTATTACAGTAATTACATTTAGTCTTACAGAGGTGAGGCATAGGCTGCCACATCCTATTTCATTTGCTAGTCTCTAGACTATTGGATTGGATGTAGGGGTCAGCACAGAGGTTCTACTCCAGACAGAGGAAACTAAATGAACCATGTGGTTACCATATGTTTTGAGGGATGCTGTTGAGGAATGCAAAACAGTCCTGAGAATCGAGCCAGGGTTTCCAATAAAAATCTGTTCATCTGTTTATCTATTTAAATAAATGCACCAAATGCAAAAATATTCTGTAAGTGTCCTTCTTATTTAGTGAAAATACCTTGTATTAGACATCAGAGATTTTATAGAGTGAGTAAAAGGACTGTAAACTATGAGATCCTTAATTCACTGAGGATTTTTGAGTGGCACTTCTGTCTACAGTAAAGTTAAACAGTTAGAAGCAGTTTGCTTTTAAATAAAATGTTATATAATTACGGATGTCTAAGTATATTGCCATTCTTTTAATCAATATTCTAATTTAAGCCACGATGAATTTGCTTGTGAATAAAATGTACACTACATTGGTGCTGGACATGATATCACTATCACACTATCACACCAGCCATCAGATGGTAACACCTTGGGAGGCCAGTTACATCCGCTGATCTACGCCAACACCAGTTAAGCTGATAACCCAAGCCAAACTATATTTAGGGTTGCGATGCTGGGTTCCACCGATGATAGCGGATACGGAGGATGTAAATATGGACTTGGAGCATTTACACAGATTTGCTGATCTGTGCTAACTGGACTTGGAGCATCATCTGCACACACTCAACTGCTGGAGAGGACGACCCCATGAGGCGGTGGGGATAAGGTCAGCCAACACCTGGCATCCAAGCAAAGACCACAAAACAGACACATTTCTAATCTTATGGCAGTAAGGTGTAACTTGCCTGTGAGCTAAGTAAGCCAGAGGGCAAAAAAGATGCTTCAAATACTTATGGCTTTTTTTTTTTTATGTTTGAGCTGTGACACGACATCTGAGTGGACATTAACCAGTTCTCTGCTCTCTACATCTGGACTGAGCACAAAAAAACCCCCACAGGGTTGTCTAGGACATCAGCAGGGGGCTCCAGGCAGGACAACGCCACACAGCACAAACATTTCTCCAGTTCAACACCTGCCTGGAGTTTCCAAGGTCAGTGTTCTGTACACCGCCTGTGTCCATATACAATATACACAACTTAGACACTTGCTAGGAGGACATTCATTTAACATCCCATTCATTTAACATCCCTCAGTCCTTTTGCAATTCTCCACCAGCCTCTGGCTCCTGAACTGGGCAGGGAGGAGACGCACCATTCAGCACTGAGTCCTGAGATTGTAATCTAATACAGGCCATATTCTTATCTCTGGCGGGGCACTACTGCAGACAATTTTTCTGCTTATAATCTTCCAAATCTGGCGGTCGCTGTTTAAACAGAAAACGGCTTTGTTGCTCCTGCCTATCAAAATACTTTCCCTCCAAACAAAGTAAGTACCGGTTGTATAAATCTGTGGGTTTCCTCTTTGTCTTCAGAATACAAACATAAATATAATATTAAGTTATATGATCTCATATCATTACTTCTGCATCAATAATGCATGTCTTGGTAATGTAGATTATAGAAACAATGGGGGGAAAAAGGCTTTAGGCATCTTTCAACAGATTTGACCAAAACCACTTCAATTCCTATGCTGAGAGGAGACAAATAACAAACAAATGCCAGCAGATTTCTGACCACTTAGACAGAGCTGAGAGGACAATGCCTTAGGAAATGCTGAAACGAGATGACTACTCCAGTGATGCAGGGAGAAAGCTCAGTTCTTTGTTTCTTGTCTGGGGGCTGAAAATGCATAAAAAATGTAACATCCTCATCACATAGTTAAGACAACCCACCCAGCTCTTAGCCTGGCAACTTAAGTACAGTACAACAGTACAACCTAAATGATTTCAAGTCTTTTTCTGTATCCACACAGACATTAACCAAACAATGGCCACAGTTCTATGTCAATACCAAGAATGAATACTTCTTATAGTTGTATCAACTACAATAATCGATAGAACAGACTTCTGTGTGTCCTGTTTTATTTGGCACTTTCATGGACGATCAGCTTTCTATAGTCTGTCTGCATTTGCCCCTGAAAAACAAAACAAAACAAAGTCTGTCATTATCCGACACTGATTCAACCACTGATTCACTTCGACCTCTATTCTGCCTGTTTATGTTAATTGTCCTTTAATCTATTAATGAAACCACCAATTAGAGGTGCTAATGGGAAACAACTACAGTTCAAAAATCTGTGACAGCAAGCCCAAAGCCAAGATCTGAATGGTTTTAAAAAGTAATCAATGAGAAAGTCAGACTCCCCACCAAAAAGTCAAATATTGACAAAGGTCATTTAGAGCTGCAAAAGCACAGAATGGTGTGAACACGCTGTTCTCTCTTTCTGCAGGAGGAGAGCCAGAACATGCCGATTAGTGCTCTCTTTCATGGCAATATTACGACATTTCAAAACTTGTCATCTGGTAAGTGGTGATGGGGATGGCTGAGAAAGCTGCACAAAACGCTGCCTCTGTCCTCAAAGGCCTCGTCTCGATGTGTCGGACATCAGGAGCCTAATGAAAAGGCAGTCATGTGTGATAGAAAGTGACAGGTTGGTAGAAACAGACAGAGATTAAACACTGAAACCATTAGAGAGCCTGCCTGCCCTACAGACATGAATCAATAGAGATACGTGGATGAGCTGCTGGTAGGCAACACCTTGCCTGGTTTAAATTTCCCCTGAAGACAAAGTCCCGGAAATCAATTTGTATCAGTCACTGAACGAGAGGTAAAGACCATGAGTAATTTCAACAGCCATCTTTTCTGTAAAGGACTGGAAAAACTGGACATCGGCAAAGAAGTGGACAATTCCAAAGTTACACCTTCGTTTTCCTTTTAGTTGGATACCAAATCTTATATTTAACTGGGACTTTAGGGGCTTTGTTGCCATGGAGACGGACAGTATCCAATGTCAGACATGGTAAATTTCGAGAGGGAATGTGGTTACCCTGGAAACAGCCACATGAGTGAGCTGAAGCCTCCAAGGAAGGAAAAAGGAAACAGACATTCAACAAGATATAGACAGTGTGATAACATTACTACAATCCTTTAAAACGTCTCAACACACCAAATGGTTTTAGAGGACGATGGCTGAATTATTGTTCCATTTGATACAGAAATACAGTGGGGAGTTCGACTACAGAAGAAATACGAGTAGACAATGTGCTTCGAAATGTCATTTTCTAGCCATTGTTCTCTTCCAGTAAATATGTGGGCTGCAGTGCATGTTTTGTACTAACCTCGAAACAGATGTCGAGCAGAAACACATTCATATGGAAAACATAACTTGGGATCAATCCTGCTTGTCCAGTCAAAAGTTAGCGGAAAGAATTTATGATCAAAAGAGGGAAAGAATCCGAAAAAACAACAGTGTTTCCCGTACATTTTTTTTTTTGTAGCAGCCTGCCGAAATATCAACCAGCTTTGATTTTCAAGGCCTTTTAAAATATTTTAAATGGGTAATGTTTTATTGTTTGTGTTTGTTTATTGTGTAAAAATTCAAATTTTTCTTTAAGAGTTTAGTTTTATGTGCACAATGCACCGATTCACTGCCTCTCCTTGCCCCACTCTCTCGCTCTCACAGACAAATCGACAATGGACTGGTCTATCACAGTTGCACTGGCCATCAGCAGAATTCCTGCCGTATGAGTGGGCAAGTGAACGTCAACAAATACATAAACTTTTACCATCCCTGCCTGTCTCCTTACCAGCCCTCTCTGTGGACATGTAGCCTAATCAACCCTCGCCCTCACGCAGGCATTTGTTTGACACAACATGAAGCAGCAATGGAGCTGTGTATCTTTATCCAAAATCATTCACATTAAGAGGCACAATACACTCAGCAGCCAAAGCACTCTACAAATCAGAGAAGTATGAAAAGTCAAATCCAGCCTGGCTTCCCGTGGGATTGTCTAAAATAAACTTGACCAAACATTCTAAATATAAACTTATCAAACATAATTTTCATCAGTGAAATTCCTGGAGCAACAGGCTGACAAACAAACACAGCCTTGTTGGTCAATTAAGGCAATCAGAGCTGAGCTGAAGTTGTGTATTACTGGGATGACTCTCTGTGACAGTTTGCACTGATGATAACTCTCCAACAGAAACCAACTTATAAAAATGAACTGCTTGACTGTCAGTGTATGAATTAGTCAGTGTTGATAGCAATGCAGCAAAGCTTCGATAGCTAATTCCAAGGGCAACACCATTGTATATGGTTAATGCATCTGCAAGAGACATTACTACATGTCAATGTAGACTTACAGAGTGAGTCATGAGTAAGATGGTCACAAGCATGGTCACAAGTAAGTTAGATGGTCACAAGCATTTAAACAGCAGTCAGCATTTCGTTAACAAAAGAAAAACTTAGTATTTATATAGATTTCTGTAGTATATATTACCATTAGGGTGGAGTTTAGAAAAAGTAGTAAGCTGGTAGTGACACATGTGAACATGATGCACAGAGAAGATTAGATTTTGTAATATTATTTTTTGGTTTGAAAGCCCATTTAAGGCATTGTATTGTAGCATGGCAAGTAGAAAATAACACAACAATCAAAACAAACCCTGCTAATTATCTAACTCCATTAACATTTGGTGTAAATTTAATATATCTAATCTACAAGCAGCAAGACAATGTTTTCACACAGAAATAATCTAACATACAATCTACTTGTGATGTCAGGCTATAGTAGATCTGATATTGCAGCTCTTTTTCAGCAAATGTCCTCTGTGCACCAGTGGGACATGTTGATTACTTGCACAGAAATCTTCCTACCTCAATAGGGCCTGCGGAGGCTTCCCGATTCATTTGCCTCTCATAGGGTGTGCTAATCTCAACAATAATCCAATCCAGATTACCGTTATCACATTTCCTGTTAAATCCTCTTATGGTGCCAACCAGTTTTTCAAAACTCAGCTGGGAGTTAAGCTTTGGGGACTTTCATCTCTGCTTGATGCAACCATGTGACGGTTTGCCTCACCCTGCACTGATCACTAGGTGTCCTTTCAGCATCACCTGAGATAAACAGCACCCTCATTTATTTTCCTATTTGGCCAATACAGCTTTGTAGGCAATCAATGTGCTGTAATACTGTATAAAAAAAGACTTCTATCAAACAGATCATGCTACTTCCAGCACATACAATAACTGGGCCTATTACACTTGCTTGAGAGGAGGTAGGCTAGTTTAGCCAGATATACAAGTGAAAGCAGCAGAACAACCAAATATATGAATATATTCAAATGTGCTTAAGGTTGTGTTAAAATGCATTTGAAGCACTTGGCTTTGTGGCCTTTCATCCAAAAGTCTCATTATTCATCTGGCTACATGGATACAAAGCTTTGTCAGCTTTGCCTTTTATTACATTTTGATTGCTTTAGATGGCAGGCAAGGGCAAAGCATGAACCCCCTCTTAGCTGTAGGCCAAGTCATTTGTCAATGAAACTACTGAACATGACAAGCTTTTGCAAATGGTTACGTTTTTGCCCCGACTACTTCATGGGATCATGATTTCCCTCCACCTCTCAGACAGATGTCAGAGGTGCGCGAGACGATCCTAGGACTGCAACGGTCCTGTGTGCGTGAGAGCCCCAAAATTCACAAGCGTAACCTTCCCACTAACATGTGCCATGCACTCAATTACCCCTGGCACAGGGAGTGAATGTGCTAGCATGGGAAAGCTGTGTGACAAACAGAGGGTGCAAGGTCGATTGAAGGCTTGGAGCTAGGCAGGGGGAGGAATCACACTACAAAAAAGCAAACAGCTGGACATGATTCCTGGTTTCAGTGAGGCTAGGTGACAGCTCTGCCTCTTGCTCCTAGAGCAAAACAGACAGCAGCAATAAAGTCTCTGACAGGAGTTCTGTGAGGAATTAGAGTCACATCTAAAACATATTCACTTCTAAAATGACCTAGATGTGGCTAGCTGATATTCATACACGAGTAAACAGTAAAGACTGTCATCTCCATTGACCCTGTTTACCTACCTAGGAAATGAGTGCACTCATAAAATCAGAACATTGTATGCTCTTGTTTGTGGAAACTGCTGTTTCTTCTATTCAACGGAATGGAAAACAGTGAGATTATATCAGGAATGGCTCACGCTTAAATATTTGTCAGCTTGGCTAGAGAGAAATGCTTTTCTTGTCTTTGAAAACCACATCTACCATGGGTGTGACTGTTCAAATTATGAGGACAAAGACTCTTTCGCAATTGGTTGCCGTTGTGAGTTTCCAAAAGCTTATTATTTTGCCCAAGCATGCAGCAAACCCACTTGCTATTCTTCTGGAGTATGTGCTGAACTAACATAGTACCAGAAAGAAAGAAAGAACCATTTCACTGATTTCACTCTATCAAATTTGTAACAGGAGAGTGAAAAGATGGCATGCCTGAGTGGGGTCTTTAGAGCTGCTGTATTCTCTGAATGAAGCAGGCCTACAATGCCTGGGGTATTACACAGGGTTACAAGGTTATCGTTCTTTCACAAGGAGGAGATGACCAAGACTATTTCTGAGGAACCCGACCTCGCCCTACTAGTCCATTTAAAGCGTTGGCCTTTCATTTAACCTGTGCACAAACATAACCACATCAGCCTGAGGTGGTTTCATCATTACGATATCTAAGCAAGATTATTTTCAGCAACTTGTATAGCAGATGAATTTTATTTTGCTGGTGCTAATCAAGATTTAAGATTGGGAGATAATTTGCCAGACAATTTACTAGACCAGTTTGCATGTTGATTTACACAACAACTGCTGAACCAGAATAAACGCTGCTCTGATGAAAACGACAGACTTGTAAATGTGTAAATTCAAAATTGAACCATTGTACAATAAGGCTTTCTGACCATTTCCCAGTGATCTGTAGTCTTTGGTTCATCTGTATACCATTATTTTCTTTCTTAATGTTTCAACTGAGTTGTTAGTCTGGTGCTTTCTTTTCTTTTCATGTGTTCTGTTTTTAACTTGGCCGCAACAGCATGGTCAGCTCTATGATCACAAACGGCTGATCGACAAAGTGATTAAAGGGATAGTTCACCCTAGAATGATATTTCGCTCATTATCTACTCACCCTCATGTGGACTAAGGGCTGGAAGAAGTTTCAGAGTCCTCCGTCCCTTCTCTGAGTTACAGGGGGTCTTGGCGTAGCAGTGCATGTCCATATAACGGTTGCAAAGGGACACCAGAGCTCTTCGTAAAAAAACACACACAAAAAAACATCCAAATACCTCCATGCTGCTCGTATGTAATGTCCGTCTTGTGCTGAAGCCCCAAATTGCGTAATTGTCCCGAAATCTCGCGTGATTCGCAGTAACCGCACTGACGCCGGCGCAAATCACGCGAGATTTGGACGGACCAGGAAGAGGAGCTTCGAGAAGCTTCCGCTACAAACAAGCTTAAAATATAGACTTATTTAATTTTTTTCGGGACAATTACGCAATTTGGGGCTTCAGCACAAGACGGACATTACATACGAGCAGCATGGAGGTATTTGGATGTTTTTTTGTGTGTGTTTTTTTACGAAGAGCTCTGGTGTCCCTTTACAACCGTTATATGGACATGCACTGCTATGCTGAGACCCCCTGTAACTCAGAGAAGGGACGGAGGACTCTGAAACTTCTTCCAGCCCTTAGTCAACATGAGGGTGAGTAGATAATGAGCAAAATATCATTCTAGGGTGAACTATCCCTTTAAGACTCAACAGTTGGTCAGCCAAAAGCTATGTGACTGAGCTGGATTTTCCCCAAGGCCTTTGCTTCTAAAAAATGAATTGCACTCTTAGTTAGTTTAGTGCATAGTTGCATACACAATTGGAATGGGACATTCGTAAAAAAGGTATACATAGATGAAATCATGGCCACTGGTGACGGGTGTACAAAGAGTAGTTTGGTTCAAGGAAATAACTACTACAGATATTTAATGAACACATCAAACAGGAACTGTGTTTTCTATTCAAAATAGGAACCAGTCTGTTTTGTTTAGTGGCTCTCAGGTAGTATTTATGACAGGGTCACTTTAGCTAGCCTAGCCACCTGCTAAACAGGCTCAATTGGTTTTCTTGAGTGGGTCTCATCATCTGCTACAGTCAAAAAGTGGGTAAATCACAATTTTTAAAAGAAGCAGCAAGCTGAAAAAAATGTGAATGTTTAAAGAACTTGATGTGGAGAGCAAACATAATCTCTAAATGTTTTACAGCAGAAAATTTCATTTTGGCAGATAAATGTGAGTGGACATGGAGCAGTTTGGTTCCACTCTGCGCAGAGAGCAAGAATTTTCCCCGTGAATCAGAGCTGCCAGGCAGAACACACTCCCTAGCAGTGTACCGCACCATAAATAAAGTGGCTACAGGATTTACTGATGGACATAAATTAGATGCAGCTAAATGTGCAGGACAAAGCCTGACCCATTCTTGCATCACTGAAATGGGCTGTAGCCTATGCATGCCGATATCAACTAGGCCTACATGTGCTGCTCTGATCTCAGGATAAAGATTTTGCTGTTCAGTTTTGCAACACACAAAACTACAAGAAAGAACTGCAAAATAAGAACAGTAGATGACTAGAACACTGGTATTATAGCTCTTGTATTACTAGGACATGTTTCACATCGTACAGAAGTATTTTAAGAACACACAGTTCAGAACTGCAGTGGGAAAAAATGCAAAATGATACTGCTGTGTTGCTACCTCTTGCTACTCCTGCTCTACCAATAAAGTCAAAATCCATACCACAGCTCAAATTCATACTTGTGTTCTTTCTATACCATTCATGCCGTTCACCCCTAAACTCAACCATCAAACATTGGCAGTGACAACAACCACCCTAACCAGTTCCAGTTGTATGGAAAACATTCAACAGTTTACAGTTGCTCACAAATAAAACAGTTAAACCAAACATATGCAAATTCAATCAGCCCAGCTACTGAACTCTCCAGCATGGGTGACAACAGTCTAGTACAAGTACTGCTATACCAGCACTGTGTTGCTGATGTTTCAAATGTGTTCTTCATCAATCATCACTTAGTCTTAAAATCCCAGGTGGATCTAGCAGGCTCCAGTAGGTTTTATATAAAATACCCATCATAAACTCTCAGCCCAAAGTTTTATCTAGCCATGTTACGGTATATCATGCTGTACGTGTGACATGTCATATTCAATTTACCATCATTTTCTTCAAAGAAGGTAAGGATTATTTTCTTGAAATAAATATAAAAATAGTCACAAATTTACTGTTGGTTGACTGATTCAACGGGGGCTCAGGATGAAGAGCAGGACATCTACAATAAACACTGGTCTGCATTTCCCCAGCTCCTCCTGTCCATGTGTGGAAGTGTTCTCAGGCTACACACTGAACCCCAAGCAGCTCCCAATGGTCCCCGAGGCACCACAGCCACTGCCATCAGTGTGTGTTAATGGACTAATGAGACATTGCAAAGCTCTTTACTGTAGATAGAAGATCTCTATAAATGCCGTCATCTCAGCACCATAACGGTGTTTCACAAATTAATGCAACACACATGTAGCAGGTATTCACTGCCTAATGTCACAGCCCAGTTATGATGACCACTATATTACATTTGACTAACTGAATATAAAAATACAATTCAAACCAAAGCGTTCAGCCTTCTCCCTGTCCAAAGCTGTAGTTCTTCAGACAAATTTTCACACCGAACACAACAATGTAACAGAATACCACTTCAAACATCTGCCTCAGTGAACTTTTACTAGGCATAAGTGTGCAACAACATGTGCAACAACAGCACACATGGACGTCTGGAGGGAGCCAGCAACAGAATAATAAACAGACCAAAGTCTGCCGGTCACTAACAGGGTTTATTGTGCATGGCTGAGCACCCCTTAGACAGAGACAAAGAAAAAAAGCAAAAAGAAATATGGAGATGTAGAAAGATCTCAGCTAAACGTTCTGTGCATGTCTCCATCCCTAAATACTCACCATCTGTTGACTCTTTCTGGACTCCAGACAGATACAGACCACGTGTGATCATACCACAGTCTAATTTAAAGCACCATAAAAGGATACGGAGGCAATTCAAGAGACAGAAGAAGCCTTTACTAACTGAATGAGGAGCTCTTCTCCGCTATGCTGACAACTGGCGCGAGGGGTTAGAAAAACACATCTAATCGAAACGCATTACAGCTAATGACAACAGAAGCCAATATGCAGGTCTGCTGACTTTCCCCTTGTCCAATAAATGTCTTCTTTCAGCTGATGGGAGTAGGGTGGGGGGAGAGAGAGGAAAGTCAGGAGGACTCTGTCGGCTCGGGGGCATGGACAGCTGAGCAGAGCGGACAGTGCTAAGCTGAAAAGTGGCTTTGTGGTTGCGCGGCGTTCCTGAAAAATGTCCCCTGTTGTCACAACAAACAGTGGACACTGGTCCCTGGCCCACTAACTGGTCACTCACGGATAAGGAAATGAAGCCATCCAAGAGGGGACAGGCATCATCAGGAAGCATCTGGTATCCTCCATGTGGGTGCTGGGGAACATCCAGGTTCAAATGGGCACTGCAATATGTTTCCCTCCCATTTCAGTCCCTTTTTTTTTTTTTTAAATCAATGGTTCTATAATAACGAGGGTTGGAGATTTTTGAGTCTGCAATATTCTCACTGCCCTTTGGTCAAGGGTTATGTCAGTATCTTTGCTGAAGTGACAATGTATTGAAAGATGTAGTGGTCCAGAGGTCACGGCTGATAGAGGAATTCAAAAAATGCTGGTCTGCAGTGGTTTAAAAAGGGACACCTCAGTGTTTTATGGTTATGAAATTGATCCCTATAAACATGCTATTAGCCAAATAACACACATGCGCAAGTCATTTTCATTTTTCAACTGATCTGTCTTTTTTCCAATTAACCGTTTAGTCTTTAAAATGTCAGAAGAAGTAATGTGTTTAAATGTGACTAAAAGTTACTGTTGTTGAACATACACCAACGTACATAGACCAGATAAAAATGTTCTGAAGTGTGTGAGGACACAATGTTTTATACATTTACAAACTTTGTTTCAGTTTTATCTATAATAATGATTGTATGCAAACTATTTACAGGCATTCCTCCACTCAGTGGTCATGTTCTCAGGTAAAATGCTATAGAATGGCCTTCATTCAACTTTTAGTCAAAGCAGATGGTGTTGCTGTACTGGACTACACTATAACATGTAATATTCTGTTGATCCTTCTGCTTACAAGGAGGGGTAGGATATTAGAAAAACGTTTATGAAGTGCAAAGACAACAACTACAACCTCTATGTCACTAAAACCCCAATGTATAAGCTTTATATTGGACTAAATTAGATTACACATATGCGGCTGAATAAGTGGCCAGAGAGTGTGTATTGTCTGTGGACTATCTTTATAGTACAGATACCGAACAGCAGCACTGCACGTATTTTGCCTATAAAGCTCTCTGAGGCTCTGAAGCACTTTACCCTGATAAAGACTCTCCGATTGAGCAACAAATTGCATGATGGAGCAGGATTGTTATCTGTTATAGATGGGGTTTCTGAGATGATACATGTCATAGTGATTACTCTGGACTAATGAGGAGAGATCTCTTGGAAGCAGACTCTAGTGTTGGCAGCATTCAGGTCAGTGTCTATGTCTACATGCTGTACCATGTACTTCAGTCAGAGTTGGTCAATTTGTCCAGGATGAGGTGAAGATGAGGGGCTGGATGTGAGGATATAGAGAGAAGCATGGTCCCTGTTCATTACAGGTCGTTGTACCAGTGAGAGAAAGACAGAGGGCTCCTTTGGGGATAGTGAGACCATGATTAAGGGAGTGCAGGCTGACAGACACTGAATAGTCTACTCTATAAGCAATTAATGACTTGTCAAGAGATAAATGCTAACCAGACCAATGAAGAGACAGTTGCTTATCTGGAACGTTATAAGAGCAGATCAGTATCACAGTGTAGAGTTAGAAAAACAAATGGTTAAATATCAAACTCGGGTCAGCTACAGATCAGCAACACACAGGGTTCAACACCTGGTTTGAGGACACCACAGCGGGCACAGAATACAGCATGCCCCCCCTTTTTTAAGATGAATATTCTGTGCGAGGACATAACCCATAAGCAAATCAGGAAACCCGCACACTTTCAAAGGAACCACAAAGTTTCCATCAACAACATCTGCTCACTGGTATAACAAACCTACCGGTACTGCAGAGTTATATTTTCTGTACTTCCTCAAAGCAGACATGCCTGTGTGTCTAATCCCCCCAACCAGTTTGTCCTGACATGTCGCTGAGCCCTGAAGAGATCACAGGAAATGCACCCACTCCACAGCGATGGCGGTGACATAACAGACCCATATCTAAACTTTTTTTCTCTCTCTCTGACAGCTGAGCCCATCCGATCCACAATGTCAGTGTGTTCGTGTAAAAAAAACAAACAGATGGGGGTGGGGAGGCACACAGATTGAAGACAGTTTCAACAATACTTACTCAAAGGTGAAGAAAAGTCCACATGTGACTAGAATGAGGACAAGGGTGAGGTAGAAAACCCCTGTCTGCTTGGCCATCATAATCCTCCCATTGCAGTAAAATTTATTCCGACCGGGGAAGGACTCCCACTTCCTCTTCTTTGGGGTCCTTTTCTTGTAAGGGGTCTCCATTGGTGTGGAGCTGCGAGTGCTGATTTGGCTGTACTCGCACTCTCTCATGGACTCGGACACCCCGAGATGCATCAATCGCCGTTTCAGAAGAAAAAATCCTCACAGCTGAATAAATCCCGGGGCAGATGCGCCACTGTGAAGAAAAACACAAACCAGTTCAAGCAAAGTTGACAGAGCAAGTCCAACAATTCACAGTGCAAAGTGTAACTTAGTGGAGAGGGGGAAAGTTTGTGATAAGTGCAACACATTGTTATTAATAATATCCAGCTACTGCTCACACAACGCACTTATACTATCATCCAAAGATCTGTGTAGCCTCGAGTGAGCTGTAAATAAAGCTAGTGCAGCAGGTTTGGCTAATGTAACGTTAGCTAACTTGGCACATAACTTCACCAGCAGCAGCAGCAGCAGCAGCTCTCGCATACCACAGCGTCACATTAACAGCGCCTTTGTTAGCATCACACAGAAACTAAACCTTAAAACGCTGCTAAGGCTAACGCGGCTAGCGAGGTGGAGAGGTGACTGTGGGAGAGTTGATATTAGCACGTTGGCCAACTTGTGCAATTAAAAAGGGCCAAGTTAGCTTAGTTAGAGACTCACTTCAGCCTCGTTGTGCTTTGACTTGGCTGGTTAACTCTGAACTCTTGAGTGAGCTCCGGGCTGCGCTGTCAGCCACCTAACACCACACACACACACACACACACACACACACACACACACATACACACACACATACACCACACACACACATACACACACCCCGGCTGTGTCTGTCCGCTGTGCCCGCTGAGCCGCTGCTGCCTCACCGAGGGAAAGTAGCGCTGGTCGTCGTCGTGTCGGGGTGTTGTCACGTAGCTGCTCCTGTCGTTACCCAGGTTTGTTGCGAGTCGAGGACAAAACGAGGAACACCATTTTTGTAAGTTTAAAGGGTAAAAAGAAAAAAGAAAGAAAGAAGGAAGGAAAAAACGACTTTGAATCTGGCCCCCGGTCGTCGTCAAAGAAGATGAAGTTGGTGTGTAAAGGGGAAGGGAAATCCAGAGAAAGCAACACACGGCGGGGAGCTCTCAGACGAGCTCCAGCATCCTGACTGGCCGTGGCAAAAAATAATAATAACACTATGAGTGTTTGCGCACAACACAACCCAAGAAGGACCTCACAGCCATGTCTCCCAGTGTGTCACAGCAACAACAGACGAACAATCATCAGGAATTCGCATCATTCCGCCTCGTTTTTTGGGGGAAAAAGTTGCAGCATTCCCCCCCAACCAGGAGACAGAAGAAGCGCGCAGGCAGGCCGGTCGACAGCCCTCCTCCTCTCGGTGTCCCCCCGTCCACGCACACGGTGCTGCTGCTGCTGCTGCTGCTGCTGCTGCCACCCTCGCAAACAACAAACATCAACACGGCAGCGGAGCAGAGCCTCCCAGCCTGCTCCTCCCCCTCCGACCGCGGTTGAAGTCACTCACTCACTACTGAGGAGGTGCAAAGGGGAAGGACGCCGGGCTGTCGAAGGGGTTCCCAAGCCGCGGTCCACGGACCTGGCTGCAGGCGTCGGTAACACGAGGGGGGGTAACAAGGGGGAGGGCCCGATTAGCAGGGGCGGCGCCTGGGGGGGGGGGGGGGGGGGCACTGGGGCTATTGATACTTCTGAATAAACATCACAACTCTAAACATTTAACCTATGTCCTCTCATGTCTCTAAATCCACAACTAGCTACTAACTATACGATAATGATCTGGCTATAATAAAATCTAAAATGTAGCCTAGGGAAAGTCAGAAAGTGTTGAGAAACCAAGTCATGTATCCATGTCAATACATGCAAACAGCAATTTCAGGATTTCAGGAGTTGGAGTAGGCTATTATCTAGGCCTATAACTTGTTTGCTTAAAAAACACCATCAATATGTGTAGGATGCATGCAATTTGAACAAAAATAAACATCCTGTGTTGGTTCTTATGGTGCGTTCCAGGCAACCCGTAACTCGTGTTTTTCCTATATGGTTACCCGTTAGAACGTACAGTCAAACTCGTAACTTCCCACTTGTGAACTCGTAGTAGATCGATCTACTCCCAGTTCCCAGTTCGTAACTCGTAACTTGCCTGGAACGCTACAAACTCGTAACTGGTGACTTGAAGTCGTGACTTACGGGTTAAAAAGCCTGCCTGGAACGCACCATAGCGGTTTCCGTAGGCTATTCTAAGACCTTTAACATCAGATTTTGCTAGTCCTTACACATTTGGTAAGAAGTGATGAGCTATCAGACTATCCCAGATCTAATTTGATGTTGAGGTGAATAGTGAGGGCCACCTAAGACAACGTCAGTTCATAATCTCTATTCTGAATAATTGAGTATTTGTAAAACATTCCCAGAACCAAGACAAGCTACTTTTCATGTGTGTCGTAATGCCAGTAAAATTGACAAGGAGACAGAGTCAGGGAAGGAGGCCCTGTTTGCAGTGAGCCATCACTCTGAACAATAAAAGGTGGCCATTGCATTAAAAGCCCAATCTCTTAAGTCCATTATCCCTTTCTTATGATACATACATCCATCCATGCTTTTACATTTTGGATAGAAATCCAGACAGTGAAATATTGTATTGACATTTATAAATGTCCCCCAGCAAACTACAAAATATTTTTATGCATGTTGGAATTAGGTATTCATAGGTAAATGCCCTGAACAAACAGGCGTAACAGTGAGGGCAATTATTAAATGAATCAACACGATTCAGGAAGATAATAACAAGACTGAAGAGACTGAACAAACATTGTCAGTAAATCATTCAGTGCCCGGGGGCACGAGCTATTAGTCATATAAACTAGTTCTACTGAAAACAGATGTGCAGTGATGTCGCCTCATACATGCCAAGTTCAATTCTCTGATGACGCAATTTCCTGTTTAGCTCCATTAGTGCAGGTGATTACACCATCGGCCTACAGTTCCTCTGTCATCTGTCCTCCTCTCAGCACCCCCGCACACACACACACACACACACACAGGTACATGTGAACATGCACACAGAGACACACACACACCTCCTCATCTACCTCTGAGGCACCCAAGCATTTAGCTCATTCACTCCCACAGCCACACAGTCATCTGGAAAGAAGTCTGGCTCTATTTCTTGATATGTGAGAGGACTTAATTGTTCAGACTTACTTTGAGCAAAGAGGGAAGTAATTTCATCTCACTGTAGGCTACTTTTATGATCTGCCAATACATTTGTTCTATGAAACATTGATCTTGATTAACTGAAAAACAGATTAGAAATGGAGCATCGGTGCATTACTTTACAACAACAAACACGCTGACGTAATGACATGTCTCAGGAAGTGGTCATGTACAGTAGTGTGTAAGCTGTTGAAGCAGTTGAAGCTGTGTCACGCATCTGCAAACTGCCTGACAACATGATTGGCTGCTGCTGCTGGGCATGTGAAGCTATCAAGTGGCACATGTTTCACTTAATCTGTTGGAAAGCCCTGGATGTTTTCAATGGCTGCTAATGATCTGTAAACCCTCCAGACTAATTCCTTAACTATGGGGCTCGTTAAGCAGCGTGATGACATATGGCTGAAGCTGTGTTTGTGTCGGGAAATGGGTGGACATGATAGGGGCCTTTGAGTCTGAATCCAAGAACAACATGGGCCTGAATCACATCCTGCCAAGGCCTCATCCAGGCAGTATTGTTTCGCTTGGAAAGCCGGACATGAAAGAGCACACTGAAGCCTCATCAAGGGGGAGGAATGATGGTCATAGTGATCAGCTCCAGTCGGATTTAAAAAAAAACACTGTTACTACACATACAGTATATTGTAACATGTCACTGGAAAGGTCAGTTTACCCAGTGCTCATTCATCCACCTGTGTTAGCGGTGAGAGGCAGCGGGGCGGGGATCTCGGGTCAACAGCAGCCAATGAAGGACCTGGCCTCCTCTCATCCACCACATCCATCCTGTCAGAGCTCGATGACTCAGCTTCTCAGAGGCACAGGAGTGTGGGAGGTTTTCTCCTGCGGTTGGCTGCCTACTTGAAACACATCCTCCATCACCAAAAAAGTACAGCTACCCACTTTCCCTCCAAACTCTAAATGACAGGCTGAAATTGAAAAAAACACTCAGATGTATGTGGGCTAAGTCTCTTGTTTGTAATGCGCAGGTGCATGCGTGTAAAAAGCAATACAGCAAACAGTTAAGATGCCAAGGCATACCCAGAAGTAATATGAATCATTTCTTTCTCCACAGAAACATTAGTTAGGAATCAGTCAAACTGTCAGCCGCCTCTCGGGCACGCTGTAATTAATTTTAAGGTGTCGGTAAAGATTTTAAATAAGACCAGAATGACTGATTGTGCCTCTGCAGCCAGGAAATCCAGCTTACAATCACACAGCCTGTGATGAGTATGTTTATTGCCTGTGTTGTCAACCTTAGGAATGCTATTATTAACGGCAGCTTAAAATAGGACTAAATATTATGCCCACATTTCCCCTAGCAAAGGAAGGGAGGGAGAAAGACATCAAATTCCTACTAAATAGGAAGTAACAATTCTAGGAAAAGACTATTCTCTTATCACATTCAGTCAGTGTAACCTGTGGAAAAATGTGTCGCTGGCAGCTCTGTCCTTCTCTAGCGCTTCTCTTTCTTCCATACTAATGCTAGAAAACATACTCAATGTGAAAGGAAAGGAGCAGGCAGCACTATAAAGACAGTAGGGAATACATCTTGCACGTAAACTGAATTTTTGATTTGTGTTTATCGCTGCCTTTAAAAGCCATTGCTACCTGAGCCCTCATTAAACAAAATGACAGACCTATGAGTCTGGGCAAACGGCCATCTAAATAAGAGAAATAATGATAATAATACACATTAGACTGTAGAGACAAATCCAAAAACAATTTGTGAAGTGAATATGACAGTGCGCTATTCATTTATCATAACAATATTACCTTTGATTTGATATTGGGAGATCAGTAGCACGGCCATAATTTCTCACACTGTGAATAATGCTGGAGGCTAAATATAATCTAGTCATGGGATTTCACTGTACAATTTTGAATCAAATATAATAAAAAAGAAATAAAAACGGATGCCTCTAGTATTAAAATCACTGAAGTGGGTGAATAACAGGTCAGAACTTACTACAATTTAACAAAAGGTGAACTTGAGGGTCAGTGAGAGAGCAGCACTGTGGAGAACTGATACGAGTTCACTTAGGACAAAGACAAAATGTCTTACACACTCAGCAGACACTAAATACATCAACACAAAACAGAGAGGGAGTTGTAAAGTACCATCATGTACTACAACCAAAGATAAAAGAGAGAAACTAACAGAGCAGGAAAATCACCAACAATTGAGTGACATCAAGTCTGAATGAATGCATGGAATGATGTTTGTCCTGCTCCTGGTGGTTTTCCTCTCATTTAGAGCACATGTGCCTCAGGAGTGTGACAGTGGTGAGAGGACGTGAGAAGGAAGCTACATGCAGAGAATGGGGGGGATGGAAAGATCACCGACTTCTTTCTCGATGATGAAATCAGGGAAACCAGTGCTCTAGTTTGGGATCTTCAGAGAATAGAAATGAAAGTGTTGCAGTTGAGAGCCAGACTGTTGCATGAGCCCATCATGAATATACAGTAGAGTATCATGTGAACAATAGATGAGTTAATCTATTTATATTTACATTCTGTTTGAAATCTGTCAACAGAGTAGCTCTACTTTGGATCTCTCTCGCAAAGAACGTCACATGCATTCACTGTCCTTACATGTAAACTAAACTGACTGGCAGGGAAAGCAGGGTTGTCATAGATTTTAAGCACAGAGTTGAAAGAGTTTCTAAACTGGGAGCAAGTCTATGTTCTTGCAGTGGGTTCAGAAATTCATCAACAAACAGAGAGGGTATTTTTTAAAGTGTGTGGTTCGCAGTGAAAGTGGAAACAAATGCAGGCCCTGTAAGATTCATTCCTCTGTCACTCATCTCCCCATCTACCCACTGTTGCTGTACAGTATGTCTCAGTGTGACTAAAGGCCGGAACTGCTGCCAAGTTTCACATTGCACACATGGTTATAGAGTTGCTGCAATCTCTCTTTTTTGTCATAGGCACAAACGAGTCAGCACTTCAAATGAAATTACAAAACAATCTGCGGTAAGGAAGAGCCTCTGTGAACACGTCTGAACTCAGCAGTTGTAATCAGCACCTTCCAGCTAAAATGATGTAGTAGAGCAATTTATCTGATCTGTCGGTGCCCTATCGGTCCTTAGAGGTGGCATTTAGTAACCAAATTCAAAACCTTTGAAGGGACAACTGAAAAGATCTCATCTTTGCCTTTAAACCGAGATATTTGCATACAATCAAATACTGTGATCAGACAAAAAGCAATCAGGTCCTCTTATCAGGCGTCCTCTGGACCCCTGAGTGATGCAGGATTTCAGTCATTGTCCAATTTAAGAATTTTTGCCTGTGATCAAATGGATTTTGGGTGAAGTCAATGAAAGGCAGACCATGTAAGCAGTTGATGTTAGTTTTATTGGCCTAAGATTGTCTGGACACAATGCAACGTCTCCGGTGCTTAATGATGTTCATTGTACATTTATTTGTGACATGTGCAGCACAGAGTATAAATGTGGATACTGAATAAAAGAGAGACATGGAGTCATACGAAAAAAGGCAAATTTTACAATGAGCTTCCAGGACATTTTGAAGGATCTTTTCAGACTTGTTTGGAGCATTATCTAGATTCAAAAATATGCCCATTGACATGAATGGAGGACAGTAACAAACAGAAATGTGTTCAGGTTTTCTTATGTAACCTCGCCTAGATATCCTCTCACCCTGGCACTTCCATGTTTGATTACCAAAGCGATTGTTTTCTCAGCTATAATACAATGCATACAGGAATTATTTTTTTTTACATTGAAACATCAGTTACATCTGCCATGTTCAAATATTTGACCCCATTAACAAAATATGTATAATAACAATAACAAATTTTACCAACAATAAAAGCATTTGTTATAATAGTCAGAAAGTCCCATCTCTTGCTATGCTTGATAGAGACCGAAAGAATCATGTGCGTCCATTGTACAACGGTTTATATACACAGTGATGAAAAAATACAGACATAACACAAGTGCTTAGGAAACACAAAGTTCATCTGTGAAAGTCGTTGAGGCTATGATTGATAAATTAGATGCTTCTTTTGACAGATGCGCTTCTCTCGTGTTGATTGGCTGGTGCAATGCTGCCTCCTCATGGCCTAAAGCACACACTGCAGGTGTCCTTAAATATGTACATTTTCTTCTTGTTCTCAAAACGGACAACTTGCTCTAGTCCTATTGCACAATTTATCTTCCAGCGATGGAGACATATACATTTCACTTTAAAAAGTCAGTGTTTTTTCCCCCCCCACAACTGTTGGCAAAAAAGTTCAAACTACTGTACAGTGTCACATTTTAAATAAATACTCTCCATTAACAAAATGTTGATGAGTATATTAGCATTTATAAAACTGAAAAACATCTCAACGACTCATCGACTCGAAAGGAACCATGTAATTCAGCACCAAAATCTGGTGGCAGCTTTGGCTGAAAAAAGTAAACAGAACAAAAACAAACGCCAAACCAAATATTAAACATAGCAATCCAACACCAGCAGGTATTAAATATTTGTATTAAAATGAGCTTTCAAATCCCAAACCCACTTTTTTAACAGGGCCTAGAAGCTATACATATATAGATATTTTGTTTATGTGGATACTTCTTTTAAAAAAACAAACATTTTCTGTAATTTTGATAAATAAAAATAGAAAAACCACAGAAATATCTTGTCCACCTCAGGGCCTGCTGTGTAAGTCCCGCCTCTCCTCCTGTCATAATTTCCCTAAGTGAAAGAGAACTTGGCAAATAATGGCCACCACTCCCGAGCTGAGCACGGAAGAAATGGAGATGTCTAATAATCTGCTTTCGTACAGCACAAACTCTGTCTTGTTCTCCTCCACCTTGGCCATGGCCAGCAGGCCTTTAGCCGCTCTGCACATCATGTTTATGCTGGGCGGGTCCATGGGGGGGTGCCCCATGTGCAGCAGGCTGTGAGGGTTCTGCTGGTACTGCGCCATGCTGACCCCGTCCTCCAGGAAACCCACCAGATTACCCACGCAGCCCTTCTGCATGGCTATGGCGCGTGCTGCCGTGGGGTCTCCCTGCGCCAGGTGGGAGAGGACGGCCACCGCCATCTCCCTGTACACCTGGGCCTTCCTCTGACCCACGTAACGGACCAGGACCGTGAAGAGCTTCTCCTGTCGGCTGAAAGGGGGGGTAGCCAGCAGGAGGTCCACGTTGCCCTCCTGGATGCTCAGCTTGCACAGACACTCCAGCACCAGCCTTTGGGGAGAGAGCAGGGAGTGAGGCGCCACCGACGGGAAGGGGTCCTGGGCTTCGGCCGAGGGGCACACCATCCAGTGGAGGAGGCCGTCCAGGATGGGGAGGCAGATGGTGTCGGAATAGTTGGAGAGATCCAGCTGGCCGGAGATGTTGGCCAGCGTGACCATGGCGTTCTCCCTGAGCAGATTCAGACACTCCCACCACCACTCCTCCTTGCTGCTGGACAGGCCCTGCTCCCGCTGCTCGTCTCTCTGGTAGCTAGGGGGCGACCTGTTCCTCTCCGGGTGCTGGTGGTGCAGCAGGAGCAGCCGGCCCAGGAGGAGGACCAGGGCGGGGTGGCGCGACATGTCCGAGTCGTTCCCCGGGATGAAGGACAGGCTCCGGACGATGTTGGAGACGCAGAGGCACCGCTTGGACAGCGAGTCCTGCCAGGAGGACGTGGTGGAGAGCGGCGCCTCGTCCAGGCAGCGGGGCTCGTCCTCCAGCAGGGTGATGTGGTCCCGCTCCCCGTCCGAGTGCACCCTGAAGGGGTAGGACGGCAGGGAGCGCGCGGGGTGAGCGTAAGAGAGAGCGTCGACCCGAGCGCACAGAACATCGTCTATAGTAGCAGTGATATGTTTCGGGGGTTGTTGGGGTTGTTTCTTTCCATCTTCCGTTTTGTTTTCCTCTTTGTTCTCCTCCGCCCTGGCAGCTGGTGCGGTTCGGGGTTCAAAGTGTGTCTGGATGTGTGCGGTGGAGTCTCCGCCTCCTGCCTGCCAGTGTAGCAGCCCACTGGTGAACTCGGTGACATAACCTAAACGCTCCGTCATGTCATCAATCAGGTCCTCTTTGTGGACGATCTTGATTGGGAGCTTATCATATTTGCTGGCTTGTTTAGGTTTAGGCTCTATGTCTGTTACAGGTTGATCCACAGACTCCTTTTTACACTCCACCACTTCTTCGCTCTTCTCTTCCTTCTCCTCTTTCTCCCTGTCTTCTTTACTCTTGTCCTCCTTCTTTACGCTCGCCTCAGACTCCTCCTTCTCACCATTTACCACGACTGCCTCGGGTTCTGAAGCGGCAGGTGGAGCTTCCTCCGCGGCGCCTCCTGCTTGCTCCTCTTGTGCCTCTGGTGCCGCGGGGGCTGACTCAGGTTCAGATTGGACAATAGAGTCTGTTTCCTGGTCAGCGACAGGTTCTTCTTTCTGTTCGGATGCAGGTTCCAAAAGGTTTTTATGAGCCACAGTGCCCACCTCAAACTCCTCCAGGATGCCAAACATCTCAATCAGACAGCGGCGGAAGTACTCGACGATGAGTTCAAGGAATCCAGGCAACTGCTCGGACAAAGACAAAATATCATCAGCGTCAAAAATTAACCATAACACCTTAAATTTGAATTTGTATCTCACACTATCGCAGCGTGCCCTGGCGGGTGGATGAATCTCTTCCGTCAGTCAGCAGTGAGGTGCAGTTCTGAAATCAGTTTTACCTGGGAGAGGTTGAAGGAGGCCACAGTGCTGTCATCGTACAGCAGGATGTTGATGGTGTCTAGAGCCCATGTGCTCTCTGCCAGCAGGCCAGACTTCAGAGACATCATGACGCGCCAGGCCTCAGGCGTTCCTGGGATTAAAAAGGTGGGATTTTTTTGGAACCAGGAAGAAAAACAAGTGGTGATCAGACTTTGTACAAATGATAAAAGGGACACTGAACAGAGTAAATCATTCTAACTCCTGTCATAAAATTTGCCTCACATTGTGCTAATTCAACCTGAAAATTAGCTGTAGAGCGAAAGCTTTAAGCCATAAAAGTACTGTAAATCCACCACTTTAAATCCACCTAGTCATATTCAAAATGCTGACTCATGAAATGATGGGACTGTGCCATTTACCAGTGTCCTTGGAGGTTAGCTTGCGTCGGGGCTTGAGGATGGACATGGTGGCCTCAACTGAACCTGGTGGGTAGTTGAGGTCCCTCCTCAGGTTGGGAGGGAACTGGCCCAGGGATCCACTGCCCTGGGGGCCCATCATAGCCATCCCAGGCTTAGGCAGTTTCATTGGTGACATGAACGGCATTTTACTGGGCGACATTCGAGAGTCCAAGGAGCGCTGGAAGGCCCCCGGACTGGGTGCTCTGGGCAGGTGATTGGCCATGGATGGGGAGTTGGAGTAAGACGAAGGCTGGCGTGAAGACAGGGGGGGCATGCTGGCTGATGATGACATGTAGGGGGACTGGCGGTGCCACTGCTCCTGCCCGGGCCGCACGTCCATGTCGTCTCTACCAATTGCGCCGTAAGGCGGCATCTGAGACGGCGGCCCCTGTCGGTTGGGGTAAGGATAGCCCAGGTCTGTCCTGGATGGCCACATGTTGGGGCCATCACCAACGTGGTTAGGCGTGGGGCCCCCGCCCATCATACTGTGCTGGCTCTGTCCTGAGGGGGCCATGCGGTCGCGGGGGTAAGGGTAGGGGAACTGTCCCTGTATGGCTCTGTGTTCAGGGCCCGAGTACCCACCACCGTAGTGGTTGTACATGTCTGGCTGCTGGTTGGCGTACTGCATGGCATACATGTCACTTTCGTGTCTCTTGGGTGGGGGGCCGTACATACCGTCCATGGGCCGTTTGTAGCCCTGCTGAAGCAAAGGTGGAGATAGACAGAGTGAATCTGATTAGTAATTTTACTCTGACAAGTCTGATAGATCCATTCTCCTTAGGCATTTCTGTATTGTATTCATGAAGGCTCATGCAGCATACCAGTACATTGCTAAAAAGGTTTTTGGCACTAAAACAAAGAAACATTATTCAGGTGAATATTAATCAAAGATTAATTAGGAGAGGCAATAAAATGACTTAAAAATAAAAATAAATCAGTACACCTAGAGTCTTGTCTTTACCCTCTCTGCTGCCAGGAGAACAAATGTGTTTACAAGAATATTTTTATCCCAGTTGCACAAACCCAACCTGTTCAGAATAATTTTTATCTTTACAAGTAAATGTTAGTTGTTATTGTATATCTTGTGTTTTAAGAACATGTATGTTTATACTGGTAATTATCTGTGCTTTGACTGAACTGACAAACTGAGGTGAAAACACCAGCAGCAGGAGGCAGAATCACTGTGTGATGGCCAAAAACAAGCTCCACTGTGCAGAGATACAACATCTGTGGTTGACTTTCATCACCCCAGGTATGCCAGAGGACTTGTGGTTTTGATCATGATATGGTTTTTAAAGAAAATAATATATATTCCTCGTCTCTTCGTGACATTGAACATAGTTCTAGTTCTGTATTTTCACCTTACAGTTAGAGAGTCGTAGTGCTGAGCACATACAGAGCTGTCTCTCACCTGCTGTTGAGGATACATCCCAGATGGATGCATCCCATATGGCATGCTGGGATACTGCTGACCGTAGCCATCATGTCTGATACAGAGGAGAGGAGGGAGGAGAAATGTATCACTCACTCATCAGCAAAGCTTGAGACATACGGACATATAATTTCACATTTCGACATAAATGGATTCTGCAAACACACACACACACCTCTGCTGTGAAGGGTATCTGCCAGGAGAGTACATGCTGCCTTCACTGTTGGAGGGCCCCAGGTTGTTCTGACTCCCAGGGGGCCCCATGCTCCCCTCCATCCCCATCACATGGTCTGGTCTGAGGATCAAACAACGGGTAAATCCTCTCATTGCTACTGACAATCCATCACTGACACAACTTCTGTTATTAAGACATTTTCAGGTAGATTAAATAACAAAACTGCGGTCAGTCAGTACAAGTTCACCACCCTCTCCTGGTGGCCTGAGCGCTTACCTCCTGTCATAGCCCGGCCCGTATGGATACTGCGACCTTTGGCTCATGCTCAGGGCAGATGGGGGTCGACCATACATGTCTTGCATACCACCACCAGGCATCTGGCCCGGCATGTAGGGATCAGCTCCGGCCACTGCAGAGGAAGAAGACACAAGGAAGTCAGAGGAAATTCAAATATCAACAAAAAAAAGTGATAGAAAATGTGTAATTCAACAGATGAGTCTATGACTGTCTTGGTTTTTCCCTGTTCTTAAACTTGAACCTTAAATTGCATGAACCGTGTCTTCTCCTAACCAGCAGGTGGCAGCATCCCTCTATGAATATTCACCACCCTCCATGATTAAACCTATTGTTCTGAGGCTGTGACTGTTGTTATGCAGCTAACATCCACCATATTATTCATTCAGACTCCATTCTCCTCAGCCTTCAGAAGAGCCGCCATCCTTTCTGAAACTACTGTTTGTTCTGAAAACTAAAACCACATGAGTTGGTCAAAACAGGTGCTTCTCAGCGGGGTGGAAAGGATGAAAGGTTGAAAACGAGGAGGATGAAAAGGATGAACAAAGTTAGGATGAGACGAGGGCTAAGCTACACCGACATCAGACGCGCTGGCGTGTTGTCGATACAGCGATGTGTGCTGTTAATAAATAGTTCTCGTCTCCTTTCATAGTTCTCGTAGTAGAACACACACGCACACACACGCACACACATCTGTCCTGATATGAGACGACATGGTGACTAGACAATGAATTAGTCCAACGAGACAGACGAAAGAACAGTGGCTCTGGGATACATGAGGCATTTTGACAGAGCCACCTAACTTCATTTTAAGTTTGAGGATGAACTTTCAAATTTCAGTGTCACTGTCTATAACCAGTGTGCAAATTTGTTGATTGAAATGGATTTTCTGGGCTTTTTGAAACACATGAAAACAAAGGCTTATTCACATAAAGCAAAAAAAAAGAAAAAAAAACTCTGTGAAATTGGGGGAAACAGGTCCAGGCCTCAGTGTCTGGGTGAAAGGGTGACACAGCGTGTGTCTCACTCACTCTTCCTCATCCCGGCAAAGGGGTCCTTGGCGTCGTACTGCATCCTCATCATCATGTCAGGCATGCTGAGGCCCTGCTGGTAGGGAGCCGAGGGGGGCAGGGTGGTGGCACGCTTCTGGAAGGCTGGGTCGCTCACCTCCGAGAAGGGGTCCTGTATGCTTACGCTACTCCTAGACAAGATGAGGAGGGGGGAGGAGGGAGGAGAGAGGGGGAGAGACAAATGCAGGCCAGTGATTGGACACTCAAAATGCTGAAACAATATGCTGCGAGAACTTTTACATGCAATGCCTTCATTTTTTGAAACAATCAATTCAAATTTTCATTGTAAGATGAATATTTAACTTTGGTGAGATGCATCAATTTTTCAAAATTAGACCTGTTGTGATATAGTATATGTACATGTATATAAGTACTTCACAGCAGTAGTTAGTGATATTATACATTAATATTATTATAGATTAATTGCTGCCGTGATGCAGATTTAACAGCTGGTTAAAATAAAGCTAATATTAATCATTTTATACAATTTCAACATATGATTTATAATGATTTCATATAATTTACTTATATATTATACTATTACACATTGTACAAAATCGATGTAGTTTATATAAAACACCTTGGCATTCAAGGTGACTCAGTGACTAGAGCTGTCAAATAAATGTTTAAGAGATCAAGTACAACATTTGGATATAAAATGTAGTGGCATGTAACAATAAATTACAGGAAATCCAAATAAAGTAAAGTACAGATATCTCATAATGCTTTCCAACACAACACTGTGTTTTTATTGTTTAATTTATTTGTGTCATGTACATATAAAAGACTCCTCACGCATAATATCATAAATAAAGCAAACAATGAACTTTGCTTCCTCTCCCGGGCTCTGCAAACACAACTGTCATGTTTTATAATCATCCGACGAGACATTGGCAGAGATAAAGGACGTCTTACTAAAAAGTAAAAGACTTTAATCATCATGTAAAGAAGAAGAAAGAAAATGTGATGCGGTCTTTGTTTTCAGTCTCACCTAAATCACCTGACAAACAAACAGTCTGCAGGGAGAGTTTTCTGTCCAACTGTTTGGATAATGATTATATATCTCAACATAACACACAGAGAACTTTTACTCTTACTTAAACCCTGCTTTACTACATTGTAGTTGTTTTAGATGAGACCATATACTGTACACAATTAAGGTTTATACCACACATCAACAGACAATGCTTGTTCTACATGTGGGAGAATTAGTGCCGATGGACACAAACATCACACAGAATAAAAAAAAAATCATCTATATTGATAATCATACTGAATTCGGAACTAGTACTAGTGGCAGTAACAGGATTAATATGAGCAGCAATAGCAGCAGAGTCATTGGTAGCAGGAGTACTGTAGTAGTATTTAGTATGTATGTGTGGTACCTGTTTGGAGGCAGAGGAGTGACCTGTCCCAGGGGCGTGGTAGCGGGTGTGGGAGGTTTCAGATCCCCTGCTGCCTCTGCTGTAGAGCTGCTGCCAGAGGACTGGGGCGTCTGGGGGCCTTGGAGGGAGCCGCCTGAATTAGCTGGGAGACAGAAGTAGCCTTATTATGCTTAAAGCTAAATGATTCATGAAAATTCACTGTATAAAACTGTAACACATTCAGACCGCAGGGCTCCCCCATGCCTTCAGATATGATCTCCAAGCTGGTTCGACTTAAAGTGGCCGTAGTGGGCTTTCGCTGCAGTAAGGTTCTGTATTGGGGAGATAAGTTTGGACTTGAGGCCAAAGCACGAACAGTGTTGCCCTACATGAGAAACAGCCTACACGAGGGCCGAGAAGATGGGAACGGAGGGACTGCTGCAGAGGGGCCAGAGGAGAAGGGGAGAGGGGGCAGGAGGAGGAGACACAGCAGAGAGAGGGGAAGGATTTCTCAGAGGGAAGTGCCCACTCGGGCGGCCACAGTACAGCTCTTTATTTGGAAGCTGTTTGAGGATGGTTTAGTTGAGCTTTTTTTAGGAACTTAACCCCTCATTGAGCTGATGAGGGTTCATGTGGAGGGCTGAGCTGAGGGGCACAGATGTATTTTAAGAAAATGAAACGTATAAATCTACCATCAGAATAAAATCAAATTACATGCCAGCGAACATCCTCGAAATATGAGTGAGGACCTTGAGAAAGCTTGTGCTGATGACCCCCCCCCCACTTGGTAAAATATAGAGGCTCCAATCTGAGGTTAAAATTGGGTTAGTGTGCTCTCTTGTTATGACACCACATTTCTGTGAATTTCTCCGTTCAGATGACTACAAAATTATAGGAGTTCAGCGCTACAAGAGCCCACCACACAAAGAACCCCCAGCCAGATAAAACCAAGGGATAGAAATTCCCAGAAGCAGGTTTAATAGAAAATGTGAACCGTTCCGGCTAAAATATGACAAAGACGAAGAAAGAGAGAATATGAAAGTATCCTAATGAGCATTTAGCTAAGAAGGCTTTCTCTGGAACAGCCTCAGTGGCCTTTCCCTGCACAGCACGTTTCCACAGGAAAAAAAGAAAAAGAAAGAAAGACTTAAGCTTTAAAAATTCATGCTAATTCTGAATTATTCAATGATACCCCCTGCCTCTACATCATTGGAGATGGAGCGAGAGGAAGAGGGAGAGAGATAGGGAGAGATGGTTATCCCATGATGATGAGGAGAGATAGGAGAGAGAGCAACGCGGGGGCACGGGGAGCATCACTTCCTGGGACATCCCCACTTCAGACAAACAGGAATGCACAAACACACACACACACACACACACACACACACACACACACACACACACACACATACACACACACACACTCACACGTACATGCACACATGGAGAAGAGCAAACAATGGCGGGGTTAGCCAAGGTTAGGAGGTTCAGAATTCCTCAAGAGCAGGAGGGCAGACAGACGGATACATAATATGAAGGGGGGGGGGGGGGGGGGGGTGTGAAGACGGAGGAGAGGTGGGGGGAGGGGGGGAGGGGGCAGGGGGGGAGCGTGAACTTAAGTGCCCTCTGTTCCACATTTAGAGAGGAAGAGAAAAAAAAAACGACAGAGGAGGCGATGAGGGGAAAAAAGTGCTTGTGCAAGAGGCATGTGGCTGACGTTTGGTGTGTGTGTGTGTATGTGTGTGTACGCGCACGGGAGAGAGCCTGAGTATGTGTGTGTCAGCGAGTGACATAATCCAGATGGGTGGTAGCGGTTAAGGGAGGGAGGGAGGGAGGGTGGGGGTGGGGGGGTGAGAGCGGGAAGAAGAAAAAAAAGTCAGTCAGCTGAACCAGTTTTGTGAATGAAAGGTGACGGCGAGGTCGAGTTTGTTTACATTCTACATTCCAGTTCTCATTAATCACTCCCCGCACCACCACCGCTACACACACACACACACTTAGACACACACCGCCCCACCACCCCCACCAGCCCGCTGGACAAGCTCCCTCAGTGACATCATTGGGCTGTCAGTCTTTATATAGGCTGGCAGGGTGTCAGTGGGGCAGTTTGCTCTGTGTGGCAGCGGAGTGCAGATAGGAGATGAAGACTGAGCTGCACCAGCACCTGTGGTTTTGATGTTTTTCATAACTTAATTGATCCTAAACAGGGGAAGTTGCTGAACTGGAGTGTGTGATACAGTGCAATTACTTCTCAGTCCAAGTATCCATCATTCAAGTAACATATATGAATCTAAAAATCCTACATATTCTAAATATACTGTAGCTAGAGTGTACTCGTTCATTTATTTAAAAACTTAGGGAGTAAATTTCTGGCCTTGAAGGCTCCCTGACTGAGTGAATGGATCTCTCCCTGTCTGTATTATTTGTGTGTTAAACTTCAATAAAAATGCTCAATACAACAAAAGAGTGTACTCATTTGATTGTTATAAGATCACTGATCACAAACTTCACAACTTGAATTATCAAATTAAGTAAGATCTATAATAATAAAATAATAAAAGATCTAATAAATCTCACAGCTTTTTAAAAAAGATTCAAATAGTGTGTTAAATTCAGTCCTACAGTGAGACAAACTGTGAAGGAGTAACCAGTAGTAACATTATGTCAACAACTTGAATGTAACTGACATAGTGGCAATAATTTAAGTGTTAAATATTACCTGCCTGAAATATATCACTATTTTCCTATGCAGTTTGACTTAAAAACAAAACTGTGAATAATTAATTCTGAAGCACAGTATTAATAAAACTTCATACTCATTACATTAAGTGGTAATATTTTAGAGTTGAGATGGAAAACAAATATAATTTCCAAACCATACAGGATTGATTGATTCAGCCAGAGCAATAATTCCTCATTGCACAGGACCAGGTCAGGGCTGAGTGTTGAGCTGTTTGGGTTTTTTTTTTTTTGGAGGGGGGGGGGGGATTTAGTGCAAGTCTTTGTTTTCTCTTTCAAAGACATTCAGTTAACATAAAGGTTTATTCAAATCCTGTAAATTCTGTGTGTGATGTTGTTTTTCAAAAATGTGAGCAGTTAATTCAGTCAGTACAACATAAAATTAATATAGAAAAAGTTGTACTTGGAATTTCCTTTTAAAATGGCAGGACCGCGTAGTGCAAATATGACTTTAATGTTACAGCTGTGTTGCTGTAGGGATTCAACCACTTCACTGATGATACCAAAACCTCAGTGGAGTGTTGCAGCATAATACGTTTACAGTGGAGGTATCCAAAAGCAGCCCAAACATCACATTAATTAGTTAATAGTATATCCATATTCGGCAGTGTCTCTGATTGTGTTTACCACACGTCCATCAGCTGATGTGGCTAAAATGAGATTGTGTGAAATTGAGGAGTTTAGACCTCTTGAACAGATGAGAGAGGATTATGAATTATGAATTATAAAGTGTTATGAGAGAGAGGGACCATATGTGTTTATATATATGTGTGTGTTGCTCATGTGCACACTACAATATATAAGTGTGTATGTGCGTGTGTGTGTGTATGCAAATGGAGGCAGATGCTCTTTTCCACCCACCAGGAAAAAGCAATCTGCAGTGTCTCAGGCAGGTGAAGTGCTCCGATGTTCTATTTAAAAGCCAGGGTCACTTTTCTCATCTCCGCTGCAAATTAGAGACGTGACCTTACTGCTCCACATCGCTCCAACTCTTTCTCTCTCCTCTCCTGATCCTCACATCATAATTGTGCACACAGATGCACAGTGTAAACGGGGTAATATACACAAACAAAAAGCACCCTTTGTGTTACTGCGCTGTGCCAAAACAATATTACTTAACCTCCAAAGCACTGTAATCAAATAAAGGTGAGTCCTGGGTTTGAGGTACAAGTACTGATGGTATCGCGGCTCACCTTCATTAAACCGAGAATCATCTCATCAAAACAGTGTTACTGCTCGCTCATCTCTAAGGACTCTACGTTGTGTTCATGTAATCACACGGCATCCCACTTTGCTATTTTTAATAATGATTATAATACTTACAGGCTGGCTACTGAGCTTTAAGACTGTTCAAGAGACAATTAAGCCACACCAGTGGTATCTGCCATGTAAATTTTATTTGTCATGTTCCATACTGAGAGTGTCACAAACTAAATCATGGATATCTAAAAACTGTACGTGTCTAAAAATGTATAACTGTCAACTATTAATTTTTATTTTAAAAAGGTTAATGCGTTTGTCACTTTTTGTATTTGCTTTTCTGAGACACATTTTATTATTAGATTTTCACTAATAATGATATAAGACATTCAGAACCACATTATGCACAACAACAATTAAAAAGCGTACCCTCATAAAACCTCCTCCCTCTTTGAGTTGGAGGTCTGTTAGTGCTCTGTGCTCTTTGGTGGTTCACAGAGTCTGTTGTGGTTAATTTATCTTATAAGTGGCTGTTGATGATTTCAAGGTAAGTCAATTTTTTTAAGATAATATGCACAGCACCTGACATAACAGTGCTTAGATTAATGACATTACCGTTTGTTTCTTTGGTAAATTAACCTGAAAGCTAATTAGCTACAAAATAAACTGCAACCATTCGTTTGGGGCTTTATTTTTAAACTGTAACTTTGGCCAATGACCACAATCCACACCAGGGAACAATTTCACACAACTTGCTAATCAATATTTTTCAGTGAATCTGCATTTGCTACATTTATGATAAAGAGCCTTTTCTGGCAGATCCCACTCCTCCATGATGCTAGAGTAGCAGCCATGCTCAGAGGAAATCATTTGACACAGCTGCAAAGCCTTTATTGCAGCGATGCTGTACGCAACATTGTCATGAATACAGATCACTGTTTCTCTGATGCTTCCTGACACCTGTAGTTTGATCAGCAGCACCTGTTGTTTGGCTGCTGACAGATGGGAGAGTGGAGGGAGTCGGGGTAAAAACCCGGAGAAGCGCTCTGTTATCAGGCCTTACCAGGTGAGGGCGGCTGGATCTTGACCTGTTTTCTGTTGTCCCCTCCAGCCATGCTGCCGCTGCTGCTGCTGCTGCTGCTGCTGTCTGCCGGCGGCTCCTCTCCCCTCTCCATCTTACACTCGTAGGCAAACAGATACTGGATGTACTGCTTCTTCAGGGAACTGGCCGAGCTGCTTGAGGTGCCGACGTTCAGAGTGGTGGACAGCTCACGCCACTTCTTGTTCTTGTTTACCTGAGTGGTTGAGGAACAGGACAAAGACATTTAAATGACTGGCAGTGGCACTGATCTCAATTTTTTTTTGCTTGTCGGCCCATATACAGCGATGTAACCTGGTAGAATCATCCACATACTTGTCATTTTGCCTGGATTATGGTCAACTACAGCCTGAATTGAATCAGAAATAATCAATTCCACGCCTGAGCACTCACTGTTTTTATACTTCCTATAACCACAGAGTTGTAGGCCACCCATGAGTACAGCACTTCATTTTCACATTGCTGTTTTTAATCTAACCGCAAAAAAACCACAACAACAAAAAAAGACTATATATTGGCCATAGATATGTGGACACCACTGATGCCATACTTTCACTCTGAGCCTGTGTTGAACAGTTTGTGTCCCTTGAGTCGTCCTAATCCAGCGACATCAAATAGTCATATTTCTCCTCCAGCTTTACAGCAGGAGCTCAGGGAAGGTCATTTCCAGTTTGCACACAACAATGATTTCTGGCATAATGAAATGATTTTCCGGATTTTAGCGTGAAAGAATTTGTGAGACCTGCACAGAGACCTGATCCCAACCACTTCATACACTTTTGGGAGTGACTGTAGTGCCACCTGTGCACCAGGCTTATTGGCTATGACTGATCAGATCTCACAAATACTCTCATGGCAGAGCGGATGGAAACTGCAGCCTCTCCTGGTTTCTCTTGGCTTTCTGAAATTTTTTGCAAAAGCCATCATATAAAACCTTATGTATTTTCAATATGCTTTTTTTTTTTTTGGAAAATCATTTATGGACAAGGATGTTTCTGATAATGTGACATTTTGGGGGATATACTGTACTGTAGCTTCTCTGAGATATACTCCATATATCTCATTCTCTTGAGCACATTTACAACCACACCAGATCCAGTGCTGATGGAATGCATGTTGCTGAGGAAGTCTTAATAACCAATACACGTGACTGGGATGAAATGACTTTACTGTATAAGTCATAGTCTCCTAAAATACTTTTCACTTTTTTTGTGACATGTGTGTGTTCCCTCTTCTTTACCATGGCGAGACCTCCTATCTCGTGGACGGCAATGTAGAGCTTCCAGAGATCCAGGGGCTTCTTGCCCACAGCGGGCAGCTGGGCAACAGGTGTGCCTCTCTCCTCCATGAAGGTCAAGTACCTCTCAACCCAGCCCCGCCTCTCTGGCTCCACCCCCAGCTCATAAAGGCGTGTGATTCGCTCCCCAGTGAGGGAGGAGGGGTTAGGGTTGGCTTTCTAGCAAGGCAGAGAGAGAGAGAGAGAGAGAAAAAAATGAGAACAGGAAAGTGTCTTATTATAGACTTTTAAATCTATTTATAAAATATGGATCTTGTTTTGATAGAATGTGACATTTTATAAATTAACATCAACTTTTGTTTTCATATTAATGAGTGACAGGCTACATTATGCAGAGTAGCTGATGTAAACACAACAATGAAGTTGTTTTTCTACATTTTCCACTAATGTAATTACAAGGACACATCATAAGATCAGTTTAAATGTGTTAATTAGCTGCATTAATAGACCATGTTTTCTATATATTCTAATATGTGTATATGTGTATATAATCTACAGTAGAGTTTATTTTTCTTTGCGGTGTGCTGTTGCACGGTTTCTGACACAACAACCACTCATGGGAATCATTAAAGTTGCATCTTGTATTTACACATTCTGAAGTCGGCCCTTGAATGACCAAGAGAATGTGAACACTCCTAAACATTTCGCTCAGTGTGCAGTCCATGTTTATTTCAAAGCTCATTCACTGCACATTTATGTCCTTCATGCTCAGATTGGTGGACAAAGTGTATTCCCACACATCAACATCTGGCTCTTTTCCAGGTTCTGTTGTCTAAGAAGCAGCGTTTGATCAAGTAATTACACACAAATCCATCAAACTAACCAACTCACATTACTGTCCCAAAAAAAGGAAATTCATTTTAGTTGCTTGGTTTAGTTTCTGTGTCTAAATATTGATTGGGTTCCTGTATTTTTGTCAAGACAGAAGACACACACATTCAACAAAGTGTTTATGCGTCTTACAGGGCTGGAGGGGGTCTTGAGAGGCCAGGGGGGGCTGCTGATGCTGTCGCTGTCGTCTCCGTGGTAGGAAGAGAGGCTGGCTGGGCTGGGGGACAGGGGGGAGGGGACGGGCAGGGCACCACCCGGCGTGGCCGGCTGGGACACACACTGCTGAGAGCCACCGCTACTGGTGTTGTTGCTGTAGCCGTCCTGGAGCTGGGAGACAGAGACACAGACAGAGACAGAGACAGAGACAGAGACAGAGACAGAGACAGAGACAGAGACAGAGACAGAGACAGAGACAGAGACAGAGACAGAGACAGAGGGCAAAGACTTTCATTTTCTTTGGATAAATCATCACTGTCCTTTCACCCGCCTCCTCACTCTCTGTATGACACAGTGCTTTTTTTTTCAAGGTCCACAAACCCACTATGAGGTCAGCTACAGACAGGAACTGAAGTGATTCAATATGTGTGCGCGGGGACATGATCATTTTATGTGTGTGTGTGTTTGTGTTATAATCACAATGTGTTTTATCCAGAGGTGAAAAGTACATCAAGGACATGAAATACAATGCATTTTTCTTTCTTACATGTTTTTTTTCTTTCTTATTTTTATTCTACTGTTTTTTTTTTTTACTGTGTTTTCTTTTATTTATTGTGATATGGATCCCCCTGGGTCTGAAATAAAAAATGAATGAATTAATGAATACTGTACTTCACTAATTCGGAGGTACTTTAACTACACCCATTTAAAGATTTTGACAGATATATTACTGCTTTTTACGTTAAGAACAAATCTTCCATGTGAGATGTAGAAGCAGCTTGTAGCATATGGTGCTCTGCTATAGACTTAAGTATGATTTATAAAAGCATCAGCTATTAGACCCAAATAATAACCACACTTTATTAAGGGAGCACCACTTCTCTGGCTTTCATATTTCAATACATCTGACTGATCATAATGTAATTGTAGTAAACTGAAATGACATTGTTAATTCTCGACAACTTCTGTGAAGAAACTGAAAGCCACTAAAAAATTCCACACTGTCAAATACACACTATAGAGCAGCGGTGGTACTAACACTGGTGTTGTGTCTCAGTCTGCATAAATAAATGTATGTGCTGGCGTGTGTGTGTGTGTGTGTGTGTGTGTAAGCTGAATAATAATAAATAAAATTCCTGCAGATCAGTGAGTGTTAGTCTCCATAGTTTGTCTAGGAACACGTGGGTTCATGAATTTAGATACAATCTCCACTTTGTGTAAATCACTCACATTTGTATCTAGGTATGGGAGTGTTTCAGTGCACGAGTGCAGTGCTGCATTTGTGTATGTGTGCGTGTGTATGTGTGTGTGAAAGAGAGAAAGCGGGAACAACAGCTTGACAAGTGCTTCTGGTCTGTGTACAGAATGCTCGTGTCAGCAAAACCTTATCTTTCCCCTCCCTCTCTCTCTATCGCTCCCTCTTCCTCACTCCCCCCCCCCTCTCTCTCAGCAGACAGATCATCTCTTTTGGGAGCACTGGGGGTCTTTCTGGCTGTTCTGACTGCCTTAAATAATTCAAAAGGCCCTACTACCCTAATCAGCAAAAGAAAAGACAGGGATTTGGAGGGAAAAGACGTGTAGTGGATGTGTGGATGTGATGGAGGCATGAGTGTGTGTGTGTGTGTGTGTGCGTGTGTGCGGGAGATGGGTTGTTAAGCAAAAACAAGGGGAGGGAGTAGGAAAGAGCAAAGAGCAGAGTTGTGTTGTTGCTGAGCTGAGCCAAGCCGAGCTGCAATTGTAGGGCAAAATGGGAAGTCAGCATTGTGTATTGGGACGTGTGTGTGTGTGTGTGTGTGTGTGTGTGTGTGTGTGCACTGACAGGAGGCACAGAGAAAGTAGTATTTACGAGAAGATGATGCGTGTTTGGGAGCGAGTTAAAAGGCCAGTGAGTGCCTTTCGTCCTTATGTTTATGTGTGTGTGTGTGTGTGTGTGTGTGAACAGCATTTCTGCGTTTGAATGTGTGTATGTACATGTGTGCACTGCAGATGCCGAGCCCTCTCTTTCTCTCTATGTCTCTCTCTCTCTTTTTTAGCAACTCTGGGCTGCCAAAACATCAGCGAGAAGAGAACGCTGGGGGCAAAAACAAAGCGAAGAAAACATTAGGAATGGTAAATGTTAAACAAATCATTAAATATGGCGAGAAAACAACAGAGAAGCAGCCCACTGTGCTGAGGCAGCATTTGTTGATCAGATTTGGTTTGCTTCATTAGAGGAGCTAGATTCAAAAAAAAAAACTAAAAAAAAAATGGAGAGATGGAATTGGAGAGCAAGATGAGGGAAAAGGTCAAAGAGGTACCTTTGGTTTCTGAGGCTCGTTGGTGGGACCGGTGTCATCTTTTACGTCCGCTTTGGGTTTCCCATCTGGACTCATCAGGCTGTCTCCTGACATTCCCATTGCTCCTTCACCAAAAATGAGAAAATGTTTACTAGAAAATATTTGTGCCAAACTTTACAGACTGAAAAAAACCCAAAACACATCTCTTGTAGATTTGTTCTTTGGCCACATTCACATCCTCTTGTAAAAAAGATTATTTTTAATGAATGAATTTACGCAGCATCTTTTTATATCATGGTGGATTCAACGTTTTTAATTCCCTCAAATGAACGGTGTCTTCTTTGTGTGCTGAAGGCTGCTGTATAATGGTTTGTGTAATGTCACAGACAAAGTCAGACAATGTGAAATGGTTTAATGTCTCTCCGCAGCTGAAATACTATGTTCTGTCTCACTGTGTTTCTCAAGGCCCCTCTAAAGCCTGTAAAGGGAAGAATGTGAAAGAAATGTATAAAAAGACTGCTGCTTAAAGAAGACATAGAAAAGAGAATGAGATAAGATGCCACGAAAAAGCGAGCCAGTGCTCTCTTTTAACCTTGGTGGCTGCACATCCTCAGTTTGGGAAGGATCTTACATCTTCTCACGTGTTCAAAGTGGTGACAGAGTGGGACGGTTAGTATTCAAGAGATGTGGGCTGACTAGAAGACTTGTTTCTGTGTTCAAAGACATTTGTGTACCTTCATGAGGTTTCTAATTGAAGAAGAGTTGAGATCCTTAAGAGTAGTTTTAATAGTGCCAGCTGCACATTTCTTATTAACAGAAAGACGGGGTCCTTGGATACAAGGCTCTCCTCTTTATTTTTCCCTTGTGTGCAGCGGCACAGTGAGAAAACTAATGGCTTTTTACTGTGCCCAGGGGCAAACCAGATGAGTTTGGAGGAACCTTGGCGCTCTAATTCGTTTGAAGTTTTCCAAATGTCACGCATTCTGATATTTGGTTTTGAATAAAAGGTGCCTTTCATTTAGGGAGCTACAGTGCTCTCCGAGGTGCGTTTAGCAACAATCCAGCAGGGTGAAGGGCTGAAAGGAAAAGGTATGCACCACATCAATCTTTGCTCACTGGAGCGCCAGCTCCACAGGCAAAATAAGAACGCTGAGAACTGGTATTGGAGAGAACGCTCTTGATTTCCTGGCCTTTCACTGTCTTCTGCTCCTTCTAGTCCCCTCTCTCTGTCTCTGTCTCTGAATGGGAACAATTCAGAGTTGCCTCTGCTACACTTTCATCATGAACATATGGGTTAATCTTGAGTGGCTGTGTGTCCTGTCTACCTTTAACCTGCATGTCTGTGACCAACATTTATATCATCATTTATTCTGTACATTGCAAAGCGGAATGAGGAAGTGGAGATGGGGTCACACTTCTCTTTATGTAAGTGTTGGAGTTGCGCTGTAGGAGGACGACAGCTTGAGTTAATGGCTTAACTCTGAGGTCAAACTGAGTTCATTTACCGAACCTAGCCTCCTTGTCAGATGTGTTTTCCAAAGTTTTGAGTGGTTTACATTTTGACACCTGTATTACTGTACGGCATCAGGGTTTCTGCAGGTCTCAACAAACTTTTCAAGACACTTTTTTAGACCAAAGGTAAAGGAAGTTGTTCACATACAGCATGAATATTCATGTATATTATTTCTAGCTTCTTTTTTTATGGCTTCCTATGCAAACTTCTTCATTGACATGTTTCTTGCACACGGTTGATTTTTCCAACAGGCTTCAACAAAACACTGCTCGTAGTAGATGGAAGCAGCCTTGACAGGAGCTAAAGTAACCTCTACAAGAAGCTACCAAAGATGGTCTCATGTCCCACACACCTCACCACATCTCATTACACTGGCTGGCTTTGTTCTGTTAGATTATGACCAGATTGCACAGTTTTCATTAGTGGTTTCTGGTTCCATGTCGGTTTTATTTTGTAGATGTTGAAGTGTGAGAATTTGTCCGAAAACACCTTTAAAAGTGAGAGTGACTAATGCAACTTTATACAAACACTTTTAAATCCTCACATTATCTTTCTTTATCTTCAAAAAACAATCATTTATTTAAGATAAAAAAACATATTCGAGATATTTTAAGGTTTAAAATTCAGATTATTGCATAAGAACCCACAGGAATTCATCCCCAGTGTGACTTCCCAAGGAAACACACACTACACACTTGCACATCATAAAAGAGCCACTACTGTCTGGCATTAGCTGAATACCTGAAGGCGGCATATTGTAGGCTGGACCTTGTGCGTTACCGATGGCTGAGCTGTTGTTGCCTGTTGTCTGGCTGTAGGGGACGGTGGTGGCCATGGTGCTTGCCTGGCCGATGCCTGGGCCTTGATAGTTGCCCTGCCTACCACAGGAAAGAGCAGAGAGAAATAAGTGGATATATGGAGGAGATGGCTCAGGTTTAGATTCACGATGTAATGGCAGGCTGTGGAGACATAAGTGGGTAACAGTGAGAGCTGCAGAGGAACAGAAGTCACACAAGCATAGAGATGATATTTGGCAGCGTGTCACTGCCGTACTCCTTTGTTTATGTTGTAGTAAAAACCGAGCGGCGTGTGCGTCTGAAAGTCACAATAAAAAGCAACAAATCCCAGATCAAACAAACAACACTTCCAAAAGACTGAAGATGAGCATGCAGCATCAGAGGAGGAAAAACTCCTCTATCCTCCCTCCTCTGCTCCTCTCCCCTACAAACCCCCCTACCCCTCCCCTCCCCCCCTCCATCCTCCCTCTCTCGCTCGGTCTCCCTCTCCCACAAGTCATAATTTAACTAATTAAGGTGTGCTTTTGGAGAGGATCATGTTATTTGTTGCCATGGTGACAGCAGAAATCAATCCCGCTCAATCTCCCTCCCTCAGCCTCCCCTCTCCCCTCAGTCTCGCTCTTTCTCTCAGGCAGCTCATCACATGGCGTCGCAAGTGACATCAGAGGGGTTTATCTGCAACCTGCTGAACGCTAGCCATTGATGTGTGTGTGTGTGTGTGTGTGTGTGTGTGTGTGTGTGTGTGTGAGAAAGAGAGAGAGAGAGAGAGGGAGAGAGAGAGTGTGTGATTGAAGGCTGTGTCTATCGTTGCGTGCCAGGCAGGCCGAAGCCAGTGACATGGGGGCTGAAAGGGAACACCATGTTTGGAACAATTTGGTCTATCTCCTGCTGACTCAAGATTATCTCCTGGACAACCATATAAAAAAGACTGGGAAGAAGAAGGGGGGAGGCAGATGCAGGGAAAAGGCATGTGAGGTGAAGAGAGAGAGAGAGAGAAGCATAACAGATTGAAGGAATAAGAGGTTGAAGACTGAGAGTGCTATAAATTAAAAGACAGGAAGACGAAAGGAGTGGGAGACAGTGAGGAGTAAAGGTGAATGTAAAGGAGCAAAGGAAGGAAGGAAGGAACGCAGGAAGGAAGGAGGACTACATGGCCCAAACTGCTACACTGTTTTTTTTTGTAAACGAAAAGAAAAATACTATCCGGATTTATGTCAGTCAATTCCCTCCTAACTGGCACCTTTCTCTATTTCATACACTCACACAGACACATAGTATAATACCTCATGTTGGAACCGATACACATAGCCTAAGAGGAGGGATCGGCTTGGTAAACCTCCCCATAATCTCATCTCACAGATGTAATTAGTCATAGAGCACGGCTGATGATACATATGTAATCCCTCTATGGGGGCCGAGGTGCACAGGGGAGCTCCATGGCAAAGAAACAAGCTCACACCAAATCCACGCTTATCTGGCCCCGTTTCCATATAATGGGGGAAGTATACACTCCTTCAATTGCTGCCTACATGTTCCCTAAAAAGCTCTGTGTGAGTCAAGACACAGAAATAAATTTACCTTTTGATCGTTGCACCTTCTCTCGCAAATAAAAATGTATTCTGTGTGCAAATCTTCCACAAAAGAGAGTTCTGATAAGCCAGCAAGGAAAAATAAGTTTAGAGATGCCAAAAGCCTGCAAAGCTCATTTATCCATACTGTAAAAACACCCCTCACCCACCTTAAGCAATATAAGCACAAGCTCTCATGTGAATAGTGAAATATCCAAATCAACAACAACAACAGTGGTTGGAGGTTTTCGACTGTGGCGCTCTCCCATTATGACTAATTCATGTCATAAAAAAGCCCATTAGAAAGCACTTGATGGAGGCACCGCACAGCGTTTAATCACACTTAATATATGCATGTGCCGCTATCGGGGAAAAAAAAAAAAAAAAAAAAAGAACGGCACAGCGCATTCATCTTGCTCTCGGGCACCTTTGTGCTGGGGAAAAAAAAAGCATCCTGTTGCCGCAGCAGAGAGAGAGAGAAAGAAAGAAAGAGTGAGTGAAGGAAGAGAGAGAAAGCAGAGATGGAAAAAGAGGGAGAGAAAGGAAGAGAAGAAAGGAGGAGGTGGAGGGAAGGAGAGAAGGAGGGAGGGAAATTAAGGCCTGAGAAGCCTGAGTAGTGTGTGCATGGGTCCCTGGTGGACCGGTGGGGGGGCGTATTTTCAGCTCAGGGCCCCAGAGCTGGAAGAAATCTCTGTTCCATGAGACTGAGCTGAGTGAACACACATTCTCACACACACACACACACACTCTCAGTAAGAGACGCAGGAACATCTATCTGAACACTATCAGGCCAGTGCACTCTCAGTTTGGTGTGGCCTGAGGAGAGAAGGAGAGAAACAGAGCAGGGAACTCTACCTTGAGTTTTTAAAAAAGTTAGAGTGAGAGAGTTTTGACACCACGTTAGAGTCCAGATATAAAAACACAGCTCTGCGTCTCTGTCTTTTGTCTGTCCTGTCTCCGTCCGAGCAGAGGAGCATTCGAAATGCATTAATGAAATACACTGTAGAAATGCTTTTCTATTGTTTTTCTATTCATTCTATTTAAATGCTCCATCCTGTAACCTGTCCTTCACACTCCCCCTTGTTTTTGTTTTCTCTCTAATTTTGCACACACACGCACACACACACACACACACACACACACACACACACACACACACACACACACACACACACACACACACACACACACACACACACACACACACACACACACACACACACACACACACACACACAGAGCCACCTCTCCTCTCTTTCTATTCAGTCCACATGTGTGAAGGGCATCAGAGAAGGCCACTTTCACACCGTGGGCAGAGTGTGTGTGTGTGTGTGTGTGTGTGTGTGTGTGCTTGAGCGTGTCCTTGTGTTCATGCGCGGGGTGGGCGCTGTTGCCAAGGGGATGCCATGGTTACGAGGTGCCAGCCAACCAGCTGACGGTGTCTCTCTAGAAGTGGCAGCGCCTTTGTCCTTCATTCGTGGTGACAGGCCGCGCTGATGCCTCCCAGCGCCGCTAACTGGACCAGACAGCAGAAGCGCTGGGACCGCAGGAGTGTGTGACGGCTGAGCGGCCCTCCCTATCGATCCCTCTTGCTTTCTGTGTGTGTGTGTGTGTGTGTGTGTGTGTAAGTGTGGAGAAGAAAGTGAGAGAAAAAGAGCCAGAGAGAGGCTGCTGGATGGAAGGATGGAGTGGATCGGCTGGAGGCCATGAATTATATATGGACCCAATCTGTTCTCAGGGCAGCTTGGGCTCATAGCTCCTCCAAACTCCTGACTCAACTCACCACACACACAAACACACACACACACACACACACACACACACACACACACACACACACACACAGACAGACAGACAGAGGGGAGACGAGAATAAGCCCCCCACAAAAAAATAAAAGGACAGCTTTTAACATATTAAATCCAGAGAAAAGCTACTCTTCCCTTCTCCCTCCCCTCCTTCTCAAACATCAAACAGCTCAGGATGGATGGAGGAGAAGCCATTTATTTTGCCCATCTAATGAAAGCAGAGCGCTCCGCAGCACTGCCAAGACTGCGAGCGACAAAGCGCCACAGGCAGCATCCCCCGTTCTTGACATTCAAGCGCTGCTCTTATTTATTTAGCAAATTTACTTACTAAGGAGGTCAGAAATGAATTATTTGGCGAGGATTTGCCTGGGAGCACTCTCCTCTCCTCTCTTCTTCCCTCTTCCAACATTTTTCTCCCTTCAATTTCCCTTTGATTTACGACTCCTTTTTTTTTTCCCAAGCTTTGCTCTTCTTGTACTAAGTGCTTATTTTTTCGACAGAGCCCGTTCCTATAGCTCCGGGAACTTCTTGTAGAGTGTCGCCGGCAGCGTTGGAAAGTCATTTGCAAAGCCAATTCTGTCCTCAGAAGCTGCTGCCAAGAAAAGCTTATACCTTTTAATACTTTCTGTTCTCTTCTCTTCTCCAAAAATTCCCAAACATCAATCCCCAGCTGCTAAAAGATTTTCTACCACACCTTTCTTCCAAACTAACTTGTAACTCCTCCGCACTGACAGGCTTGACATGGTCCGTGCTGTTCCAACATCACATGTCAGACTTTCTAGGCTGCGGTTCATCACACTGACAACTGGCAGCCGACTACTTCTCATCAAACTGACTGTGAACCTACCTGACTTTTTAATTGACCAGAATCTGTTTGTGAAATTAGGTGACATTTGCACTTTAACTTCCTGTTAGTTGCAGTAATGACAGCAGCGGGAGTTTAAATTCCTAGATTGCAAAATGATTTAAGTGCAATGTTCTTCTACTTCAACTTTTAGTTGAGCCACTGGATTCTTTTCTGTGTTCCATAAACTCTCAACACCACTTCCCCTCCACCGCCAATCAAACTGATTAACCGATGTAAGTGGGACGTTTGTTTCAAATTCTAGTTGGCCGGTGGAGGAGAAACTGTGAGGGGGCTCGAGGGAAAAAAAAAAAAAAAACACTCTCACCACACTTTATGAAGATTTAATCACGACCCTCGCCTGCAGCCATGGGATACCAGAAGTGGCCCTCCTCTGTTCGTTCGGCATTCTTTTCACTCACGGTAATGAAGCCAGAGTGTGTTTACTAGTGTGTGAGGGTGTGCGTGAGTCAGGGGAGGATGGATATGAGGGATGAGGGGTGGAAATTTAGAAGGATTGTTGGTGGGGAAGCGGCAGCGGAGGGAAGTGTGAATAGAAAAGAGAACAGAGGAGGAGGCCAGCCAATGACAAGGTTGCTGTATAACTAGCCCCTGATTTAGGGGGTCGGGAGCGGGTGTCTCTGCCAGTTCACCCAGGGTTGATGCATCAAAGAGCGAAACTAGACATGTGCTACGACTAACAACTTGTTTCACAGACAGAGAGGAACTAGGGCTGAATGTTTCACAATGTTGTGCTGAGATCTGGAGAGCAAACGGGGCACTGGAGCCTTTAACTGCAGGTTTTCGGAGGCCAATTTTCTCCTGATCTCCCTCAGATGTTCTAAAGTGGGATCTGAGGAAGAAAAACATAACAAGGCTGTGCTGGAGACAGCGGAGAACAAAAAGCAAATTGGGAGGAAGAAAGACTGAGGGAGATAAAACAGTCTGGGTAGGATAACAGAGCTACACAGAGACTGAGAGGGCGATACAGTTGGGAGAGTTGGTAAAAAGAGTGAAACAGGTGGGAGGAGAGAGAACAGAAACAGACGGGGAGGGATGAAAAAGGTGGAATGAGCGACAGCAGACAAGAATAACAGTGAGGGTGAGACAAGCAGCAAAGAAACTGGAGTAACTCTGCAAAAGGGTCCATTAACCAAACATTTGTCTTGCCCACTCGCCAGAAGACAAAAAAAACAAAACAAAACAAAACACGTTATTATCAATGAAGAATAAATAAAGACAAAGGGAGACATAAGACGAATGATTCAGATTTGTGAATACTAATCCGCTTTGGAAACAAATAGTCTCACCCTGTCGGCAGACTTTTTTACACCTGCTAGTTTATAAAAGTCTTTTGTTGTTGTGAATACCCGGTGTCTGTCGGGTTTTTCCTCCAGTGCATCTTTTGTTTTGAATAAACACAGAAGCAATTTGGAAGTTAGCATGCGCAGCAACAAGCACCGAGACTAAAGAGAGAAAGAAAAGACAGATTTCTAACAGAAAATCAATAGAAAAAGCTAAAATGCGATCTTGTTAAAAACAACAACACATTAATGGCTGCTTAATCCCAAAGATGGAGATAAAACAGCAAACACAGACGGGGGGGGGGGTATGCCGCGGCTACATTCACAGCCAATAGTGAATCAAAATGGATCGCTGTACAAACAGAAAAGTAGATGAAGATATAAACACACACTTTGGACAAATTGGTAAAGAGAGATTTGGGGGGGTGGGGGGGAAGAGAGCCTGAGCAGTGAGTGACACCTCCCTGGTGTCTTGGTGGATGTGAGGAGGAGACTGACAGGCAACCTGATTGGTCCCAGCAGAGGGGATCATGTCATGCCACTTCTTATTGACAGCCTGGCCATCTCTTAATGGCCCAGCCAGTGTTTGCATAGCTGGGTGTGTGTCTGTGTGAACAGTGCTGCCCCCCACCGACCCACTTAATTAATCATACACACTGTCAGCCCCCACCCCCATGATCAAATGTTGACACAATGCGTACGACTATATGTGCTCACTTGCTGTTGCTGCCATTAAAGTGACTCATGTCGGAGATGATGATGATGACCACGGTGATGGTGAAGATGATGAAGGTGATTATGGCAATTACGCTGACAACAATGATGAATGACTCTTGTGAGAAACATCACACTTGGTTTTGTCATGTAACACACACACACACACACACACAAAACACACTCACTTAAAGGGATAGTTCACCCAAAATTGAAATTTCACTCATTATCTCCTCCCCCTCATGTGGACTAAGGGCTGGGAGAAGTTTCAGAGTCCTCCGTGGCTTCTCTGAGTTACAGGGGGTCTCGGCGTAGCAGTGCATGTCCATATAACGGTTGCAAATGGATACCAACTGTCTTTGTAACAAAAAGACACACCAAAAAACATCCGAATACCTCCATGCTGCTCGTATGTAATGTCCGTCTTGTATTGAAGCCCCGAAATGCGAAATTGTCCCGAAAAAAATTAAATAAGTCTATATTTCAAGCTTGTTTTGTAGAGGAAACTTCTCAAAGCTCCTCTTCCCGGTTCGTCAAATTTGGACGAACTAGGAAGAGGACAGACCCTGGTTCGTCCAAATTTGACAAACCAGGAAGAGGAGATTCCGCTACAAACAAGCTTGAAATATAGACTTATTTAAATAAGTAAAAATAAACTATTTCGCATTTCGGGGCTTCAATACAAGATGGACATTACATAAGAGCAGCATGGAGGTATTTGGATGTTTTTTGGTGTGTCTTTTTGTTACGAAGACAGTTGGTATCCATTTGCAACCGTTATATGGACATTCAGTGCTACGCCGAGACCCCCTGTAACTCAGAGAAGCCACGGAGGACTCTGAAACTTATCCCAGCCCTTAGTCCACATGAGGGTGAGTAGATAATGAGTGAAATTTCAATTTTGGGTGAACTATCCTTTTAACACACAGGATGCGTCCAGGACGGACAGGGGGGTGAGGGAGGAGTGGGGGGATGGACCTACCTATGGTGCTGTGAGTGTGAGGGTGGCAGGATGGATGGGTGGTGAGGTCTGGTGGGAGGAGGAGGAGGAGGAGAAGGCGGTGGCCGGGTGGAGGCGGGGTGGGGTGCAGGCCAGTGGGTGGAGGCGGGGTGGGGTGCAGGCCAGTGGGTGGAGGTGGGGGCGTGGTGGGGCAGTTGCACCTGCGCCGGGGACCTCGTGTACGGAGGACGCCTGCAGATCGGCATCGACAAGACGCCGCCCGACAAAAATGAGACATTTCATCACAGACTTCAACCAGCCGTCAGTCCGGCTCACGCATCATCGCAAACGCTGGTGAAACTGCGGCCCGCGATACACTCTCTGGTAAAAACCCGCACTGAACCGACTAGAGAGAGAGAGAGAGAAGTAATCCACCCTTCCTCTCTGAAGACGGCCATGTTTTCTAAAGTTCCCCCTGGAAGGGTTCACGAGAAGTTTACTGCCCACACAATCCCACAACAGCCCCGGTCTCCAACGCAACAAACAACACCATATACAAAGCTCCGACCATGATGGAAAAATAATATCCCTTAACTCATATACCATGATCGTCGGAGTGCTTTGTATTTGCGTTTAGGTGCTTGGCGTCACCTGCGTCTCTGCTGTGTTTTTATTTTAAGTTAAAGCTTGCTTTCTCTTCTTTTACAGAGAGGTATTCAACCCATAGTCCTCTCACCAGCCAATATCTCTCTTTCTGCAACAAATGGCACTTGGTGTATAGTGCCAGCTATCAAAATGTCAGGCACTTTATGAGATGTGTGAAAATAGGGATGGTTCCGCAAATGGCTCATAGAAGTGTGGAACCTCTGAGAATGAACTCTTGCCTGCACATCTGAAAAGCCTCTTGGATGAGAGAGGGAAAAAAAAGACAAACTCTGTGGCACAGAAACTCTCTGTGGTGCTTTTCAGCACACCTCCCCACAGACGACCTGCAGAGAGAAGTCATTCACCAGATAGCAACTGGTGTACCAAAAGAAAAAAGCCTAGCTGCCACCTAATTTTAGCATACAACTATTTCCAGGTGAAGTAACACAAAAGAATTTGGGCCATTTCTGTGGCAGTGGCACCGTAAAACAGTTCAACACCATTCCTGTTTCTTTGTCTTTGTCAAGATCAGGTTTGATACTACATGAAAAATAAAATGTGGAATGACATATACAGTCACAAATGATTATACACACTCATAGATGAGGGGATATAAAACAAAAAATGACTGGTTTTTTTCTGTTAATCTTCCACATTCCTAAAAGAAACCAGGCCTCCTGAGTCCTCGTGATGCTCTTACCTATTGTGTGTGGAGTTGGCAGATCCTTGCATGGCAGCTGCTGCCTCCTGGGTCTTGCGGTTGGAGCTACCCAGTAAAGGAGGGCCCATTCCTGGCCCAGCTGGCTGAGGCATGCTGGGGGAGCTGGGAGCCATGGGCGGGTACACCCTGTTCTGGTTCCCTGGCCCGTGGTTCCGTCCTACCGGTATGGGCTGGCCGGGCCCCTGGCCGTGCATGGGGCTGCTCGCATTCATTCCCAGACTGTTAGTCATGCCGGGGCCGGGGCCGCTGTAGCCGGTGCTGACTGTGCCGCTGTAGTTGGAGGGCCGAGGGTAGTTACCTGGAAGAAGATGAAAAATGGCTCAAATTGTTGAAAAATACAAGGATTACATTTACTGTGTCACTCAGAAGGTAAAACATGCAATGTTGTCACTTCACTTGAGACATTTAAGTTCCCACTTGAATTTGATAGATTGCTCAGACACCAAATGGCTGCTGTGAAAGACTTCATTTGAGAGAAATGGAGTGTTTATTGAATGTTTTCCAGCTGATACCTTTAAATCTACAACAGTGACACTCACAACTATTCCATCCGTCAAGGAAATAATAGGAAGAAAACAAGGAATGTTAATTGCAGAATAAATTTTCAGATTCACGACCCCTGCAACCTCCAGAGGATGCAGGGGAAAAAAGTATCAGGGGTGTGTTTCTGGTGACATTTTACACAGCTGCAGGTTGCTGGATGGCCCTGGGAACAATTGCCAGGCTTAAGGCTGACTTTGTGAAACACTTGAGAGGAGCTCTAATCTGCAGTAAATGCTTTCTTGCTGCCCTGGAGTGCCACACGGCCGTGATGCCAGAAGCTTTCCTAAGGCACACTTAAACCCCTCCATTTTGGCTCTAAAACCCCCGCTCGGCTCCAACACCAGCTGCAGTAAGAGCTGAAAGAGAAAATCACCGTGCTGTCAAAAACAACATGTACATACATTCAGGCACACTGACACACACCTACTGTATATGTAAGTGCAGTATGCACCCACACACAAACACACACACACACACACACAGAACACATCGCATTGTGTTGCTTCTACAGGCAATGGGCCTTTTCCACTGTGATATTCCCTCCCTGGGACAAATCCCCTGCCAAATAGAAATGGAAAATGTGGCATCCTCCATTGTGAAGGGGGCTATTTATTTTGATTTGATTAAGGGTGCTTTAGTTGGGCCTCACTGCTTAATCCTCTGAGAATATGTCTGGAAAAGGGGATCAAGTCCCTTTAAAACCTGAAGGCTTTTCCGCACGCTCAAACGAGGGAAAGTTGAATGACAATATTCCACATGGGGGTGAAAAAAAAAAAAAAAAAAACACTCCGAAAATGGAAATGGCTTCTCAGTGTCCTCGAGCTGCTTCGGTGAAGACACTTTCCACATGACATAAGCCTGCCGAGTCCGACGGAGGGAGAGAGCAGGAGGAAGCAACAGAGGGTGGGGGCGGAAAGAGAGGAAGACAGAGTCAGACAAGACAGAAAAGAAGGGGGAGGACAAACTCCTGCCCCCCTCTCCACCCTCCTCTCCCCCCAAGCCCCGAGATAGGATTTATATTGAATCAAAATAAAAGTCTTTCCCATAAAAGTCAGCAGCTCCGGTTGAATTTGTCCAGAAATTGTGATGAAATCTACTGTGGGAGATGGGAAAAGAAGAAGCGGATTATTTCTGGGGAGGCTTTGGTGAGTCGGTGAGCTGAGTACGGCTGACACCTGTCAAGGGTTTTGGGGCTATAATAGGGAAGCGTTCAGGAATGAAAGGATGTCTGCTAACGAACACAGGAGGATACGTATGGTGCACAGTACATGTGTGTGTATGTGTGCGTGTGTCCATCTGCTCTGTCTGCGTAAATGCATATATAATACTTCGGAGACCCTCGCAACCTAGTGAGAGACACATCTCCTTGTTTCTCCCACTCGGGAGGCGACTGTCTAGAAAGCTGTGGAAAATCCTGGGAATGGTTCCTCCGCAGCCTCCTTCCCTCTCTGGCCCCGGGTGGACGGTCCGCGGCAGATGAACAAGGCCCCAGTCAGTGACCTCTCTCAGCCTCTCTGGACAGCTGTTGAGCCCCGTGTCATGGCTGCCTGCCATACATTCTCAATAGCCTGGGCGGACACTTTGTGATTTTTGGCCCTTGTGACAGACCGAGGTTCCAGCACACCTCCCAGGGAGTTGTTTATATCACACAGTCCCGTTTGGACAATCTGTATTTTTTTTTTTTTTTTCCGTCTTTAGCGAACAGGCCAAATGACCCAAAAAGTGGGAGTGAGTGTCTGGAAGTTTCCATGAGGTTGCTCTCTGTTCTCCTAGAGGAGGAGGAGGAGGAGGAGGAGGGGGTGCCAAATCTACCTAAAGAGGATTGTGTTTTTAAAAATAAGTATCATGATGCTTCCAAGCTGCATTGAGAGAACACTTGATGTACTATGATTGAAAATGCTCTAGTTGTGGGCTATGTTCGCCTCAACTGACAAAGGAAAGACAGAGTAGCTGTGGGACTGAGTTAATGCTAAGCTTTCCTATGAGAGTCTTGCTCCATCCTGACAAGAATGATTCACTTCCTGAAGGATTGGTGGTGTGCCAGAGCACTTCTTCAAGGACAGATAGTGCACTAACCCACTTTTTAAAATGACTGAGAGCTCAACCATAAAACTCTACGTGTTTTCATAAGAGGCCATTCATGCTTTCTAAAGCTATTTAAGTGTCATTCAGATTACATCAGACACTGGATCACTGCAGAGGTCAAAGACAAAATCAGACAACTACATGTGATGAACAAACTTAACATAGAGCAAACATACTAATGGTGCTACTGTATGTTGGGTGTGTTTGTTTTGACATTAAAATATACTCTGAGGACTCCATGTGGTGTTATATTCACAGAGCTGAGCTGGGAATATAAACTACAAAGTGTTTATAGACATCAGAGACAAGAGCGCTGCCACTGTAAAAGCCAATGTGGAAGTCATGGGAGTGAGTATGAGCAATTTGGAGAAATCTGGAGGCCTCAGTGTTAGTCACAGTAGTTATTATCAAAAACAATGAGAATTTACTGCAGGGCAAGTCCTATCAGTTTTCTGAATGTCTGTCAGACACAGGAGCAGTCATGACAGCTCTTCTCCATCTGTATGAGTTTTATTTCTCCCTTTTATTTTATTGCACAGCCCCTTTTTGTTTTTGTTTGTTTGCTTGTGTTGTCTATAGTCTTATCTATTTTATTCTCCTAATAAAGAATTTCCTACTTTAGAAAACACACTGTATGTGCTAAGAAATACAATTCCCTGGTATTCAAACAGGCCAGGAGAAACAAATGTGCTCTCTTAGTTTATGTTAGCACATTCTGTATGTGCACAGAAGTGTGTCATGCACTGCACCTACTTTGCATGCTACTCCGTCCTACTACTCTGGAAGCCAATCAAGGAGGGACTAGAGGAAAAGAGGACAAGGAGGATGTCATTTCTTATATGTCCTGCCTTGCGTCCTTGTGGCTCAGTCTTGGTTTCCTGCCTGCTTCTCAGGCACTCTTTGCCTTTGGGGAGTCTTGATGGTATTTATAGCGCAATGGAGGGGAGGAGAAGGAGAGCTCATGGTGCTTCGTTCACAATTACATGGAAATTCCCGGCACGGTCACGCATTCGGTGCACGCCGTATCCTGCGCCTGGTTTAATCCCTGCATTCCCGCGGGAGAGCTCGAGTGTGACCGAGCAGATTACCGTCTACTGCTTCCTCAGCAGACCGGACTGTCCGATGCTAACAGCCGAGGCAGCCATTCTCCCGGCTATACGGTGGAGTAAGGTATGAAGGTGCACCAACGTGCCCTCCAGAGCTGTGAGCCCCATCAATGAGCAGTGGAACGCAGATTACATGGCCGCGTGTTTGAGCTACCAAGGACAGGAACACGGGTATAGACTGTCCATGTCCAGATGTGGCTGAACACACAAAAACAAATGTTTGGGATTTTTGTTTTTAAATCAGATGTGGTTGTTGTTAGGAGAATATAGTTTGGTTTTGTTTGTGACAGCAAGTAAGAGAGAAGCTGTTCATTTAGGTTAATATTAGTATGGATGCTATAAGACACTATGCCCTTTGTTTTTCCCTTTTAAAGCAGAAGTAAGCGATCCGGTGGTTTTGGCTAACTTCCTGTCAGCCGATGGAGTTAGCAGTCCCCGCCCTCGTCCCTACGTCACCACATTCACGCGCATCCCTTGGCTGCACACACAGAGAGGACTGCCCCTTTATGCCGTTCTCTCTCCTCATTGGATAAAGGTTGTAGGATACAAGGAAAGTTTTCTCCTCGGCTTACAGCAGAGCAGAGTGACTGACAGACCCGTGTTTCAGACCAAACACTCTATGTAAGTGATTGCTGTCGGAAGATATAACTATTTAAGACTTATATTAACACAAACATTCCGCTTACTTCTGCTTTAATGCTGATCAGAGTGTCATACAGTAGTAAGAAGTTTAATATTATTTTAGTCTGACTCAGCTGTATCTGTTTTTAATAGCTGAAATATCTGGAAATGAAGCAGATCAGTTCACACTACAGTCCAAAATAAATCTGTCAATTGAGATCCTGTACGGGAAACTTTCTTCATCTGCTTTATACAGTTTTAAGACTCAGTATCCATGCATGATTTGCTGGGATGGATAGTTTTTTTCAGCATCCTCTGTTGCCTGAGGCCCCCACATCCTCTCCCATCCACCTCAGCACCTTCCACGGCAGGGTGTCTGAGCCTAAGCAGGGCCGGGGTGCGCCTTGGGGCTCCACCACCACACACTGTCAATTTCCTCCAAAAAAAAAAAGAAAAAACCTCCCAACTCTCTCCCCCAGATGCTGGCTTGAGTCATGTTTTTTTTTTTTTTCCTTGGCCGAATTACACGTTGGCTGCAGCAAGGCACCAAGACTTAAAAGTGCTGTCTGAAGCATGGTCATTACCAGCAGAGTGCTTAACCCCTCAGGGGGGGTGGGAGGGAGGGAGGGAGGGGGGCTGAACCATGCGATGGGTGGGAGAGAGAACAGATCCGAGACAGACTCCAAATCTCTTTCCTGTAATGGCATGATATCCTCCTCCTCCCACCGTCTGTCTGTGCATTCACACGCTGGCTCCGCACCATGTCCGAGTGCATGTCTTGAAAACAGCTGTTGGAGTCATTTAAGTCCTGAGGAGAGCCCGATATCAACACACTGCATGAGATCAGTTTAACTCTGGATAAAGAGGGCTTTCAAAGGACAGCCATAAACATTTAGCAGCTTTAATACTTTTTTGGAAACACTGGGCAGGCTGCTCACTGGAAGACTCATTCAGACAGTGAGAAAATGCTAAAAGTGAAAATCTCTGGCACAGTTTAACTGGACATCAATCTCAAAGAAGGAAACAGGCTTATCTAATCCAAAGTCTGAGAAATAACTACTGCATATTTCAGTATTGTTTGTAGAAGGCCCATATCCTGCTTCAGTCTCATGCATCACCATACACATGGTGGGATAGGGTTTACTTAGTTGCTTACACAAGTTGCAGTACGGTTCCTTGGCTCTGATAAATAAGCACTGCTGTAGTCTTTCAAGTTACACAACACCAGACAGTTTTTTTGTTTTTTGGTGAGCGACAAACCCTTGGTGTTGGTGTGTGTGGCGAGCTTTGTTACTGAAAATTTTGAGTAACAAACCACAAACACACACACATACACATGCACAAACAAACTCAAGTACAAGCCCCAAGAGCTGGGTTCTCCCAGAGCAGACGAGCCAAGAAAAACACAGACCAGAGTTCAGGAACTTGGAGTGAATTTCTGTGCTGGCTAATGGCTGGCTAATTTGTTAGTGCACTAGGAAGAGGAAAGGGGAGCAGATGGAGCTGTCATTAAGAACAATGACCAGCAGCTGTCTGCCCTGTTCAGCTTACAAAGGCCTCTGATGGGCCCTCTAAGAGCTGGGGCCTTGGCTCTGACCTGTACTCCATATGAATGGTTTCCTGCACTGGAGATTGCTGGGATTTGCAGTGCTGTATTGGGAATGTTTTCATATTTTTGACTGAGAAGTGCCTGACTGTATAAAAGAGGAACACAAGTTGTCAAAAACACACAGACACACAAGAAAAATCCACGCTAAAGAACTAAACACAGTCTTATTTCATTCAATAAGACCACTGTGTTGACATGGAGGGGTCGGCTAAAAAACTACAGGTCGCCAAAAGGTGAATAGAATTAATATAATATTAATCCTTTATTTTACCTTGATATTATTGAGATGTGATTTGAGTAACACAAAATCCTATTTCACAGTTCTACTGCTGTGCTGTGCAGCGTGTAACCAAACAACAACTGGGCTCACTGGGTTGTATTTTGTGTCCTTCTTCCCACCAGTGCTGGCCATTGTGTATTTTTTTTTTAACGTGGGAGGGTTAAGGGTTAAAGTAAGATTAGATTAGGTTAAAATTAGGAATGTGAGTAGGAGAGAAAAATGACAGATGAGGGAAGGAGAAAAGAATCCATATTTTTGTGTGTCACGCTCTTGGCAACAGTGTGTGCAAATACAAATGCAGCCACATGAGAGCTAGTTTTTCGATAGTCCCCGGGCTGTTTTCTGAATATATTCAACAGTCTAATGCAGGACGGACGCAGGTGAGGTGCAAGTGTATTACATTTAAATGAGAGTATAGATACATATAGAGTGTATACTGTGTATGTGATGGGAGGACAGCATTCCTGAGCTGTTCTTTCTGTTTCTGGTGAGAACATCTCATCTGTCATCCGAGTGAGATTTCACTCTCCTCTGCCTCCAGAGCCTCTTCCAGACTAGTCTGCCTTACTGTCGCTCTCTGCTTACTTTAGTTCTCTTTTCCCTCTGCTTATTGGGCTGTCAGCCCAGCCAAAGTCACATTAAGAGATAAGAGTGGGTGGAGAATGGAGCCCAAATACCAAATGCATTAGGGCTATTAATCAACATTAACAAATCCGAGGGAGAGGCCGTGGTTTTGGGAAAACACACGCACGGATGGGCGCATTTATCAAGGTGACACATTAAAACACACATTTACCAAAAAATACCATAATGTTTCGTCTGGTGTGTTGCCAAAGGCAGAAAAACGAAGTACAACAGCAGATGTCAACGTTTGTTGGATGGCCTGGAGTCGTACGTTGGAGAAAACAAGCGAGCGAAGAATGCTTAATTATAGAGAGCCGTCCAAAGTTTTTTTCCCCCCAAATTTCCTGAAATCTGTTACTTGTTATTTCCAAGATTTTTTTTTCCCATTTTATTTCCATTGAGAATCAGAAAAGAAGCTAGATTGATGGTTGATCTGGCTGATTTACCAAATAGTACATATCACCCTGATTATTCAGGGACAGATAAATATGGATACATTGTTCCCACATTCATCAGACTGAGGACTTTAACACTTTTCAAATCATTCACACGCATATATTAAAATGTGAATCTACTGTATATATTTTCAAACTCTTTAGACACTTTTGTTTTTGAAAGTTTTAGAATGAATCTGTGACATTGCAGATGTTGAAGGACTTGTCTTCATATTGTGCCTCTTGGTTGAACAAGCAGGAGAGGCTAAATATGAATCTTTGCAGTTGTCAGTACATGAAAAAACTGATGAACTGCAACATGTCAAACCCAGTAAGTGTCTCATTAGAAGACATTTACTGTACTGGGAAGACACTTTTAAGACTTGAGAGTGTCAGTCACACATAAGATGCCATTACTATTTCTGAAGATCCTATTTTCAGCACTGGATGCAGGAATTACTGTAGGGAAAGTGAGAAACTGCTCTTATCTGTAATCACAACACCAAATTTACAGAAGTATACAACATGTATTTGTAGGAGATTTAGCAATTCTCCACAGTTATCTCATGCCTGAGCAGGGTCTTTATTGTCTTTATAATGCCCCTTTTCCACCGAGCTGGAGCCAGTGCTAGTTTGGAGCCAGAGCCTGACTTAGCACCAGTTCTTTGCTTTTTGACCACCAAAGCACTGGCTCCTGGCTCTCAAAACTGGTTCCAGATTAAGTACAGACTCCTTGCTGGTCTACAACCAAGAACTGATTACACCAGGGGCTGGGGAGCAGGTTTACCTGACCAACAGGACCACCACAAAGATATACATAGACGTATATATTATCTTTTTTTTTGTTTACCTGCAAATCAATGCATGCACAGTTGAAGCTAAGTAGCCGAGCTACTGGCTGTGGCAAACAACAATGGCTAATGTTCATTTGAGAATCAAAACATTTCGCCGTCAAAACGTAGTTGCTGTGCTGTGGTTATGGCAAAGACAGCTTTTTTTCTTTTTTTGGCCAGCTTCAGGCTGAGAATTAATGCTGGTGAGACAGGCCGCATCGGGTTCGGCCTTCACACCAGTGGTTTGGACCGGGTTTCAATATTCAGGCCCGTTGAGAAGGGTTGCAAAGACAGGAACAGCCCCTGCTTGGCTGTGAGTTGAAGGGCAAATTCGTTCTTTGGAGGCACATGATTTAAACCAGCTAAGCACTGGCACTGGTACCGGCACCGAACTAGTACCAGGTTGTTTTTGGTGGAAAAGGAGAAAAATAAGACTTTAAAAACACTGGCCCCCTTTTCTGTGAGTCTCTCAAAAAAACACTGAGTCTGATTACAGGATTGAACATCATCATTCAGTGGACAAACCTCACGTGTCAGACTGACATGTCTGTCTGGAGCTACCTCATAATCTTATCATGAGGGGAGTCAAGAGGTCCGTCCAGGGTTCAAGTGTCTCATGAATCCCAGATTTTAATGCACTGCAGTGAGACCCACCGCACAGGACGGAGGGAGAAGGGATCTGTGTGTATGAGTTGTAGACATACAGATCTACAGACTGAACCAGAAGATGGATATGCCTTTCAAAATGAGTCTTTTTTGTATTTCTCATTAGCAGACTCTCTTTGAAACCGGTGGCGCTGATGTCAAGGCCCAGTGTGACGGCAGGATGGGGGCCTACATTCATCAAAAAAGACTAATGTGACTTTCCCCATAGGAGGTCAAACTTATCCATAACCTCGCTGAATGAATGATACACAAGTTATTCATCGCTTCAATATTACCCAGTCAAAAAGCAGAAGCCGCTCCACAAATCTGGAGTCAGGTAAAAAGTCAACAGAGGAAGTCAATACAAAACCTGTTATTGGTTTTCATGATTAATAATTCATATGAAAACTTGACAGCTTGTGGGAAATCAAATTCTCTCTGCTTTTGGTTGTGAATAGTCTTTTTTAAACTGTGGCTTGAAAGCTATATCCTCCAAATATGACAAAAGTGACAGTTGTTTTCTATCTTATGCTCCATGGACTTAGTTTATTATGAGAGCACTAAGATAATGACACTTTCTCCCTTGAAGGAACGGCATGGACTGACAAAGTTAGAGCCCTAGATCAGCCATGGACTGCTCAGTAGATTATTGGCTCAGGTGCTCTAAGATAGCATTTTAGTAATAACATCATCATAATTTGTGTTTTGGTTAACTTTGGTAAACTTTATGCTGTTGACCTACGAGGCTTCTCAGCAGTGCTTCCAATTGAGGGAATAGACGGCCACACGGTCCAAATCTGAAGAATATTGTGGCTTATCAGCAGAGTTGATCCATCTACTATTTACAGACATGTATAAAACTATGAGCATTTTTACCTCTTTAATAAATCTCCTAATTGAATGAAATATTGTAATGTGTTATACCAAAAAGAAGCAAGGAGAGCTACTATCTTGTGCTAGCGTGTTCCTATCTTGCTAGCTTGTTAGTAGTTAATATGGCAGCAGAGTAGTTCTCAACATCACTGGACTCATATACAGTATATTTTCAGTAACTCTTTACTTGAACGAATCATCATAAGAGTGGCATGACCGTGTCATGAACGTGTCATAAATACTATGCCAATGTCATAACGTTGTCATGTCATGCCACTTTTATGACGATAGTTCAAGTAAAGTGTAACCATATTTTCTTTAACAGTTTGTAAAGAGGTAAAGATGATTTTCTGCTCTGCTCCCTTCTGTTGCACCTGGATCATTAATGTGAAGTGCTGGAGCCACTAGCCTCCCAGAGATGTACAGATAACCTTGCTCTGTGTGCTTTTTCAATGCATGGTTAATCAATGGGCCGATCTTCCAGAAAATTCTACTCCTTAAAGTGTAATATTGCCATGAAAAACAAGTTTAAACCAAGAACACAGGCTCCAACCTTGGTGTCCATACTGAGATCCTTGAGGTCCATAAGGGCCTGAGGGACCGCTCTGGGAGTAGGGACCCATCCCGGGATACAGTGGGCCCCCAGGTGAGGGGTGCGGGGACATGGAGGGTCCGGATTGAGGAGAAGCAAACTGAGAGCCAGCCTGGTTCCTCTGCATGTTGGACATGAATCCTGAGAAAACACAAATAAACAAGCTGTGTTAACACTTGAAAAAGGGGCTGAGTGTGGGTAGATGTGATCGTCCTCTGGCTCAACATATCAAGATATCTATTCAGTTTCCTCGTGTAAAGAGACCCTTCCTTTTGAAAGCTCTAATCTTTTATCTTCTCTGGTTACTCATAGATACACATCGGTAACATAGCATGGACCAGGTGTTTCACAAAACACACACTTTAATGGACAGGCTGACATGTAAAATAAACCCTGAGCACAAACAAACACACACACGCAGGATGTAATGAACTTTATCACTTCCAAAAGTACAGGTCAAGTGTATTTCTGGACTGAAAGATATATGTTGCTCCAAATTCTGGGTCTATGTGCCAAAGAATTGGTACGCTTGGAAAAAAAAAGCCGTCTCTACTCTCCACAGAATAAACCAGTGATTTGACCATGGCTACTATGTTATTCTAAGCCGTTCTGTCAATAGATGTGTCAAAGCCTCTCAGGCCCAAACTCGCCTCCACCATTCAAATTGACATTTGGAGCGATCCTCGCCTGGGCTTCGCTCTTTCAAACCACCCCGTTCGTTTTTTTTTAAACCCACAGAAAGGTCTCCCAATCCAGCACGAATGGGGAAAGGTCGCTGGATGGCCATTGAGGGAAAAAAAAGGAAGGCGTGTGTGGGTGTGGATGTGTGTCTGTGTGTGAGTTGGGGGGATTCAGTGGAGCAGATTAGGTGTAAATGGATTGGGTCTGCTCGAGTGTAAACTTTGATAGCTATCCGCTTTATTGAGTTGAGCGTGCACAGGCTGACTCTTTCGTGAGTTTGGTGTTTAGGGAAACGACGGGGTTGGAAAGTACAAGTTGACACTTGTATAATTCCTTGTTTCTGCACGGAGAGCAAGAGACATTGCGAGGGGAGAGGAAGGAGATAGAAGTTTAAAAATGCAATGTGGGTACACATGCATGTACGTATTTGTGCTTCTGAGTGTGTGTGGGGGGGTAGATAACAGAGACAGAGAGCAATAAAAGCTCTATGTAAGTGTGTGTTTGTGTGTGGGAAAGAGACAGAGGCCAAGACAGAAAGAGAGGCAGAGAGAGAGAGAAAGGGTGAGTGGGAGGGAAAGACAGTGCAGCAGAGGGAAAGAGCGATTGGGGCCTGAAAGTGCTTAGGCTGCGAGTGCTGGGTTTAAGGAGCGAGGACATTATTGTAATGTTTTGCTTCCATTAGGGTAAGGGGATTCTGGGAGAGGAGGAGAAAAAAATACAGTGTGTAATACCGCACTTTAAATTGCCTGGAAAATGGATGGGGAGAGGAACATTTTGCAGACAGTGCTAAAAAAGCAAATAACACATTCAAGGATTTCTCTCTCTGCTTCGTTCCCTCTGCCTCTTTACACACACAGACACACACATGCACAGAAACCGTCCTCTCTTTCAAGCAATGCGAACGAAGCTCTCAGCTGGACAACAACAACAACAACAGGCGAGCACGCGAGAGAAAAGGGGGGGGGGGGCATTCAGCGGATTTATGGAAATGAAGAGTGGAGAGAGGCTCTTAGGGAGGCAGGCACTTGAGCAAAGTGGGACGTGTGTGTTTGGGATGGGGGGGGGGTTAATCCTAGATAGAAATACAGCAAAAACAACAGCCCATCCTGTTAACCAGCACTGTGTTTTCCTGGACTGGGCAGGGGAGGGCTGGAGGTTTACAGGCATTAGAGAGCAGCATTAAATCTGCAGCTTGATTTCATCATGTTGGGAAATAACCTTTTACAGCGCCTGACTTTCTCTCTCTCTTTGTCTTCATCCATCCACTCCCTCTGTCTCTCTCTGACTTAACTGCTCTTTGGTGGGTGATAGAGAGGGAGCATCACAGTCGTTCCATTAAGATTACATCCCCGTCTTTCAGCTTTTTTTTTGCAATGTTGTGTGGATGCTGATTCATTTATTTATTTATTTTTTAAACAGCCAATTCTACCGTTTTTAGAGATAGTTGAGAAGTGGCCATAATTGCTGGAAACGTTCCCGTTTTGGTCGGCGCATGAGGCTTGTGGGTTAGCGTTCGTGTTTTTAAAGCCTTTGACAACAAGTTGTGGTCAAAACTGAAGTGGTGCTATCAAAAGAACACAATTTCTGACTTGAACAAAGTCCACGATCAGTTGAGTGCATGTTTACTGGAATGTTTTTACCAAAGCCTGGTTTTCCCATGACCTGCGAGGAATAATGCTTAGACCATGTTTATGTGTGAGCGTGTGTGTTTGTGTGCACCTGCGCTCAGCTTAAAACTACAGCAACTCTTATCCTGTGTGTATTCAAAAAAAAAAAAGTTTTTAGCACACATAAGTGGTGTCAAGATTGCAGAGCAAGTTGAAAAGTGTGAAGTGAGTGTTATACTCGCCTGAGAACTGTTTCTGGAACAGTCTGGTCTTACAAACTGAAATGTTGCATCAAGCTAGTCAAATTGTTTACATGTCTGTGCTGAAGCCTCATGCTTAAAGTCTTTATGTTTTTCCTTTGTTACCATCTCTAATCTCTTCACTAAGAAAACAAAGCTTTCCTTTTGATTTTGTAAGTGTACAAACTATTTTAATTATTCATGTTGTACAAACAGAAGCTCTCTCTCGTCTGTCTTCTATATGTACCTATTTACACACACAACACTCCAGCATCTCCACTGTTCTCCCGCCCGGCAAGGTCGAACATCACACACACAGACACACTTACCTCTCTCCTGAGCCATAGGTGAGCGGGTGATTGGCGGGTGGGCTCCGTCTGGTCCATTCCCAGAGTTCTGTGGGGCCATGTTGGAACCTGCAGAACAACGTGAAGTCAGGACTCGAGGATTCAGACAAACACGCGGCACCGACCCATTTTAGGGTTACAATGGTGCAATTCTGTCTTTGTAACAAAAGCTGTCACATTAAAAGAAAAAAAATGTTTTGCATGAATTGAATTCCATTATTTGCATGACAAATGCAATACAAAATGGATTTATATTTGCGTCCTATCTGCCTGGCTTCAAAATTGAATGAAACTGCAGGAATTGTTGTAACAATAAAGCCCTGAAAGGCGACTTTTGTCTTTCTCTACATTGATTTCAAAGGTACAAAAGTTACCTGGTTCAAAAAGTTCCCTGCCTTTTGATTGACGACAGAAAGACAATGAGCATGTTTCAGTATTAAGTTTTAGTTTTTACTTTGACAGAGGCTGCTCTGGCTTTTTTTCCTTCAGTGCCGAGTCATGGTTTGATGCCAAATTCAGTGTTTACAGACATGCCAAGTACATGGCACAATCACTGTACATGAAGTTGTTTGTGATTCACTATTAGCTAAATGACAAATGCACTTCCAGAGGACACATCAAGTCATTGGACCCAGTGCCACTTCCTTGTGTAAGCATTAAAGCCGGAGCGATCCCCTATAGAAAACCACAGCCATTTGAGGATCATTGATTAGGTGGTTGTGCAGGTCTATGGGCAGTGCCTGTTCCATTGAAATCCAATAGTGAGCTGAGGGTCTGATTAGGACAATGGCAGACAGTGACTATGGTGGATTGATTTGGCCCAGAGGAAGGAAAGCGATGGCAAATTAACCTTTTACATTTGGATTCAGACCTGAGACAATGTGGAGAGGGAAAGACAAGGGGAAAACTGGTTTGTTCATTTTTTTTGTACTGATTCTACTATTTTATGTGGGTTCAATGGATGATTCAGTGCTTGAATATAATGTATTTGACTTGCAACGTGACCAAATATGCAAGAAGTGTTGGCGTTATTCAAATGAACACAGTCAGTGGTGATTGTCAACGCATATTTTTACAATTACAGTATATGATTTGCCCTCCTATAGAAACAGGAATATGTGCCAAAAGTAATCATCCATCGAGGATGAAGTACAGCTGGAGTGCTGTAGTAGTAGTTTTGTTGCTACAGTGTCCTTAAAACTCACTGTGAATTTAAATTTGCTCTAATAGAGGAAACACTTCACATTATTCAATCATGCAGGAGAAAGTGCTGTTTCCAGAAGTGTGTATGCATGTGTGTGTCTGTGATGTGTCTGTCCATGATAGCAGTAATACATGACTGGGGGTGGCACACTCTCCACATAAACAAACCCAATTAAGTCAACATAATTGCTTTGCATAAAACTGCATAAACAACATTTCCATCCACCCAGCCGCCTACACACACACGCACACACACACACGCACACACACACACACACACACACAGACGTTAAAGTAATTGCACAAACAAGTGTAAATAAACACTCAAGCACACAAGGAAACACACATAAGAGCACAAAGGCACATAGGATATGTGCTGAAATATTAACACATGCATGCACGCGCGCGCACACACACATACAGAGACCCCCTGCCTCACACATGAATAGATCCAGCGGTGCGGCTTCAAAGAGAGAATATTCGATTAGTTAGTCTGTCACAATGTGGCGGGAGGGAAGGGGAAACATCACTTTATGAGCGTTGAAGCAACTCATAGCAACACTGGCTACGTTTCTGTGTGTATGCTGTAATGACAGTAAATAATACATTTTACCTAACTGAGAGTAGCTCTACCAAAGTCCGAAACAATTCCATTTCACAAAGATCCAAATTTTCCTCAAGTAAAAAGCAGCAGGACAAGACGCTCATTACAGAATAGTTACTACTGTATGATATGCTTTATGTTACTGGGTTACACACAGCAATAAAGAGAGGAACTTCTCTTTACATTGTGTTGGGAGCTTGATCCATTTTTTAAAAAATGTATTAATTTATTTAGTATATTTTGGGGCTTTTTCACCTTTAATCGATAGTACAGTTGAGAGAGAGACAGGAAATGGGAGGCAGAGAGGGGGAGGAATGACATACAGCAAAGGGCCTGTTCTACCAACTGAACTAAACAACTGCCAAACTTGATCCAGTTTTTAACTGAATAGGTAACCAAAAAACATAGTGTAGAAAAAACAGAGAAACTCTAGATACAGTAAGAACAATTTAAACTAAATTATGGTCAAGAATATCATTTCAGCTACTAGTGTATGCAGTTGTATGTAGGAAAATTCAGCCATTGATGATATAGACTCTGATGTTTGCGTTTGATTCTGTATATATACCAACATCACATTGTGCTGTCTGTGTTGTCTGTGCTGAACTGTCTGACTGGAGCAGCCTACAGCGTCTTGCAGAGCGGCATGGCCACTTGTTGCTGCAGGGACAGATTTATCCGCAGCACGCTTTTAGATGGGTAGTGAGGATGAAGCGTGCTAGCAGGAATTTACTGAACCCTTAAACTATGAAAGCCAACCCTACAGTAAAGGCTAGCCTTTGTGTGTGTGTGTGTATTTGTGTGTGTGCAAGGATGCATGCCAGGCACCAGCTACGCTGTCACACTGTGTTTGTTTGGATGGCAGAGTGGTGGTGACAGCAGCTTGTACTGTGTGTGTGTGTGTGTGTGTGTGTGTGTGAGTGAGAGAGAGAGAGAGAGAGTGCATGCCACTATGAAGGTATAAATAGGGAACCGTGCCCTCCATGCTCCACTACTCTTTCCACATAGCCATGTAAATTGTCACCAGAGATGAGCTTAATGCAAAGACATACTAGTGTGTGTGTGTGTGTGTGTGCATGTGTGTGTGGGGGGTGTGGAGGGAAAGGAAAACAAAGACAAAGAGTGAAAGGAAAGAAAGACAAGACAATGTGAAATAATTAAAAAACAGATGAGAGAAGAAGTAGGCTTCACCTCTCTTTCCCTCTTTTTCTACAATGAACGAGTGAAGCTTAGAGTACAAAGTCATTATATCGCAACCAATTACTTTTCCAAACAAAACCTCTTCTCATCTCTCCTCCGTCCTCCTCTCCTCTCCTCTTTTCTCCTCACTATCATTTTTAACAAGGTGCCATTAAATAATTACGTCCAAATAAAACAAACAGGCTCCACAGTGAGTCCTGGCACGTTTAATCTGTACCATTAATAATTCATAAGCTGAATCTTTGACGTGCAGCTCTTCTCTGTGCTGCTGAGAGAGGGAGCAGGGAGAGAGGTGAGAGAGCTAAATGTCAGCAGGAGTTGACTGTATATCTTTGCCTGTCCAAAGAGAAAAATCTGGCAATGAATGAAAATGTAAAACAAATAAATGGTATGGAAATGCCTCCACCATCCAGCTCAGCCTTCTTTCACTGGTCAGCATGCATGTGTGTGCAATTTAACATTTGAGTCCGAGAGCGTGTGACCATCAGTTTGCATGATATTTAATTTTTTTGTGTCCATGTCAGCAGGTGTGTGTGTATTTTGAGAGCAGTGTAACAAGGACTTATGAGGTTAGGGTTTTTTTTTTTTTAGTTTAAATCATGTATGTTTTCATGTGTATGTGCTTGTCCCTCATAACGCTGGTGTTGCCATGGGTGCTATACAGCACAATTAACACATGTGGTAATATTAAACCACTGTTTGCAATTTGCACCTCTGCCAGTGCCCAGCTGAACACACACATGAAAACATACACAAATAGAACGATGATAAAAATGTTAAAAGCCCTGCCACTAACATGTATTCACATGAAAGGAAGGGTGGTTGTTTCAGAGAATCTAAGAAGGAAAACACTTTTATTTTGAATTAATTCAGTTTTTTTTTTTTTGTATTCACATTATTTGGGTTATTTCGGATTTCAGTTACAAATCATTCACCAGATAGATCTGAGTGCACCTGCGCAAATGTTTGTGCTTAACAGTGATCTATCAAAGAGCATTAGGCGTTAATGATGAACAGATCCGATGTTTTGATCATGCTGAGATGGTTTTATAAGGACGGGACATGCCGCATGGCGACATGGAGAACAAACAGGGAGCTATCTGGAACGTGGATGCTCTTTGGAATGCTGCTGAGGAGTCAAATAACTGTAATTTCCTCTTTATAAAAAGGCACTTAGCGAACACATCCATTTCCTACTCCTTCCTCATGATACAAGGCAGCCAGGGCCAAAAGTAATGGCAGTTCATTGCGTTTTTGGAGATAATGCTCGTTGCTAAAAACCCAATACACATTTTAAATTTCTCTTCCACAAGGATTGTTGAGACAACCCTGAGTCTCCTTTGAAGAGAGGGAGTGTGGTCTTTGAAGCTTTTTTTCATCAGGGTTTCAAACGCAAATGCCGAGGAAGTTCAAAGCCGAGGGAGAGTACTTGTGGCCACATTTCTGTTTTGTTTCAGGGCCCTGGTAATATTAAGCTTAGAAGCTACGGTGTGTGTGAGTGTGTGTGTGTGTGTGTGTGTGTGTGTGTGTAATGTCAGTGATGAAAAGTCAACCAGACAGTCAGTGAAAAGACTTTTATTAATTGCTGATGAAAGGAAGGTGTGGGTGTGCATTAGCAGACGAGCGTACCGGGTTGCAAAGTGTGTGCAGATACACTGTCGGCATTCACAAACTATGCCACACTGCAAACACACACACACACATTCATATTCACACTCCCTGACTGTTTCTCACACACACACACACACACACACACACACATATACACATACACATACAGACCCCCTGGAGCAGTGGGGGCCATTTTTGCTAAAGTGAGGTAACAGCAGTGAGCACTAATAGACTGGTGTAGAATAGAGAGAAAGGGCTGCTTCAGCACCATCTCTTAATACAACCCTTAGGCTGTAAATGCACACACACACACACACACCTGCACCACCCAACAAATACACACACGCACACACACCAAGGTAATATCCCCTCCTTGCCGCGTCTTTAGGGGAAAGAGGCAGATAAACAGCAGGCTCCAATAATGGTGGTTTAGATCTCTATGGGTGCGAGTCAATGCCTCTCCGAGCCGGGGGCTAATGCCAGTTAACTCTCCCTATAGGGGACGAACGCCGGGCCTGCAGTGGCTCGCAAAACAAGCGCTCTCCCAAGATCCTCATTACTTCCAGCACTGAGTAGCAACTGTAAGTAAAGCAAAACTGCAGCTTAAGCTAAAAAAAACAGCGAGCGGGATGTGGGGGAGAGAGAGAGAGAGCGATGGAGTGAGAGAAAGCAAGAAAATAGGTGTTGGGGAGAGAAAATAATTGCGCACTGTGCTCCAGTTAGGGCTTTCCAGTCGGACGGAGTTAGAATGGGATTTCTCTAAACGGCTAACACAGCAAGCAGGCGCCGTCTTTTTCTTTTCTTTTTTTTTCCTGTTTTGGCCGACGGTGTGCTTTGTGAATATGATGCCTGTGGGGAGGGCATTTTGCTGTTTCACTTCGAACACGAGCAGCCATCAGGAGGAGAAGAGACAGAGACAGAGACAGACGCATGTGGGAGGTGGGGAAAGAGTTGTGGCGGCGGCGGCGGTGGTGGTGGTGGTGGTGGGGTTGATGAGCGGATGGGGATGAAGACCAAAAAAAAAAAGGAGGACGAAAGTGGAGAAAGAGAGCTGGAGGAGAGATGTGGAGATGCATAAGAGGGAGGAACAGAGATGGAAAACTCAGCCTTGTTACTCGGTGGGAGGCCTGTACCACAGCAACGCTCTGAGCCAAGAAAGCTGCAGAGACAAACAGAGATGGGGAGGAAAGGGTGGGGACGAGGGAACCTGAGACACAAGAGGGAACATAAGAGAATGCGAGCACGATAAAAATAATGAGAGAAAGAGAGAGGGACAGGGACAGCCAGAGGCAGTGTTCCCACCACACAGCCTCTTAGGGAGTGGTGCGACTAGAAAACTCGCCCTGCTCCACACACTCTTCACTGCAAAACACACTTGCATAAAAACTCAACTCCCCCACCCTCTTTCCGCTGCTTTCTTATAATAACTTTCACCACTAACAGAGGAAAAATAGAAGTTTTGGATGAGCGACCCTGCAGCGTCTATTCTGGTCTGATATTTTGCAGCCTGTAAATGTGGTTTTCTCTCTCGTTGGGGAAAACGTTTAATGGAATTGTTTTTACAAAACTGCTACCTTTTTGCATACGAGTCTGATCCGAGGTCATCACTCCTGTTCCTTCCAGGCATCTGCACTTGACCTTTGACCTCAGTGTGGAAAAAGAGCACAAGTTTTTTGCCGTGGTTCTTATTATCATAATTAGAGACAGAAATGTGTGTTTTTCTTTCTTTCTGTTTTTAAAATGGAAAACCACTGGCAAGGCTGGGAGACAATGTAAAGGACAAGAGTGGATATGAAGCTGGTTGGAGGAGATTCATAGGGAAGCACCCTTGAGCTAACAAACTGGACAGGCCTTGCTTTCTCTCCCTCTCTGTCTCAAACCCTCCATCTTCGCCCTTCCCCTCTCTCTCTCTCCTCCACTCACCCTGACCTCTCTGTCCTTTTTCTAGGCCCTGGAAGCACTTGAAGCGAAGCGCAGATAAACAGCTTAAACTCTCCCGAGCGCTCGCCCGCGAGCTCCAATCACCTCTTTAGAAGAAAATAAAAACTTGGAGGGGTGAGAAGAGATGGAAGAAAGAGGTGAGAGGACAGGGAACAGGGAGAGGGGAAGGAAAGCGGGCGGGCGCTGTTAACTGGACCTCGGAGGACCTCGGTGGGGAGGGAAGAACAAGAGAGAGAAAAATAGAAGAAGGAAGGACGAGTATTTTGTGATTTTTCTGCAGCAGACAGAGCAAGCTGGGCCATGGAGGAGTGTGGATGTGCTCTGTGTCAATTAGTAGCAGCACATTGTGGAGATGTATTGCAGTTTGGCCTTCAAAGGCTGGCAGGCATGCAGACATAAATGTGTAAACACACGCGAACACACAGAGATAGAGATAAAAATACCCAAACATGGACCAGACCTAAAGTCAGGCATAAATACAGCCAGCTCCAACTGAGTTTCTTTATTATAGGGCTTCCAGTCGAAACAAGGATCACCATGGTGACTGAGACATAAGGACACAACATACCTTATAATGAGTTAATCGTTAAAATGTTCACTTTTTTCAAACAAAACTTGGAAAATCAGTTTTGGGATCATGCTGCAATACTTTCTTAGTGATATCAGTAATGAAACTGGCTTTGAAAGGGAAAACGTTCAACCACAGTTATTATATACAATAACACAATATACAGTACAGTACACTGCAGTCTATGTACAGTCGGGTGGATAGAGAAACAAAAGTGGGCGCTGAATGTGGAAGACCTCAGTAGTCACTAGAGCTCAGCCCAGTGAACATCTGTAGGTGACGGTGGAGCAACAGCTTCCCAGAGAACTTTCTCTACTTTTAGATCAGACAAGCGTCAGAGGAGCAGAATATTTTCTTGAGATATATCTTGTTGACACTGAAATCTGTTGTGGGCTTTTCCCCCCTCACACGGCAGCAGGCACCTCTGCACCTTATCAGCCCCATGGCATCAGCGACAGTGATCCAAGCTGACGACAACTGAGTTACTGTTTGTGTGAAGTTTGATTTGGTATGTATCAGGTTCAGCCCGGTAATGGATATGCCTTTGACGCGTTTTCAGTCGGAAGTGATAGCCATACTGAGGCTGACAGGAAGTGACGCCATACTGACAGGCTGTCAGCCCCGGAGACAACTTGTCAAATCGGCATGTACACACTCAAAAAGCGCGCGGCAGACACTATGTTATCTCCATCTAGAAATATCTGCGAAATGCAGAGTTTGGGAAAGTTGAACACGTACATGTAAATCTGCGTATCTGATGGATTTAGTGCGGCTGCCGCAGCTGGGACGACGCTAACCGGCAGAACTTTTTCAGGACATTGTGCTCTGAACTTTGACTGGATGACTTTGCCTCTCGCTCCCTCAGCTCACAGTCAGTGATGGAAGCTCGAGAGCCGGCACCTCCCACTCCGCCTCACATCCATTCAGATGAGACGAATGTCTGCTCGCCTCGTCCCTGATGTCTCATGGAAGGAGAAAAATATTCTGAGGACGCTCTGAATTGCTTCAGAGACACTGGGAGGAAGGAGGGGGTGCGCGAGGGGCCGTTTTTGTGTATGTGTGCGTGCATGCGAGGTGGGGGGAGCGGAGGGGGGAGGTTGGCGGTTGAGCAATGTGATTTCTGCTCGACTGTCACAAATCTAGCGCAACAGGAAAATCAATTTGGCCCTGTGTGTGCCTTTTTGGCTCCGGGAGAGAATCCAAATAGCAAGGCGAGGCCCGGATAATGTTACAGTGTATTGGATTTGCTTCATGGAGAGACAGGGACAGAGTGAGAGTGAGAGTGAGAGAGAGAAGGAGAGAAAGAGAGAGAGAGAGGGTGAGAGAGAGAGAGGAAAAAGAGGAGGAGAAGTGAGGAGACAAGAGAATCACAGGCATGCTGTGGAGCTCTGACAAGATAGATTTGTGCAAGTGTATGGGTGTATGATAGGCTGGCAATCTTTCTGTCTCCCCCTGTCTGACTTCTTCTAACCCACAAACACACACACACACACACACACACACACACACACACACACACACACACACACACACACACACACACACACACACACACACAGACAAACACACTGTCATTCATCCGTGCAAGCATGTATAGGCGATTGATGTGTGCAACATATGTGGAGTGTGAAATAAACTGTTTAGAGGTGTGTGCACTAAAGGGCTGCAATGTGTGCTTTACCTGCCTTCTGTGTCATTTTTCTGAATGTGTGTGTGTGTGTGTGTGTGTGTGTGTGTGTGTGTGTGTGTGTGTGTTTGACAGCCAGGTGAAAGGATGACATGATGAAATTGCTCTCCTCTGACCGCTGTCAAGGGTAACGTGTATCCCGTGAGTGCTCAGCCGTGTGACATGTCGCATCACTCCAGAGAGGGAGGCTGACCGCTGACACAATAACACACAAACACACACAGCGATTTCTGTTTGTATTTAAAGATTTAAAGGAAAGACCTGCACTAAAGAAGACGTTTTATGCTTTTCTTGACTTTCTTTTTGTGTGCTGTTGAATGTCCAGATTAAAGGTGGGGGTTTAACATATATTAAAGACACACACTGCTCTGGACTGTTAGTCTTCAATGTGTTTTTTTTCCTGTGGCGATGTGCTGACGTCAGTGTGTAATGGATTTCTTAATACGGTCATCTGCTCCGAGCACAAGTTGTTCTCTGAAAACTTGACTGGAATTATAGGCATTTAATTTACATACAAATAACAAGCAGTGCAGGTGGCAGAAATATTCAATTTTAGAAGGAATTTTACCTCTGGCATTTCTTTTGCTTCATCTCTTGGTATTTCAGTTGCCATTTTAACACATTCCCCACACTAACAGGAGCGTATAAAGAATTATTTTCTATAAGGATTGCGACTAAATCAACCATTATGTCACTCAGACGTCCTTCTATAGTCCTTGTTTTGTTGCTGCAGATGCTCACTCTCATATTATGGTTTGGATACGAACTTGAACGTGCAGAGTGGTTTGGGAAGTTGCCATTTTCAATTGATTTTGTTATGTTACTTTGTATTCTTAAAGTTTCTTTGAGAACATCCACACCTGGAAGAGGACGAGCACTTGGTGCTTCTGGATGCTGGCCAATCAGAAGAGAGTTGGCTTTCAAGCAGACCTCTTAAGGAGGTCTGAGATAATGTTGCCTGTTCAGTCAGCAGTTCAACTGAGGGCTTGCATAACAGGCAGTATGGGATAAATGTTTTTTTTTTCTTGACTGTGAATCATGCAAAGCTACTCAAGTGAGTCCCAGAATAAAAATATAGAGCAAGAAATGAGCAAGCAGGTCCCCTGTCAGACTCATGCAGCTATAATATTCTTTGTATTTTCCTCTATGTGGATACTTGCCCAAACCGATGCTATGACATCACATGGAGACAGAGCAGAGCAACAATGGAGTCAAAACAGAGAAAAAAAAAACTACCTCAATCATCAATCAGCAGACAACTGACTCTGATGTCAGTCGAGAGGCAGAATCCATTATAGAAGACACTGCTGACTCTAATTCCTCACTGACAGTAGCCTTAATGGAGCAGAGGGCTATGCAGCTGCAAGATATTGTGTGTTTTGACTTTTTCTTGACTGGAGCTCACACTACCACAGATAAAAACAGTTTTGGTTTTTCACACTAATTAATTAGCTTATTAATGTTTGTCTTATTTTGTTTATTTTGATGTCACTGTTGTTCACAAAACTGCTTTGAATAATGAGGAATGTGTTTGTTTTTTGGGTTTATTTTTATGGCTGTGGATGCAAATCTCTCTCACACACGAACACACACACATTAATACACAGTGTTGCGACTCCTCTCTTCACTGACTTGTTCCGAACTCCGACGACAACATCAACCAAACTGTCCTAACTTGTGATGAAGCGTTAGAAAGCAGAGCATTAGTAATCAGATGTGTGCTAACCACATTAGTTCTCCTGTGTCTCTCTTAGGCTGGCTGCTCCTTGATCTAATTCAAACTGATTGTAGTACAGCCGCTAAAACATGCCAGATGTTACTCACTGCTCCATGCTTTATCACTATTTATTTGGCACGGGGAATATTTAAAAATATTTTCATATTAATCATGTCCCAGCGATCGGTTTCACTTCCCGTCTTTGCCGCCTCATTTCGGATTCTTGTCATGATTCTTGGCACGAGTGCCTGGAAACCCACTGTCCCAGTTTTTCATTAGCGTCAATCACTCTGGTGAGCGGCTGCGAGGAGAGGAAAGGGAGGAGGAGCTGGCGTCAGGTTCTCACTCAAGACATTTTGCCCCGCCTTGTCAGAGTGACTGACAGGTCTGAGATATGCTGATGGGCCGGTCAGTCACTCAGTTGGGCAGAGAGGTGCTGGGATGACGAGGAGGCCGGGGGGAGAACGGCGTGCGCGCAGACACACGCCTCTGTCTCTGGCAAATCAAACCCACACTTGTTTATAAAGTGTTTATCTAAATGGTTATGTGGCCTCGGGAGACACACAGGCACACCGTGCATTGTCTGATAATCCTGTTGGTGTCTTGTTTGGCCTGCCATTTTTTAGATAAGGCTACAAATCAGATGGGAGGTCCGCCACTAAGAGCTCGTCTCAATTCATTAACACTCGGAGTGAAAAGGAAATATTGTCTGGACATAAATGTTGGAAATACTTGTGCAATCCACAGGTAGCAGGGAGATGGACTCTATTAACATTCCACTGCAACATGGGGACGTGTTTCTACAAAACAGTGATCAAAGACTTAACAAATCCCCACAATGCAAAGACAAAAACCAAGTGAACAAAATGAATGAGACATATTCAATGAAGTGCTCCACGCCGGGCTGTGATATTCGACAGTGGTTTGAATTAGGATTTCGAATGAAAGTCTAGACAAGCTGGATTGATATTATTTGGTTCTCTGCTGCAGCGTACACTCGACTTCATCTTCTGTCCAAACCGGCAGAATGAAAATTGATCTGAATGGATTATACAGTGAGATGGAGATAAGAAAAAAAAAGAAAAAAAAGATGTGAGACGGAGATGTTGCCACGAGCTACGGGTTATCCAGCCTGCTCTTATAAAAAGAGGTCAAATTTACATGTTTACATGGAAAATATTAAAGTGGATAATCATGTTGAATTAAGACACTGATTAAGTAGAAAAAAACAAGTTCACCCCTGTTTTCCCTCGTCCTGATTAATTTGCCTATTTGCTTCAACAAAGGTGTGATGTAAAAGCTTTATCCTTGCAACTCGCTCTCAGACTGCAAACACATGCCACATTTAAATACTGGAATGCTGTTATTTCTGGAAACATGTATACCTATTCTGCACCAGGGTCAGTTTTTCTACATGACCTTTTTAAAATCCTCTTTAAATGCACATATTTAAAAACAAATGAAATGGGTCTTTAAATAGCAAAATAAATGGAAAGGTCAGACAGAAATGTAGGTGTGATAACTGTGAAATGCTTTCAGCAGCAACAGGTTTACTAATGGCACTACCTTAAAGATCATCCAAGGATCACTATTATTATCAAACAGTTTATAAACCTCGAAAAAAAAAAACAAAAAAAAAAACAGCTGGTGAGAAACTCTGGCTGGCCACGTCCCAATCAGTGATGTCACAGCAGCTATTTTTTTTCTCCATCAGCTGTCACAGGCAATACCCCTGATGTGACATCACTGACTGGGGTATGTTTGTGATTGTTTTCTAATTTGGTTTCAAACAGCAGCCTCTTGTTTGGTGGCACAAAGCAATTTCCCCTTAAGCTGTAAAGCAATTTTGCAAATTTCCCTGGGAATCTAACTTGGCGGCACCATGTAAAACGCAGTGCAGTGTCTGGTTGCAGCAGCAAATCTTGTCAGTGATAGTCTTGTTTGTTTGCGGTGATTAAACTAATAAAGTTATGCTACAAGTTGCACCTTTCATAAGGAGGAAATTAGATTATAAGGATTCATGTTCATGTGTGTGTGCTTTTTTTTTTTAGTGGCTCTAATGACAATCCTACCTGGTACGGCGGTGTTGGCAGAGGGTCCGCTGGCGGGAGAGATGGGTCCGGAGCCAGAGCGGGACTGCTGGGACTGAGTGGAGCCAGCGGGCGAGCCGACGGGGGAGGGAGAGGGGCCGCTGCGCTGGCTGGGGAGGTGCGGGGAGGCGTGTGGGGAGAAGGGGGACTGTCCCTGGTTACTGGCGCCTCCCTGCTCCCCCTGGCTACTGCTGCTGCTGCTGCTGGAGGAGCCGCCGGCACTGGCGGCTGAGCCCAGACCGACCTCCGTCCCCGTGGGGAGGTCATCAATCGAGCCGGACAGATCCTGCAACAGAAGAAAGAGACTTACAGTGAGTATTTATAAAGCTCACCCAAGCATTTTATGAGAGGTGACATGCAGCAGGTGGCAAATTTAAACTCAAGCGAGCACAAAATTTCCCCGGTTCCGTATTATGTCATAATAAAATAGTAGCATTGCAACTATTTCAGCATGGTTGAATATGATTATGTGGTTAAAAGACCAGATTGAATTATCTACAAAAGAAATAAGAAAAAACATCAAACAGATTTCTGTAGTTTTCATAAGGCACTACAGGTTAGAAGTTTACATGTGCATGAGCAGTGTGTGACTTTTCTGTGACCTGCTGAGGTAGTGACAGCGGTTAATATGGCAGAGAAGCAAAAACACTGCCCGCAGAAGGAGCCACCACCGTACACTGTGGTGCAGTGGTAAAAATGAATTGTAATGGGCTTTCATTCAGACCAAGGGTAAGTTCATATTACCGTTTTCATTCCCTGTGGTGAGGATTGTGTATTTGTGTGTGCATGTGTGTGTGTGTGTGTGAGAGAGAGAGAGAGAGAGAGAGAGTGAGTGTGTGAATGTGTGTATGTGTGTGCTTAGTGGGTACTCCCCCTCCTGAATTGATTCCAGGGATTCCCCACCAATACTGCTGACAAAATACTCACAGCACAAAAAAAAAAGGGGAGTGAGAAGAGAAAGAGAGATGAAAGGGACACAGTGGTAGAAGTAAGGAGAATGCAATGTGATGGCTGCCCTCCCCTTAAACTACACATCACATATATCTGGGGACACACACGCACACACACACACTCTAAGACTAGCGGCTGTGCCCCAGCTGTAGCTGAATATGGAGGAAGTCACCTGTAAGTGACCCTGGTTTCCTGGCTGGTGCCCACTTGGGGAGGAAGGGGAAGAGTTGCAGGTACGTGCCAGCTGATCCTACCTGCTACACCAGGCCTGCTGACCCCCCATTCCTGTCCCACCTGAGCCCTGCACAACCAGCACTGCTACAACACATGTGTCAATTCATCTGTCACTTAGAGTTTATATTTATGTCTTAAAATTAAAACTAACCCAGCAACACTTACATGCTTATTGTAATGTGACTGTACAGTACCTTCACAGTTACACAGAATAATGCACTCATCACAAGTGTGCATCGATCTGATCCGAAGGTCGGTGTAATGTAATGTAACTATGATAGATAGATAGATAGATAGATAGATAGATAGATAGATAGATAGATAGATAGATAGATAGATAGATAGATAGATAGATAGATAGATAGATAGATAGACAGACTTTTATTATTAGACTCAAGGTCCATTTAAAAAAGACAAACAAACACACACACATACAAAAGACTGGACAACTAAAGTGAAAACAGCCTCATGGTACATTAAAGAGCCACCATACCACAAAAAAATACATATTTTTCAAACTGCAGTGAAGCCTGCAGTTTCAAAAACACAAGAGTCCAATTTAAATAGCCGAACACTGTCAGAAGGATCCAAACTATATATTAAAATCAGCGCTATAAATATCTGCCAATCCCTGCAGCGCACCGGCTGTCAAAAAGCCATTTGTTTTGGATTTATGCAGCTCTGTCAAATAGTCATTTCTATGTAAACAGCAGGAAAACACTGTACTTTTTCTCATTATCCTAGCACCATGTTATTTCATATAAAAAAGTGAGACAGGCGTCCCCCCATCGTCTTTCCATCCATGGAGGGCTTAGCTTGTGGAACAGACAACCAAGTCAGTGTGGCAGTCTGTCTGTGGCTGCTTGTTTTGGTTAATGCGATCTCGGCGCTGACACACAAAGCCTTTGTTTTCCATCATGCCGCTGTGAGTGCCCACCCGCTCTGCCAGCCTGCCAGTCTGTCACCTGGCATTATCTACCCTCGCACGACTGAGCACATGGGGCACCCGCTCTCCCTTCTCTCTCTCTCCCTCACCCGTGGTACCACTCCCTGTCTCAGCCAATCAAATCACCCAGCATCCTGTGCGCGCTGATGTAACCTGCTGCCTCCACCAATAGGGCTCAATGATATTTACGACTTACCGGCGGGCCCGCGGTGCGTGCCATTTGACATGGAGGGGGTTACCAGGCGAGCCACCGTAACCATAGCGATGGCTTTCCCCCCCCAAAAAAAACACAGAGAGCTAGCCGGATGTACTGCTAGGTTGTTAACCCACAGGCTAATTGTGTGAATGGATGGGAATAATTGCATTTCACCTAATTGGGTGCTGTTGCCAGCTTTTCCAGTGGCAGTTTAGGGGTGGGAAAATGCGTACCAGTAATTCGTTTAGAGGCTGTTAGGCTCATTTGGATTATACACACACTTGAGCACAGCTGTGTGGCCTAAGACCAAAAAAGTAGCAGCAGTATGCAACATGAAAAGGTGGGAAAGCTTACCACTAGTCGGCTGTAAACATGTCAATAGTAAATACCCAATAAAGCCGTGGTTTTAACTTATGGTTGCAGAAACACTACCGGAAAAAACGTCATTTCACAAAATGCATTTATCAACACACACACACTAACGCCATGCCTACACTTAATCCTCGTCAAGGGCCATGAAGCATTTTGTTACCTGGCTAACAGTGTGTTGCATAGTCATGTGTAAAGAATCGAAGCCAGCCATCCATCCATGCAGCCAGCCAGCTAACCAGCCACGCAGGCATGCGGCCGGGGGATCCAAACGCCCAACAATCTGGGGCCCCAATCCAAAGTGGCCCAAATCCAATTTGTTTGGCTCGGGGCTGCAAATTGCTCTGTGCATTGAGTCTCCAAATAGCTGTCAACCACTCCCGCTTGGCGTCCTGTATCGCTTAATTCGCTCCTGGAGCATGTAATTGTCATAATAAGAAAAATATTGAGGTGATAATAACCAGTTACTTTGAGATGCCCCCTGTCTGCCTCAAGACACACACACACACATGCCGTAGCATGTACGCACATAATGGGGCGAGACTGCCATCTACACATTTCACACAACATTGGAGAGGCAGTCGCTCGTGACCCTTCACCTCGCTGGTGTTGGCGCCTTCCTGCACTCTCTCGTTTAGTGTGATTGTGTGCGAGTGGGAGTGTGTGAGTGTGTGTGTGTGTGTGTATACACGACAGGCTGCAGGACTGTCACAGCGAGACATGCTTGAGCACTGATGCGGCCGAGGGGACAGATGAGGCCACATACACTCACACAAATACACACACTCCCCAGCCCATCTCTCACTCACACACACCGACCCTCTCTCTCTCTCTCTCTCTCACACACACACACACACACACCAGCAGGGTATGAGGCATCAGTGTGAAGCAGGGAGCTGTCACATCCAGCAGACTGTGGGCCTTTTTCCCCTGACCATGGTGCTGATGTTGTCTCCTCTCACTGCACACTGGGAATTAATCAAAGTTGCTATGGTAGAAGGCACCGAGCGTGTGTGAGTTCGAGAGAGAGAGAGAGAGAGTGTGTGTGTGTGTGTGTGTGTGTGTGTGTGCGAAAGTAGTTCTCTGTCTAGACAGGGAGGAGCCAATAGCTGCAGCTTCCTGTAGACCACAGGAAAGGAGAGCGACAAGAAAAAACTAGCTAGTTTCTCTCTCTCTCCCTCTCTCTCACACATACAGAGCCTCACATCGAATATCTATTTTTCTGTCTCTCTGTCTGTCTCCCTGTCCCTGTCAGAGGGATAGTATGGCTGAGAGCTCTGCACCAGATGGCTAGCCAGCTAACTAGAGCCTGAAATACAAACTCAAACAGCCACTGAGCACTGTGAGCGGTAACACTGAGAAACAACCTCCCTCACGGCTGCAGACTGCACACGACCAAAACATGGACTTTGCAACGCAAATACTATAACTCAATACCCATTATCCTTCAAGAAATGTGACTGGAATGTAAATTGGTAACCCTGACATTTAAGTGCAGTTACAATAAATATTTGTACCTTATTGTAAAACAATGTCTGATTTAATACAATCATCATTAAGTCTATGTTTGTCTGGTGTAACTCTACAGGTGTCTTAGTGTTTTGGTATTATTTTCTCTCTGATATTTTTGCTGCCCCTGAGTACAGCGCAGGTAAATTTAATTTAGTTTCTGTTTCTCACATCATCAGAATGACATTTCAGAAATTCAACAGCAACATTTCTCAAAATGCTGTTCCTATTACTACCATGATGAAATACAGTGAAACACTATTCACTTCCATTGTCCTGGGGAGGGCAGCACAAATCTGTTTCTTTTAAATATATGTCATTTGGATGAAATAAACCTTTAAAGAACAGAAAAAGCAGGTTACTGATTTCTATATGATATTTATATCTTTATCAACATGATATATGTTGGTTGATATAGCCTATGTTGATGGGTGAGTCCATCCTGCTCAGTATGTGCTTCATTACTTTAAAACTGACTACAGAGGAATTACCTGAGAGTTCAATGGCTGCTCTGCTCTCAGTGATGGTAAAGGAGCTGTGTAGGTTCCTGTGGTCTCAACATTTACACAGTGCATGTGTTACATAAATATATCATTTCAAATGGATTTACAGTCTTCAGTGTGTTATGAAGATAGAATCGCCCTTTTTCATGGCTGTCTTAAAACAACAGCAGCACAACTATGGTGTTACAGTACTGGTTGCTCTAATGACCATTCTGCTTATAAAGCCTGTGTGACCAAATCAAGTGGTTATTTTGAAAAGTTTGTGTTATGATCAGTACACTGCAGCTCAGCCAGGAGACACTGCTGGGGAAGAAAGAAGTCATTTTGCAATAAAAAGCCTGTTACTGTGGAAGATACCCACTTGACATGACTAAAAGTCAGACTGGCGAAGCCTCATTTCAGCTCTGACTGAACTTTGGAATTCATATTGGGACATAATGAGGACTGTGGATTTTATTCCTCATCTCTTAGACTGGAATTGCATTATGAAGATATCACTTCATGGTCAGAAGCGGAACGATCTTATAATGTAAGTACTGTAGAAGCGGATCAGCATTATTTTAAAACAACTATTTTTCTATTCATATTTGTGTAAACTACTATTGTTTTTACTGTTGCGTGCACACAAGACCTGTGTTTTTATGGGTCAAGAGGAAAATCCATTATAATGTTTCCTTCTCAGCCAACAATTGTACTCCACCTCACAGTGGTACAGTATGTATATATAGAAATAACACCTCAGTGAGCTCAGAGGCCAGTTTTATTCTCTGTTTCTCTTCTCTGGGTAAATATGATGATGCAAACTGTAATTAACTCCAATAGCCATCGTTTGGAGGCCTGAGGGACAGGTCGGCTCATGGCAGCACTGCGCTCATTTATCGGCTCCGGCCGCTGTGCTTTCTATCTTTATGGCGCACAGGAGACTGAGCAGAAATGCTATTACACAAAGATGTGTTTTTTTTATCCTCTCCCCAAACCGTCGATTGAGGCAAAATCCAAATGAAATGCCATGCAAATGAATCCAAATGGACTGCTGACTGTGTATGTGTGTATGTGTGAAAGAGGGTTTTAATGTGATGCCCCATGTAGAGCACCAACTGTAATACCCTTCACTAAGTGCTATTAAGTACAGAAAGAAGAAGAGAAGAGAGAGACTTAGTGGAGGGAGATTTAACACAACACCCACACCATCATTTCTTTCTTTGATGTCAATCAGCTGGAATGTCTACTAAGGCTGGAATGATGATGATAATTGGTGGTGATGATGAGAATTGATAAAAATTATGACAATTTGAGCACTACACTATGAAATGCTGGTCAAAATGTACTTGCTCACCCACAGAACGTTACACCCTCATAACTGTTTCAATACTTCTGTTTGCTGTGTGTGCGAGCGTGCCTGGATGGGGGTATGTGTTTGCTCGATAATGTGTGTGCTTGCTGGGGATATGTGTATGTATGAGAGTATGTGTGCGGAGATAAGAGTTCTTGAGCAGAGTCTCTGCCACCTCCTGGGGGTCCCTCAGTGAAATCTTCAATGAGGAGGGGAGGCACAAGCCACCAAGACTCCGAATGCAGGCAGAAGCGCTCTCAGCAAACCGAGGGGAGATGTTTGGCATGCCTCAGGCTTGCCAGAACCCATGTGGGCTTTAGGCTAGCACCCAGTAGGCACTCAAATATGTTAGCATGCCAACCCATGGACCTCTGTGTTGTGCCATGTGCTTGGAAGCCGAAAGCTCCCGTCTCAAGTGCCTAAAGTTTCAAGCCGTCTCTCATTAACTCTGCCCAAGACTGCCACAGGTGGCATACTATCTTCTTGTCCCAGCAATAACTCAGAGATGAAACATATAGCCCCTTCCCACCATATGCTACCATCCTAATTTGACTCAACATGCCTTTTTTTGCTTTTCCCTCGGGCTAAGATTATAAATAGTTAGAAATAGTATAATAGCTTTTTGAGGCGATACCAAAAGATGACGCGAAACACAGACTCCTGATTGGTTAGAGTAAATCGACATTACTGTCTCATCATTTTGTGCGACGGGACTTTCTGAACAAATCCTCTGTTTTCAAATGGCTAAGAAACCGTTCACTGCTCAAGTGTTAAATCTCTGTTCCTTATTGTGCCACGCTCTTACAGTAGAATGGCAGCCCACAAAACCCCAACCCACTGCTGAGGAAGGAGGAGCAGACATTGTTGTGTTTGGTATTCCGTTGATATCTAACATTTTTCATGTTGAAGTCATGTCATGTTGAAGGGGACTTAATGATAGCTTTGTGCATCATTGCTATAGTAACGATGCTGCATTACGGGGGTACTATTAGTGCTTGGTACCAAAAGCAAATAGAGTTGAGTTGAGTCAAGTCAGTACCATGCTATGGAAACACCCAGCGGCGTAACACAATATTATGGATGCTATTGTGTGTCAGGGCACATTAGGTTACAATGGATAACCACCAATTTGGGTTTTTAAGTATACACGAACTGAACTAAGTTGTGTAATATGTCAACAATATGTTGTACAGCATGTCTTTTAAAGAAAAGCGATCTTAGTTCCTTATCTGTTTGTAAGAACTCTGTCTCGACGCAGTAAGTCATACAGATAGGGAAACGGAGCACATTTATAAACTCTCCTCCTTTGAAGGCATATATGTCGTTGCGCTTACTGCGCTTGAACACACACACAAAAAGTAGTTGCTTGAAGGATAAAAAAATGTGAGTTTGAAACACACGTTCAAACACTGACTTATTCTTCCACCTCTGCACACCTGGCCAATCTGTGCAGTTATATTAAGCACACTGAGGCCTTTACAGTAATCAGACCCGACCTGCTGGTGGTGCTACTTTCATGATGCGTCTGCTGACTTTTGTTTCTACTTCTACCAACCTTGAAATACTGAGCGTGAACAGTGACTGTAGATAACTCACAGAGAAATATCATCACATGTAGACAGTGTTAGTGTGGGAACAACACCGCATTAGCGAGCAAAATGCTAGTTTGAACAGGCAGCAGTTCATGATTAGAAACACTCGTTCGCTCGTAATATCTGGTAGATTGTGCATTGTTGAAGACAAGTCTTTTTGCTCCTTCTCCCTGTTATTATTATCTGGAACAAAAGCAGCCTAAGAACAAACTGTTCAGGGCTTTCCAAAGTTGTGTGGAAGAGAATTGCAGCGGTGCTGAAAAGAAATTGTGCTTTTCTTTTCAATTCTGCTTGTGCACACTTCACAAAGCCCAGACAATCTCTTGATAACACCATGGCATCTGGATAAGAGGAAAAGAAAGCTCCTTCTGCTTTTTACCAACAGAACAAAAAAGGGAAAAAAAAGACTCGGTCCAGGAGTCAGGTGGGAGGGTCACACGGGCGTGTGGACACCTTACTCAGGATTCTGGTAGATTCACTAAATCTGGTGATAATGCTAACAGTAACTCCACCACATTAGCAATTATTGCTTGTTGTAAGATAGTGGGCTCACTGAGTGATAACTGCCCTGGCTCTTAAGCCTCTCATAATGTGAAGATATGGGGCGGGCCGTTTTGAAAGGGACATTTGAGGCCCTATTACCCCTAAGCTGTTAAAGACGCCCAAATCTGGTGCTGCTTGTCTTCAAACCAGAGGGATTAGTGTTGAGTTTCACTCCGATTCCCCCTGATAATATGCCAAGCTGTGGCAGCTAGGAGTATTTAGCCAGTGGACCCTATTCACTTAACACCCCCTCACTGTTTTCTGCACCGACAACAACGATAGTGAAGTGTCTCAAACAACCAACACCATCCTTTTAGTGGTTTAATAAACACGGACATTGGCCCCTCTCTGTGTGCCCAGGTACTGAAGTCAAAGATGCCACAAACTCCATCTCCACCCGCCCACCAGTCCGACCTTTCACATGGCGAGTTAGGTCATTGGTATTCTGCCTAGAAGTGTGAATTTAAATTTGCTTTCATTTAAAATGGCAGCTTTGCAGAGGCAGGGGAGACAGGCCGAGCCCACTTATTGTCTGAGCTGTTGAAACTTTTTTTTTCATTAGCCCACAAAGGTTCTTCACACTTTAGTTTCTAATGCACGAGCCGACCACTCACCGCCTCCCCTTACGCCAACACACACACACGCACGCACGCACACACACACTCTCTCACCCTATTTGTTCTGCACGTATTGGTTCCGCTAATGTTTTTATTTATGGCATTCCAGCATGACATCCTGCCATCCACCCACCCCCTCCTCACCCCTCTACTCACCCAAGAGAGAACTAAAAAACGACGCATGACTTAGAGTGTGTATGCGGTGTGAGCCTGAGTGTGTGTGTGTGAGAGAGCAAGAGAGAGAGAGAGAGAGACAGAAGGAGAGAGGCAAAATAAAGAAATAAATAAAGGGCCCAAATTCCTCATTTCTAATTCAGCTGCTCGTTCAGCTTAACCTCTCTCTCCTCAGCAATTAAAGCGCACGCCACATCCTTCACGCTGCGTACAGCCGAGGCTAAATAATGCAGGGGGCATCCAGCACCCGCATCCTTTATCATCCCAAATGACAGCCATTTGCATATCTCCCCAGTCAATTAGAGCGCGGCGGAATAATCAGCCCATAATTGGGGGAGAACGTTGGTAATCACCCGCCCTGGCACACCGACAGGGCCATTGGAGGAGTGAGGGGGGGGAGAGGTTGTGTGTGGGGTTGGATGTATGTTTGTGTGTGAGTGTGTGTGTGTCAGGGAGACAGTCCACTCAACTGCAGCCTCTTCACTTCAAACTAACACGTCCAAACAAACCGGTCTAACTTCTGTCTGATTTCCTCTAATGCTCTCCGTCTCCCCCCTCCTCACTAATTTACAAGTACCGGCTTTGCCTCCAACACAGTGTTTCTATGGAATATCTTTCATCAAAATAGGTCAGTAAAGGACTTTTAATAGCATAAAAAGTGATACATGAATGACGTGTTTCATTCTGGGATGCCATTCATTCTCAAATGTTATCAAATGTTAATTGCTCGCCATTTAAAAAACATGAATAATTACATCCTCTTCAGTGTGGCTGCTTTGTAAGCGAGATTGAAGGGTTCAAGACCACTAAGGTCAATAATTAATTTGATTTTCACTCCAGCAGACCTGTCTGTAGATTTACCAAACTATGTGATTTTCTTTTTTTGTGGTAAATATAAGTATTAATTTTTTATATACAACGCTTCAATTTTCCTCCAAAATCAATCAGCGAGCACGACTGTGGAGCAACATGTTGATGCTCCTGCCTGTGCTTCCTCCATGAGACCTGCTAAATTCATGCTCCACACTCGTACCTCAGCTCGATTCCTTTTATAGAGCAACAAAGCCCAGCGCTGAGAACAGTCAAGAACAACGTGAGAGGGACGGTGCTGAGACAACCAGGGGGAAAATCCCCAGCTTGTCCCCTTCAGATGCAGACAATCAAAGTCGTTTCATGGGAAGTTTTCTGGGCGGCTTTGAAGTGCAGTGCTGGATAGCCTCTGTATTTCCCGCTGAAAGGGGAATGACCATTTTTGTGAAACAACATTTCCTTTAATGCACTGTAACCTCCCATTCCTCAGACGCTTTGGTGCTCTCCTCTGAACATGACAAAATAAAAGGATGGAGAAAGAAAGAGAGAAAGAGGGGTTGACAGTAATGGGTGCGGTGAAGGTGTGTGTGTGTGTGTGTGTGTGTGTAAAGGAACATCAGAGAAACCCAGGCAAGGTTAGTTCCCATTGCAGCTCCATCCTTTTGTGTTTCCCCAGCTGCTTTCTTTTCCCTCTTGCCTTTGTATTTACTCTACCCAATCCAGTTCAATGTTAGCCAAGGCTGCCTCTGTTGTGTTGCAGGCCCACCGTCGCTTTGGAGAGATGAAACATGTGCCATTCACTTCTCCTTGATATGAAATACAAGAAACAGAGAAAGGAAGTTTGAGCTTGGAAAGAAGGTTGGGGCAGGAGGGGAGGTGAGAGGGGGGGCAAGGACAGCGCAGAGGATGATAGTGATGATTTGTTTCGATTTAACATCCACATAGGACTTCAGTCTATTGCAGGCAAAGGGGCAAAGCAGTCTAACCCTGAGACAAAATAGAGTTTAAACACAAACACAAAAGCCTCTTTTGAAGAGAAAAGACTACAGAAAACAGAAAAGAAAGTGGCAGCATCCTTAAACAGCTCTCTCTGTCCGCAGAGGGAGGAAACATTGATTTCCTTTTTACTCCTTTTTTAAGGGAGTGTCTTTCTCTGTTTAATCCCTCAGTCCTCTACTCTCAGGGGATCTCTGGCATTTCCTGCCAGCCAGCCAGCCCCGTGCTGCACAGACTTATGCATCACTGTCAAAATGACTCTGATCAAACAGAGGAAGAGGGGAAGGGAGGGGAGGCAAGTGGGGAAATGTGTGTGTGTGTGTGTGTGTGTGTGTACGCGTGTGTTGGGGGGGTGGGGTGGTGTTTGGTTGGTGCGATGCAAAACTCTTTCCCCATTGGACGTGCTGCCTGTCAGTGCGTCTGCCCTGGTAATCCATCAACCCCTGCTGCTGATCAATAAAGTGGATTGGTGGAATTCTGAGAGATATCTGCTTGTGATCTGTGTACGGTTTACGCCGGACTCTGGATCCGTACGTCAAATTCAGGATGCAGAACATCAGGAGAACCTGATCACCTCCTCCAGCTGCCTTTGACTTGCTGCTCCTCACTTGGGACTTGAAATCCTGTCACGTTAAATTTGCACTGAAGCACATTTTGTGTGAAGATGTGATTTAGAAATTATCTCCCACATCCAGGCTTTGTTTTATGGAGTGTTTGTGGAAATTATTACGCAATGTGCTGTATTGACTATTTTTACATCTTAATAAAACTTAATCATCTTATAAAACTAATATGCAGTGGATCCTAATGTTAAATAATGAGTTAAATGCCCAAATATTTACTCTATGGACAACTGCCACGGTAATGTCACTGATCACAGGAGGAGTATTCATTTTGTTTTCAACTACTTTAACCACTGCGGTGCATCACGTCTTCCTGTCTGGGCCCTCTGTACGCCTTGTACAAGTGAATTGCCAGACTGGTTGGAGCTAGCAGGTCATGGTAACTAAGATAAGCACTCTGTGAGTGGAAAATAAAAACAAAGTCAGTCAAGAACAGAAACCTGAGGCACAGCTGGACTGTTGAAGGCTGGACAAACATAGCCTGGTTTAATCTGGACTTTATCTCACCATCAGACCATAATATGTTACCATTTGGCATGAACCAACTTGCTTTGTGTCCAGGCTGTTTTCTTGATACACTCTAATCAGTTTATCTGCCACAGTCCATCTGAGTGCTGTTGCTGACCATGTGGCTGGACTTATGGCCTCAGTTTAACCATCTTCTAATGGCTGAATCCAGCATGTAGTCAGGCATCGGGAATCATGAATGAAGGGACGTGGCATGGTCCAACCGACTCATCTTTCATCCACAGCAAAAAGTTAGGGAATAAACAGTATACATTATCTGTATTTGATAATATTCTGTTGTTAAGTGTATTTATGTGCCAACATTGTGCAGTTCTGAGTGAACATTTGTGGAAGTGGTCCTGACCTCTGACCTCTCACAGAGAAGGTGTTACACTAATGAATAAATAAATCTTTCTTGTTTTTTAATTGATATTCAACACATTTTACTATGCACTGTTGCTGTTATTATTATTCATTATTACTTCACACGTTTTTTTAAGAGGCTTTTAAATTGATAAATTATTCATGCACGCTAGGTTAGCATAACAGACACAAACGCACACTCATCCGCTGAAAGATTCACACAAGAAGGCAAGCAGCCCTCTCAGGACAGGCCCCGGCGTTGACGTCAACCCACATTTCGGGAGCGTTCAAACAAACTTTTTAGCGGTGAAAACAAATTGGGCTCACCATCAAAGAGACTTTTCAAAAACCCATTTCTCTATGCCAGTTCAAAAGAGCCCTGGTTGGTAAACAGGCATGGAGAATTCACAGCGCAAGATATTGTAGGAGGTACAAACGGCTGGAACTTCACCACAACAAAGGCAGAGGAGTGGAGGGGTGTAATTCATCACACACTCAACAAAAGCAAGTGTGACCGACTGTCCATGACCAAAGAAACAAAACAAAACAAAACAGAAAAAAAACTCCTTAATTGGAGAAGCAGTTGCTTTTATTTTTTCATTGCAAACCCACCCCGTCTATTGTTTTCTCTCTCTCGCCCATTCCTTGCTGCTCAGTCTGCCCTTGCTCTCTCCCTTCTTCTCCTCCCCAATCTCCCTCTCTTCTCCTCTCTTCCTCTTTCCTTCCCCCTCTCCCCTGTTTCTTCACTAAAACAATTCACTGTGAGTTATTCTGGCCTCTGACTTAAATTAGAAGCCAGACGGAGCTGCAGGAAGAGAGAGAAGACAGAAATGGAGGGAGAGAGCCAGAAGAGAAGAATGGGGGAGTTTAGGAGGAGAGAAAAAACCTCTGGGTCCTTTATGGCTTGTGAGATTTCTTAACAAACAGACAGACAGGCAGACGGAGGGTCCTGCTCCGCGCACCATCTTCCCATCCACCTCCGGCAAAATCTCATTTGTCGGGGATTCGGCTGAAGACCAGAGGATAGAGAGAGACAGAGAGATCGAAGAAGAGCAGCAGCGGCGGCAGCAGACTGGAGCCCGCCCCTCCGTCAAGCCCGTCATTAGCTATGCACAACAAGACAAACTGCTGACACAAAGTCACACAGCGTGCTGAGCAGGGGCTTGTGGGTAGGCAGGAGGAATCCATCCCTCCATCCCTCCACCTGTCTATTGACATCCCTGGCTCTCCCTCGTCCGCCTCCGGTTTTTGCAATTACAATCAAACGGCAGCATCCAGGCCCCGAAGCACTGACTGACGGCTTGGATTAACCGAGCTGTGGAGAGGCCTTGGGATGCTGTGTGTGTGTGGGTGTGCGTGCATGTGTGTATCCTTGCCTGTCAGCCAGTTTTCCCGTCCATCTCTGTGTGCATACCACATTGCTTTGTATGTGCAGCATGTTCCGGCATCAGCGTTGATGTGTGAGTTTCTGTGTCTGTGTGTCGATCTTGCCTATCATTTGATTCTGTCTGTACGTGTGTGTGTTTTCTATATCATCGTGCACTCTAAGTTTTTGTGTGTAAATGACAGGGAAGGCAATGCATACAGTATGTATAAAGTGGTGCATTAGCATGAAAAGGAGTGACAATAACAATGCAATCAGGCATTTCAATTAAATCCCACTATGTGGATCATTTGTTTCTGTTGGCTGGATCTGAAATGTATCATCAACTGATTATTTTGAGGAAACCAAGTGACTTCAAAGACTGATAGATATTCATGTGTGACTTTAGCAGCGTCTTAACAATTAAAGGCAATTAGAGGAAGAGTGAGCTCAAATATAATTTACTGAATAATACAGTACACTTCCAAAAATGCCTAGATAGAAATAACAACGATATGTCATGAAAAGTGACACCGGCAAATCTGAATTCTGAGGATATGGAAAGAAATCAAAAAGCTGAGAGGAGAAAAAAATAAGGAGAGCACGCACGTACACAAACACACACATTCTCTGAATTAACTCCGCCGCTGCACGGCTACAATCGAGGTAAGCCACGTCAAACATGCAACCGTACAGAAAACCTTCCCTCAGAAGGCAGCGAATAAAAGTGCGAGGAACAAAAACACGTCAATCTGCTTCGTCCAAAAGAATCTGAGCTGCTCTGCTGTGTCTTCTGCAGGATCGCTTTCTTTAACTCTTCCCTGCTACCCACCAACGTCATCCATCAGAGATGACAAATGTGACATGACAGCTCTGCTTGGGGAGCTGCGGCGGCTACAGACAGAAAACTACTCGCAGCACAGTGTGCGACAAGGGGAAGTTTGTCGAGACAAAACCACATATTTAAATCCACTGATGTTGGTGTGTCCTGCAAGGTCTGTGGGTACAGCTCTAACAATTATCTGATTTGTTTTTAGCACTCAAATTAATCTAAATATTCCCTTTAAGAACATTTTAATCTTAGAAATAAAACAGAGCTGTCATTTTTAATTTAATACTTTCATAATAACTCATTTAACAAATTGGTATATTCACAAACTAGGCCCTCAGGACATCTGTAATAATTGGCTTTTTAGAAACAGAAAACTTTTTTGCCGTGATACCATCATGTTTTTGCTGCACACTTCTATGTGATGACACGATTGAGTTTCTCTCTTCTAAAGCCAAACACCTGTCTGAGCATTTTAATTGGTCAGTAGCTCTGCCTGCTGCATGTTTTGTCCAAATGCAGCATGGTCTGATCTGTCAGTCGCTCTCTGGTGAAACACTCGGCATCCCCGAGTGAACCCACCCCAGCGATGAGGAGGAACTGTGACCCACAACAGGCTGGACGTCAAATGAAATCTTTAAAAAAAAAGGATTTAAATAGCATCTATGAATATGCCAGCATCACACACTCATTCAGATTCATCATTCATACCAGTCAGCCGTCAAGTTTACATATTCACACTGTGGTTTTTGAGATGGAGCGCGGTCTGGGGGTGCCCTCTGTCTACTCTCTCTCCACCCGGCCCGGTGGAGCAGGGACCAGCTAACCAACCAGAATGTCCTCGCGGAGCTCACCAGCCAGTGGTCGCCCAAGCGGTGTGTGTGCGTGAGGGAGCGTGTGTGTGCGCGTGCGCGTGATGTAAGCACAGGGAAAGGAGAGGTGACAGCGGCGAGAGGCTGATCTAATAAAAGGAGAAGATGAAACGCATGTCAGATGCTGCGGCGAGCAGCTCAAACGCCAGCAACGTTTGGTAAAACACACACGCGTCTCCTCCCAGACAGTCTCCTCCGCTCACACACACACACACACTATCTCTGCCTACACACACACACACACATTCAGACACACACATTTCCATGTGATAGACAGTTTCATAGCGTCGTAGCTGAGGTGTTGGCCTATAAAAAGCAGTGCTGATATGATTTAATGGGCGAGTCTTATTATAAGACTGTCGCTGGGCCAGTGTAATCTGGCTAGCGCTCCAGGGCACAGCGCTGAGACACATGCACTACAATACTCCACAGCAGATAATATTGCTATGTGCTACATTGCTATTATAAGATAGAGCCATTTGCCACACTGATACACCATGTATAAGGCTGTCATTTGGGAAGGAGTGATTTATGACTGTGAGGCATGAGAATAAAGACAGATTATTTTTATTCATGTGTCTTTAGAGGCCAACTTCATTTCTTTTTTGTTTGTACTGCACTTATTTTTATACTGAATCAAAGGGAAATCGTCTTCCGTGCAAAACACACATAACACCATATGGGCTTTGTGGTATTTATATAAGCCCTGTAGAGTGTGGACCACCCACTCAAAAAACTGCACAATGTCACTTTGACATTGATTCTGATTTTGCACTTAATAGAACAAGATCCCTCTGTTAGCTGTCTTCCAATTTTTGCTGGGACTAAATTGCTATTAATTATAAATAGCAGAGCAGCTGTCTTAAAATATATGACATATCTACTAGGGTATTAGACACTGTGGTGATATTGCCTCTCCTGCCACTTTTAATATCGGCACCCTGGCTCCAATCACGGCCTAATAATGGCTTCTCATTATGAGGTGTGTGTGTGTGTGCGTGCAGGAGGGGGGGAGGCTCCAATCTCACCACTTAAAAGCCACAGATGACACCTTGTAAAAAGTTAATTTCATTTTAGACATTTATGGAATAGGGCTGTAAATTTAAGCTCTCAAGGTGCACCGTGAGGCTATCAGCTCTGATAATTGAGATACTGAATAATTAGATGTAAGCAATTCATTCTGCACATAAATGCAAAGCAGGTGTAAAAAAAAAAAAAGTGTTAAAACTTTATTTGAGAGCAGTGAGAGAAAAGTGTGTGTTTTCACATCAGCTTCTTGTGGTGACATGCATATAGAGAGAGACAGGGCCATTGTTACCTGGGTGTAGTAGCAGAAAGAGGCAGGAGATGGCGCTGTGCTTGCGGTGAGCACGCTGGCTACAGCATGTGATCAAACTCTCCACAGCAGAAGAGGGTGCATTCAGGATCAGGCGGCGACCTTACCGACTGTTTCATAATATGATGCAAACTGCTGACACAGGCGGTTATCGGCACACATCTAAACAATTAGGAGAGTCAGTGTAGTGTTTCCAATGCGGCCCTCAGATGGACGTGTGTGTTCTGTCATAATCCCAAGATGTTCCCATGGGGATGTTTTGTCAGCAAAACTTGTATAGGATGCATCCAGAAATTCTATAATGATTTCTTTTTTGACATGGGATTATCTGACGCTCGTAGTAAATCACTTTACATGATCCCTCTTTCAATTCAGCCATTTTCTGTAAACACAACCCCGCACATTACACACACAAAAAAAAACGTCTTCACACAACGCGAGTCCACGGTCATTAAAAGACAAGAGAAAATCTCCTCTCTCTTTTTTTTTTTTTTGAGTCTGCCATCTCCCTCCCTCTCTTTCCTGTTCCCTAAGCCTTTCATTACCCTGACTGTCCCTTTTTTTAAACATGGTAAAAGGCAACAAAGGCATTTGCTGCCAGATCTATCTTTAAACTGTTTTAATGTCTTCTTTTCAGATGAGATTGAGTTTGTGGGTGATGAGAGGAAAGGAGAGGAGAGGAGAGGAGAGAGGGTCCACCTGCCTGTGTTACCCACAAACACACACATACACACTCCTAGCTCTTCCTGTTACTCCTCACCAGCCACCTCCTGCATCCGAAGCCCCCCCTCCTCTTCCTCCCCCACTGCCCCCTCCCCTCCCTCTCCTCTCTCATGGCCTCTGTCTTAATTTCACAGGGGAATCATTTGACAGATATTGCCCTTGAAGAGGCAGCCTGTGCCTCGCCACTGAGAGCAATGGGGGGTTGAGGGTTGTGGGGGTAGGAAGAGGAGAATCAAGGGGTGGGGTGGGGTGGGATGTGGAGGAGCGGAAGCGACAGAGAGTGATGGGAAGAATGAAGAGGGGGGAGGTGAGGGGGAGCAGGGTTGGGTTGGGGTGGGGGGGTAGGAGGGTAAAAAGTTATTAAGTGGATGTGAAAATGCAGCGCAGCCAAAAAGGTTAAGTCTGGAATAGGAAATTAAAACTTGCATCGCTTTTGGCTTTAAATAGATTTGGTTTCATTACGGGCGCCAAGGCCAGTTAGAGTCAAATCCCTCTGGAGAAAGAGAGAAAGAGTGGAGGAAAAGAGAGGAGAGGAAGAGAGATGGCGACATGGGAAGGGAGGCGGGCGAAAGAATAGGGAACAATAGGAGAGAGGAAAGAGGCAGACTATCATGCAGTTCACATTCATTTTCAATCTCAGTCTGTTTTTCCCCAAACCCCCTTCCACAGTCAAGCGAATACCAATTCTACATACCATTACTGATTTAATACTTAGACTTTAAGTGGAATCCAAGGCCTCAGCGAAGCATGAATACAAAGGACAGGGGCGGCATTGGCTAACAGGTGTGAAAACCTTTTGACTATTTTTCTCAATCCTTCTGTTTTTGTTTGCATTGACATTTTATGAGTCTTTGGTGACTTGAGTTAATTTTTTGACCCTGGACTGTATGAGATCCGTTCAGACCTGCCGTTGGCTTTTGTCAGATGGAAAAATGAGGAAGCATGGGCCTTTTGTACATATGGCCTTGTGCACCATGCATCTTACAAAGGCCTCATATACATGAAATATACGTGAAGCCATTTGCCTCCTCTTACATTTAAAGTCTGGCCTTGGCTTTAGTGGTGTGGTGGGAGGACGCGTTTCATACCAACAGTTCGCACACGCACACTCCTGCACAGGTTACACAGGCTGACCCTCTCACAGCTCTGGTTATTGCCTTCCTGGTCTCCCAGGGAAGGAGAGAATAGAGAGGAGCTTGACAGATTGAAAGAGAATGGATGAAACGGGGGAGGAAGGGATGGAGGAGAGGGAGCCCAAAAGCGGGAGACACAAACAGGAGAGAAAATGTGATAAAGATGGTGAAACGGAGACAGGAGGAGGTGTGGAGGGAACTGTGGGGGAATGAAAGAATTAGAGATGGATACATCGTCCGAGAGATAAAGAGTGTGCATGTGTGTGCGTGTGTGTGTGTGTAGAGAGAGAGAGAGAGAGGTTGCACTCTTTAGAGATCTTTATCATTTGCCACCTCTGGACATGCAAGTAAACAATGGTGGTAATGAAACGCAAGTGGGTGCATACATGAATAAATAAGATGGTCCAGGCATTTCAAGACTATTCCAGTTGGTAATCGTTAAGAGCCTTAAGGAAATCACACTGAGTCACCTGAAGAAAAAGCAGCTCAGATTAACTGTGGACAAACATTTCACACTCCTGCATTAAAATGACACACTTTGTAATTATCTGTAGGAGGTTACACCAAAATATTGTCTGAAAACTGTTAAGTAGAGCAAACTATAATAGTCTGTGCTTTTAAATTTGCAGGAGGACTGAGCATTTCCACTGTTCCTGGTATCAATGTATGATCCATATGTGGATTATCGTCTATGTTGATATAATGCAAATGTAAATGAATGTAGCATGCACTGCAATCAGAATGATATTGGTTCAGTCACATGTGAAAGTTCAGGTCTCTTCCTGCTATATCAAGAAAATCTGACAAAAATCTAGAGTCAAACCACTTTTCATGGGGGAAAAATAACAATAACACCTCCCTTAACCTGGGATCTGTGTAAGCAAGACTGCTGATCCGAGCTAACGGCAGGTGGAAAAGCCCACTCCTGTGCTCACATGTCATTATCCAGATAAAGGGTAAAGGTTAAAGACTGCATGTTGACATTAGGTGCAAATGGTCAGTTAAGTTTATGTTGCAGCAGTAACAAGTGTAACAGACCTTGTAGCGATAGAAGCAGTAACAGGAGGACATGCAGCACTATGTTTAAAAAAATAATCTGATTTAAATAAGATACTTCCTGGAATTCAATATGCAGCCTCATAAACCAAGGCTTCATTAGGCATGTGTAAAGAGGGATCAGAGTGAGAGAAAGTGAGAGGTAAACAGAGGAAAGGCTCCGTCTCCACGGTGAGGGGAAGCCATTTTCTTTCTTCCAGCGTCCTCTCCTCTCTCTGGCAGGGACAGCAAGCAGCGGCATCTCTACTGAGAGGGAAAAGACGACGCAGAGAGGAGGAACTCTGCTCCTCTCTGGCCTTCTGTCTGTGTCTCTCTGTCTCTGTACACCAGATTATGAAAATGAGTGGGAACCAGTGACCCCACAGCTTTCATTGCATATTCAGGGGGGAGACGGAGGGAGAGGGGGGGGCGAAACTCTGGATACTAATAAATAAAAAAGAGAGAGGCAGACTCTTTTTCTCTTTCTCTGTGTGTGTGTGTGTGTGTGAGTGGGTGGACAGTAAAAGACACAACACACTCTTGCAGAACAGTCGCTACACCCCACCCCACACCGCACCACACCGCACCCGACACACACACTCATGATCGCCTGATGACAGATAAAAAAAGAAAGACAGAGGAGACAGAGAATAGTCACTGTCGCCTTAATACGAGAAGCAATTTACTATTCATCCTCTCCAAAGAATAGGCGATAAATACTTGATGAGAGCGATGTGCAGATCCAGCAGCAGCAGCAGCGCACAGCTCAACTACAGCATAACACACACACGCCTTATTGTTTGTGTTGAGTGAAATAAACGCAGTCACACAATTAAAGACGTGTTAAGTAAGCGTGTGACATTTTCACAGGAGTTCATGTTTGACAGTATATTAGCGTGAGAATGGATTTGTGTGTGTGTGTGTGTGTGTGTTTTCTCTCTCTGTCTGTCTCTTCCAGACTGGGAGTGAGTGAGTGAGTGAGTCTCCATGGTGCACACCTACACTAGGTAGCTCACAGTTGCTCATTGACAAACATGAGCCGTGCCGCCGTAAAAACATTCTCTCCAGACAGGACGGAGGGGAGAGAGGGGTGAGGGGGTGCGTGTGTGTTGAACGCACAGTTTTTATGTGACTAAGTGTGTGTGAGAGAGAGAGAGAGGTGCTGAGATAGACAGAGCTGAGAGCAGCAGCCGTCACAGTGAACACCGTGAACAACAGTAATCCACGATTTCTAAGGACACTTCTTTTTTAAACGTGGCTGACTGACCGACTGACTGACTTTCACTTCACACTGACTGCTCCTGAATCCAAACTTTTCCATGAATATCACACTATGCATGCAGTTAGCCCAGTGTTAGCTCAGGGCAGCTTATCTAATTGAGGGAAGGCTAGCTCGCCTGCTAGGTGTCAGGCTTCTCTCTCTCTCAGGACAGTGAGCAGACTGACTGGGTTTGACTGACATTTCTCTCACACTTACTCGGCGTGATAATTTACACCTGAAGCCTTCTCGCCGCCATGCGTAGTTCGAAGATGTCACATAATTTGCATCGAGACAAATTTTCGCACTTACCTCTGCCTCTGATAACCTGTCATGCAGAGGGTTTTGGTTTTTATTTGGTTTGAAGATATATCCATTTCTAAGATTTCTGAGCCTAGGTTTTATTTGTGCAGTGTACAGCACAGAGATATCTTTTTTTTTATTTATTTTTTTTAATTCAACCGCGACATTTCTATCCTCAGCACTCTGGATAATCCTCATACTTCGCTGTGAATAGTTTTCATGGTGACTGTGGAAACTCTCTCACACACCACACCTCACCACAGGCCTGCTACATGAAATAATTCTTTGTCTGTCATTTGTTGCACGTTATAAAGTGAATAAAGCAAAAGCTTTGAAGAGACCTTGCTCAAAGGCGCTTAAGCAGCAGCAGTAGTTAAAGCAGAACAAAGCTTTATTCATTAATCTGCACCTTGGAGTTCAAATCTGTGACCTTCCTGTCGCACCTAGACCATAGAGCTGCCTCTCTGTGGACTTCAGAGAAAAAATGTGATTTGAATTCAGTGAGAAATGAATCATCTTATCATGCTGAAATGTAAAATCAGGTCTTTTGATGTTACAAATACAGTATCTGCAAACTGAGTTGTATACAGTCACAAATGCTCCCTTCCAGCATTATCTGGACACACACACACACACACACACACACACACACACACACATGAACTCTTTTCACTTAGCGAGTGCTTCTCTCGTCTCTTGGCATCACGATGAAGGCCAAAGCCAAACTCTAAGTGCACAGCTTTCCATTTAGGTCTAAAATACGACTCTTCTTCCCCCCGCAAGGGAGGACAGCACTATAGAGTGTGTGTGTGTGTGTGTGTGTGTGTGTGTGTGTCAAAGAGAGAGAGAGAAAGAGAGAGAGAAAGAGAGAAAAGGAGAGAGTGAGAGCACAGGGTAAAGACGGTAAAATGTGATGGGCTGGCTGGCTTTCAAGGTCTACTTTATAGCCAGAGAGCCGAGGCTGGGATTGGTGCTAATGTGAATGCCTGTTTCTGTATATACCATACATTTATGTATGTGTGTGTGTCTGTGTTTGTGTACATACAGCTCGCACGGACGGAGAGAGTGAGCACTTCGGCAATGACAAGTAGGTAAACAAAATCATCCGTGCAGAAAAAAGAGAGATGGAGATGGACCACGTAAGAGCGCAGATAAGGAAACGGGGAGAAAGGAGGGACGTTTCTGAGAGGAGAGTGAAAGAAAGGAATGTCTGATGGGCAAGCAGGGAGAAAGAAAGGGGGGAAAAACTCTGAAGAAAAGGATAAAGACTGGAACAAAAAGAGAGATGCAGGATATGAGAAATAAGAGGAGGAAAGAATTATGAGGGGAGCATAATAAGAAAAGAAGGAAGAGGAAATGATGGGAGAAATTTAACCTCTATGCAAATACTGCTGGGGGCCTCATTTTAAAAATATATCCTTTACTACTTCGGTCTGAAGTATCTGAAAAATAAAGTGAGTAACTGAATAAAAAAGGAGGGAAAGAAGAGAGACAGAGGATGGGAAGCCAGAAAATATACCACGGTAATAAACGAAAAAGACACTAGAGGATTTTTTTTTTTAAATCTTCAACTTCATGTAAAGTCTAATAACAATTCAATATCACACAGTATAAATTATACAGGAGACGGCTCCGTAATGCATTTGCTACCAAATGTAACAAAACCACAGTCATTGCTCCTCCATCCTGAAACTCATCACTTTGGATGCAGAGGATGAGCCTACACATACAGCAGTGGCATTATGGGAAACCGCCTCCTGCCTATAGCCGAGGCCCTTGATGTATGAACCACATTGTTGTTGTTTTTTTTCCAACGCCATCATCAGCAGCAACACGAGCACGGTTACTAATCCGGCCACTCCACACCAGAGTAAGTAGTTCATGTTCATGAATACTGACAGAGAAATGTGCATGTGTTATTATGTCTGAGCATGTTTATTTTATGTGTGTGTGTGTGTGTGTGTGTAGCATGGTTGTAGCATGTGTAGCACGAACAAGTCTTTCAACATCTGTATGCGCCTCTGCCTCCCTGTTCCTATCCCTCCTCCCTGTGTTTCCTCTCCATACAGCTCAGCCATGATGAAGTCCGTCGCAGGGTCCCCGACCCAATATCCAATGCCTAATAAACTAATACATCATTAATGAGAGGGAGGGAAGGAGGGAGGGAGGGAGAAAGGGATGCGGGGAAAGAGAGATGCACTGACTCCACTGCCGGGCTACAGCCAGCTATTGCTCCACAGCTCAATAGGCTTTCTAACAAGGCTCTGTCCTTGAGAGAGGCTGCATACTAAAAACTTCTCCAACGGCCGACGAGCCAAGCAAGGGGAATTCATAAACAGAGGACAGAGAGAGAGGAGGGAGGAGGGAGGAGGGGGGAGGTAAAGGAGGGCAGATGAGAGAGGTTCTTAGAAACGGAGGGATGGAGAGGGAGAGAGAGAGGGAGGAAGGGAGGGAGGGAGGGAGAGGAAGGAAGATGAATCATGTTCTGCTTTAATTGTCCTTCTCTTATCTGACTGGTTTGGGTCAGACTGTCTGTCTGACGGACTCCCGGTAATGACACATGATCAATAACCTGTTTATTAGTTTGTTTGTCTGACGCTTTCAGCCTGTGGTTGTGGAGCGTTTCTATCAGGCTCTGTGTGTGTGTGTGTGTGTGTGTGTGTGTGTGTGTAATGAAGAGAGAAATCCCACGGGCATAAGTGGGTAGTAAAAAAGAGGGCGCCACTTAGCTTTACAGCATCTCCATAAAAACTAAGCGAGGGAAGCCCCGGATGGATCGCTAACAGGTAGACACATTGTTTACACATATGCAGAAAATGCTCATATTTGGATACACTACTAGACACACACACACACACAGACAAAAACACCTATTTTAGAAAGGGAGAGCTGAAGACCCCGCTCATCAGCTGGTTGCACGGTCATAAACACACAGACACACTCAGACATGCATACGCGCACACACATACACACAAATTGGACGCCTCTAAGCAAATACTGCCGCAGGCCTCATTTGAATAGAGATAATTGAAAATCAGACTTGTTTATCAGGCTAAATAGAATGACAGACACTCACAAAAGGAGGCAGAGAGAGCGAGCTTAGCGAGTATTTGCATAATGTTCATGGCTGAATGATTTCTAGGTCCATTAGGCCAAGGAAGGACATTGTAGAAGTTCACTTTTCATAGCTGGAGCTAAATGCTGAAATATGACTTCATTTTGAGGTGTTACTTTAAAATGATGTATTGGCATTTCAATGCTGACGCTGAAGGTGCTGGAAGGGGGATTTGGGGAATATGCTCGATGAAATTAAAAGAAAAGAAGAAGGGGAAAAGGAAGGAGCAGGGAGAGGAGGAAGGGGAGGTGGAGGGTGGATACAAATGCTCGGGAGAGATTTGGGAGACTGTCCAAGACTTTCATTATCTCTGATGCAAATGATCAGACCCCGTAATTAGGCCTCTCATAACGTTCTCTCTCATTTCTTCGTCTTCTTTTTCTCTCTATCTTCCTGTGATCAGTGGAGCACAGTATGGGGTGGAGAGGGGCGTCGTAGCCCTCTTATGGTGTTTGTTTCTCTCGGGGGCCGCTGGCGTGGCTCAACGCCTGGTCGTCCCCCCTCGGAGTAAATCCATCTCTGATTAAAGCCCGTTCAATTAGTCTCCAAGAAAACATGAAACCGCAGCAGCTAGAAATGAAAAGTGATGTTTGGTCGACATCACACGTCGGTATTTACTTGAACACGCTGTTCTGAGGCATGAAAGACACACCCACAAGCTTAGCTCAACACGAACGGAAACAAAGCAGTCAAATGTAGGGGAACAGGTAGAGAAAGACATCAAAACCAAGAGTACAAATCTTTGAAGAGGAGAAGCAACATGCTGACATCTGTAAGAGTATTAATAAAATACAGAGGAAAAAAATCCCTGTAATGTGTACACAGTGGGATTAGGCCACCAAATTACATTATCACCTGAAATCCAGTAGCCTCTAACTGCTGATGCTAACACCACACAGCTTTTGAGGCAACAACAGGAAAAAAAAACACAGCAAACAGGAGAAATCCTCAGGCTAAAGCCCAAATTGCCTCAGGTTAGCCCTCAGACGATACAACACTGCTCTTGGCCTAACAAATTAGAACTACACCAAAGAGAAAAAATCACATTACCTGGAAGGTAAAAGAAAGAAAGAAAGAAAGAAAGAAATCACAACAAAAGTATGTTTGGATGCATTCTGCAGCCTGAGTGGAGATGATACTGTGTTAGACTACATGACAGCCGCGGAAATCGCAAACTTAGCGAGACAAGGTGCAGAAAAAAACAGAGACACGGTCCGGCCCGGCGTGGTGGCAGTCGGAGAGAACGGATGTGATGTTCTCATGAGGTGAAAGGTGATGGTTCCCCTGCACATGTAGACTGTGACTGGAAGGATTAGCACGGCTAATGAACACGGTGTGACTGACTGACACTTAATAGATATGGTCGGGGGTTAATGTTAGTCAGTGTTCAGTTCAACACGGAGACACTTGACCGTTCTGGTTAAACAAAGGTGTGTGTTAGCGTGTGCTTGAGTATGCATTGTAGGAGATTAGAGAGGTGAAAGGTGATGCAGAGGGTTTCATCTGTCATGTGCATATGTGTGGGTTGGAGGTGGTGTTGGACTGCTTGTCATTCTTGTGATAGGGTAATGATGGTAATGATTAGTTGTGGAGGAAGAGGAGCACAGGGAGTCATCTGGAGGACTTGTTGTTCCTCTCCTTCTGCTCACTGGCTCTGTTGATATTTATAGTTTATTAGGATAAAATATGGCTTTAATCAAAACAAAATTTCAAAGGCAGTGCTTATGTATATGACAGATTCACAACACAAAAGTCAAGACGGATAAAATATAAGCATTGGCAATAGATCAAAGAGGGAGAAAAGCACATTTATCCAAGTTAATATCCTGGCTCACTGCCCCCGTGTCAGGTACAGCCATCCAAAGGTAAAAGTCAAAGTCAAGATTCCCATTTCCCTGGTGAGATGGGGTGATTAGCAGAAGGAAGAAAAATGGCAGAAAGGAAGGATGGATGAAGTGATGGAGGCCCCACTAAAGACTAAAGGCTCTGGAATACAATAAACTGTAAATCTGAAGCTAAATTTGAAGCCAAGTGATGATAAAATAAAATAAAATAAAGTGAAACAAAATAAAATAAAATGAAATATTCATATTAGAGTAACTAATTAAGTTGTCACTAGAAGGTGAAGCCAAAAGTTTATTTTAAGATAGGATGAATGAACTAAGATATTATTTGACTTGTTGACCTTACTGTCCCTCCACAATGTGTCCATCACTGGAACCCAACACATGGTGCTCTGGCTAAGACGGGTAGAGAAATACAGAGTCAGAGAAAAATGAAAAGCAGAGGACAATGACACACTACCTCCTTTGGGAATAGGAGGATGTGGGGGAGCAGAGAAGAGGAAGATGAAGAAAGGAGGTTGGGAAGGAGAGGAGGAAGAGGAGGAGAGGGCAATTTGGTTTCCACTCTTCTCTAATCTAATATGTGTAACTGTGACTGATTCTCTGTCCTAAACCAGGACCCCAGACACAGGGAAAGGGCACCAAACTTCTCCGCTAGCCTGAGGGAGATGAACCAAGGAGGGAGAGGAGGTGGAGAGAGACAGAGAGAGAGAGAGAGGGAGAGAAGGAGGGGAGAGAGAGAGTGCCAGAAGGGCAAAATAATGTGTCAGCTCTGGTGAAAAAGAGCGATAGAACCAATTCCAGAAATGGGAGAGAGATATTCCCAAAGCTTGTGTATTATTGCCAGGATGTTGGACAAAGCAAATATCTAATACAGCGCAGTAAATCCTCAGAAGGTGTGTGTATGTGTGTGTGTGTGTGGGCATGAAAGGATGAGGACTCCACAGAGAAACACCAAATCAGAAATTTTTCACAGCACCACAGGAACATGCTGACTGTAAAGCAAAAAAAAAAAAAAAAAAAGTGCGTGTGTGTGTTTCCATGCTTGTGTGTGTGTGTGAGAGAGAGTCTTTTAGAGACTGAAAGAGCAGCGGCTGTGGTCCTGTTTGGTGACTCCCACTGCAGCAAAGCTAAGGTTAGCTATTTGCTCTTTTCACACCTCACAGAGTAAAAAAAGACAGAGAAGCGATGGGGGAAATTCAGCCATTAAGACTTCCCAAATCCCCCTTTTCACCGCGGGGCAATATCCAGTATGGCTGGCTCTTGCCTCCTGCTTTGAGACACTAATACCTACCAAAATGCCACACACACATGCACACAGCCACAGCCATGGTCCTGCATTCTCCATTAGCTTATTGATTTTGGGAGGGAGAAGGGGTTTAGGGCAAGTTCTCTCTGCGGGGGATGGCTCAAAAGACAAGGTCAGCAATGCACCAAGTAGAAGAAAAGCACTCTCGTTCTCTGAGACATAAATATCTGTTGTTTCATCCATAACTTCAATGTATGCACAGGCAGGGTGAAAAGGAAACGTCAGTCTTGTCTTTCAAGCAAAACAAAATCACCCTATTCAAATGTTACAATAATGTTATGAGATATATCACTTGACATGATTGACAGCGTCCCTCCTTCACAGAACACAAGCAGCTTAACTGTGAACAAAGTGAACACAAAAGAAAAGTCCCTCCCATCTTTGGAGATGTGTTTGCCTCAAATCCTCGAACGTCCAGATACACACACACAAACAAACAAACAAACAAACAGCTCTTCACACTGCTGACTGCAAATGTAAGTAATGCAGAATTTAACAGAATCTGCAAGTTAGAGTCACAAAATGACACAATAATGTTGGACCCGAGTGATGTCAGTCACATAATGTGTTCAAAGCAAATTGATGTGAAGAGCATCTGTGGTCAGCGGGGTCAGAAAAATACTCTCTACACTTGAGCTATGAATAACACAGTAAGGCTGGAGTCAATATAGTTGGAGTACAAAAGATGTGCTTAAAGGATTTTTGTACATGTCCATTGAGTGCAGGCTTCAGCACAGATTAATGTGTGAGGAGATAGAATTTGTAGAAAATGTAATTTAACATTTAATGAATCTAAGCGATGAGGAGGGAAAGTATTTAGATGTCTTTGATGAGCTGGAGTCATGACTTTAGGTATATAACTGTCTTTCCCACTATATGATATCAAGAATACTGACATAACAGTGTCAACTCTTCAGTCCCTGCCTCCCCTTTGTCCTCTGTGTGGCAATGGAGATCATCAAAATTGATCAAAACCTGATAGGAATCGCCACTTTGACGCATGGACACGCTCGCATCTCTCTCATCTGTTAGTGGTCAAAATCGGAGACATTCTTCATTCATGACACCCCGCCTCGAACTCAGCCCCCATACGACTGTCCCTCACAGCCACTCTTACATTCTCACAATACACTCTCAATGTCAGATCGCTGCGCCATTCAAGCGTACGCCTCTGAGGAGCACAGAGACGGACGCGTTTAGGCATTTAGTGTGAATAATATGGAGACACACACTCTTAAGTAAGAGTGTGTGTGTGTGTGTGTGTGTGTGTGTGTGTGTCCCGGTGCCTGGTGCATATTCAGTATGTCAGAGATGAGTAGCCATGCACGGCTCTTAGATAAGGCCTGTTACGGGGCCCTTAGAGGGACAAGCAGAGCGGGGGAAAGAACATCTGAAAAGGCACATTCTTCTGTGGCGATCAGAGGAACCCTCATTCACACAGAACGCTCTCATCTGGATCACTCCCTCTTTGTCCCCTTATACTTTTCTTCCTACCTCGTCCCTTTTTTCCTCTCACACACTCACTCACACACACACAGAAGAAACATATTATCCCTACTCTTAAGAGTTTACTTATTTTATCTTCAAGACTTCTGTCTGTTCTTTGGGGTGACACTGCTCTATGATCCCTCTCTGACTGTGCATGAAAAAAAAATGGTGTGACCTACACTTCCTGTGATTTATGTTTCATCTGTGTTTGCCGTATGTCGAACTAAAATGAGGCGAGGATTAATTAAAGTGTGGCTTAATGAGTTAAAGTTAAAGTGTAATTAGGATGAACTACTTCACTGTGTATGTGTGGTTTTTTTTTTTTTTGCTACTACTCTGAAATATATGCACAGTTTTAAAATGATAGAAGATGTTAAACTGACCCTCTTGGTTGTTTTAAACCCTTTAATAAACTACAGCAAAGTACAAAACGGTGATAAATATATAAATAACAACACTTACCTACATGATGAAGGTGAAGAACAACCAGCAGTGGCAAAGACATGGAGAGAGAATGAGAGGGAGAGAGAGAGAGAGAGAGAGAAAGGCCGTAATTATAATGTGATCAGCACTATGATATAAACGTAATTACTCATACATTCCATAGCATTTGCATATAATTATTTCCGTGCAAAAACATGCAATTCATTAATTTTACATGGCTGCGTTACAATAGGCATTTGGCATATAATTACATATATTCCCAGGAATGTTTCCCAACACTAGTGACACTTCACTGTGTGAGTGTGTGAATTTGAGTGTGTGTATGTGTGTGTGTGATGTGCTCTATTTAAGTGGTTGTTGGATCATTAGTGCTTTTGAGATTCACAGTAGATTTCACAGTCTTATAATGACTGTGTTTGCACATGACAGAGTGAGAGAGTGGGAGAATTAGTGTTATTGCCATAGAAATGGAGGGATGAACTGAGTGAAACGAGGAGAACATACAACACAAACTTCAACCGTATGATGTGGACTTAAAGCTGAGGGTAGTGGATAGGAGAGGGAAGCTCTCTGATTGGCTGCGGTGATGACAGTTGCTGTTTTTGGCCAATAGCAACATAAAAAGGCCTCCATCATCACCTAACACGTATTCACACACACACACATAAACACACACGCATGCCTTTTCTCTCCCATCCCTGTCAAGCCGGCCTCGAAAACTCCCCCCTTCTCTCCTCATACCCCCACACTCCTCGCCCCCCATCCCTCCCTCCCTCGCTCCCCTCTCCTTCCCTTTCTCCTCCTCCTATTTTCAATCTCCCTGCTCTCATTTTAATTACCCAGAACGACGGCGAGGAGCCTGCGCGAGAAATTAAAAAGGAAAATGGAGAGCAGCGAGGGAAAGGAAGGGAAGGAGGGAGGGAGGGAGTGAAAGGTGAGGAAGAGAAGGAGGGGTGGGGGGGAAGAGGGAGAGTGAAAGGTAAGGAAGGGAAGGGGGGTGGTTTTGCAGCTTCAGATAGGATGATAAACAGTCTATCCCTTTAAGTGAATTAGAATTGGAGTGAGGGGTTTATAATGGATGGAGGGAGGGCTGATTTTTATCATGATGGCAGAAAAGAAAAAAAACACCACGAGGTCAATGAGGTTGAAAGAGAGTGAAGTGAGGTGCAACAGTCAATGTAGGCGTCAATTCTATCTCCATCTCCCAACCAGAGACATCCCTTATGGGCGCTGAGAAACCACAGAGATGCATTTTGACATTTTCATCAAAAAATTCTATTTTTTGAGTCGTGTGAGTGTGTGTAGTATGTGAGTGTATGTCCCTTTGCTGTGTCTCAAAGGGATGTAGTAATGTGTCCTTCTTCAGTCTCCAGGGTGAATGTGTCCCTGCTGTCACACTGCGTGCATGTGTGTGTATTTATGTGTGTGTATGTGCATGTGTGTGTCCCTCAGAGCTTTGCTGCTAGCCTCTGGATTTCTATCAGCACATCTGCGTTGTTGCCACTGTTAGCCAGGCATGTAACACACACACACAGTCAGAGACACACATGCGTGCGCGCACACACAGCGACAGGAAGGAAGGAAGGCAAAGCAAAGCAGTGAGGGGAACGGGAACATGATTTCAAAAGCGCTGAAACGAAATCCTCCAGAGTTGAGATCACAGAAACACTAAAAAAAGAGAGAGAGATGAAAGCGCAGTCGGTTTCTTTTTGAGCTTTTTTAACACACAAAACATCTCTTGTGCGTTTGTATTTTGGATGGTAAAAACTCTCCCATCAGTTCTACGTCTGCCCATTTGAAAACTCTGTTCGGCTAATACTTTTCTTCAGCTGGTCCTCTTCCCCTTGTGTTGGAAAATGATTTGCTGCTCTCATCCCCCTAAAGACATTTTAATAATTCTCTCACTTGCTATTCTCCCTCTTTCTCTTCACTCTCGTCATTCATTCCTCCTATATTCTCCTCCCGATCCTTCATTTCTTCCACCCTGCTGGCTGCTTCCTTACTTCATTGGTTTGTAATTTAAATATTTTGCCTTTTTTAAGTGCAAGGACAAAGTTATTAAGGATGAAATCTCTTTCCTCGCTTCCTCTCATTCTCCTCCATCCGGCCTTGCTCTGGTCTTCTGGGGAGCGAACGACAGACAGAGATTGACGGAGAGGCAGGAAGAGACAAAGGCTGTGAGATGGAGAAAAGGAACAGATAGACAGGAAAAGAAGGGAAGGTGCTGGAAAAAAAGAAGTGAAGAAAAGGTGGGGAAAACAAGGGAATCAAATCAATTAGCTTAAAACTTTGAAGGAGAAACTGATCAACAAGGGCGTCAGAGAGATGATCACAGACACTGCAAGTCTGACTTCATAAAATAAATGAATAAAATATATATATATTGTGTCAGCTGAAAGTGACGACACATATCAGTCAATTCTGACTGGCTAAGGTGGAACAACCCTCTCTCCTGCAATGAAAACACAACTGTTGTGTCCTCTTAAGAACGTTAGTGTGAAAAAGAGGACACAACACTAATCCAGTCTGATTATCAGGCCTGAGAGAGAGAGAGAAAGAAGTTACAATTACAGAATTCAGAGCGACAAAGGGTGACGCAGAAGAAAAAGAGAGGGAGAAATGACGAGAAAATAACGAAAGGATGTTCAAAGACAAACAGAGAGAGGAGACAATAAGGAAGAGAAGGAGGAGAGAAAGCTTGATGAGGCCAGGTTGAGTATGTATGTGCTGACTGCATTGTGTTGGTTGCTGTGTCTGAACGCAGCAGGAAACTCAATGGACTGGGGTCCTTCATTATGCAACCCAGGCACGGCTGACTGAGGAGCTGCCTGTTTAAACAGCTACACCAAAACGCAGAGTTGACTTGTGTCACATTGGCTGACACACACAGACGCACACACACAGGACGACAGCACCTTCCACACATGCTTTCATACAAATGAACCATTTTGACTGTTTCCTCACCTACATAAGACAAGACAGCAGATATTAGGGCATGGCATTATATGTTATTTTACACTTGTGTGAGTAAACTCTCAGAGCAGGACACAATCATCCACACAGGGTCATATCGACTTAAATTCACTCTTTGTTTCCTAAATTTGAGGAAGATAAAAAAAAACAGTAAACAAATGAAAGTATGACAATGAGAGCTGTGCAGCTCCTGCTGCAAAGCGGGGATCAGACATCATTAGGAAGGACAGTACAGCATAATGCAATATGGTAAGTCCATACATTTCTTTTCTTGTCATGAAACCGTTGACAATAATGTGTACGTCTGGGCCTGTGCTGCCTCTCCTCCTCGTCTCCAGATTCATGGATTGTTTCTCAAAAGAGCTTATGGCGAGAAGGAGAACAAATGGAAGCTTACACACAAGCATGACGATCAACACGCAACATAATGCTGGAATTTTATAAGGCAGTGCATGTGTAAGTAAAGGAGGTGAGCTATGAAGAGGAGGCACACACACAGCTACAAGAATGTAAACACACACACGTACATGCTGGGCATAATAAAATGCAAGATCAAACACATCTACGCTCAGGTGCACAAACATGTAGGAGAGAATAGAAGCAGGGAATAAGTACTGCACACACACACACACACACACACACACACAAACACTGCAGGACACAGAGCCTCTGTACATTCAGCTCACCTACTGTAACACCCCACAGCTTCCTGACGACTCAAAAGTCTCTTTCAAAATAAAAGAGCCCTCTGACTGGACCTGCCTGCTGACACTGTTTACTGGCTGCAGGCATGGTGGCCACACTTGCTGGATGACTTTATATAAACATCAAACTGTGTCCTCCATAATAAATTGAGTCCTGTTGTGACACACTGTGCATGTATATGTCTCTCTATTTACCTGGATTTAGGTTCATCTTTAAAGCTGTACAGAAAAGAAAAATGAATTTGATTCCACTCTGGGTCATAAAATGAGTGTAATCACTCATCTATCTGACGATGTGCAAAATTCTATTTTAGAGTAAATCCTGGATGAAAGCGTGGTGTTTTTTTTTAATTGGATAATGGAGGCACACAAATGATGCGTCACGTTGCTCACGATTCATCAGCCACTGATATTGGATCCGTCATCCGTCAATCAAACGTCTGAGACACACACACACACACACACACACACCGAGCTCGGTCTTGCTCCAAACATTCGATAACGACCAATCAAATTCGTTTTCCTTACTCGGGTAAACTTGTGGAAACTCGTAGAAGGAGGCGCGACAAACAGGACAAACGGCCATTTCTGAACACCTTTAAGTTTAGGGATAAAAAAAGTGTGTTGCCATAAGAATGCCATGCATCTCATCATTATGAAAGGCCATACAAGACATAATTCATTCTGGCATTCTCACAAACGTTTATTCTCCTTACACTTGCATATATTCTCCTCTCACACACATACGTATATTCTCCTTCCACAAACATATCTCCTTTCACATACATGTACTTCTCACAGTCCATATATACTTTACTTTTTAACACATTTTCACTCTCACGTACATGCATTTACACTTACACACGTTCATTCTTTAATTTCACTCACATACATTCTAACCCTTACATTGATATACTGTCACTTTTAACTATCTATACTCTCGTCTTTCTTTGCTTTCGCTGAAAAGCTCCTTCTTAAACAGGAAGTCACTCTCAAACCAGGAAAAAACATGTGCAAGACTTGTTCAGCTCATCCTGGTTTTATATTATATGCCATAGTATACAATGATGATATTCAAGGTTAACCTGTTTTCTTCTTTGGTGCAGTTTAAGTACCAGCGAGGATGGCATCAAGCTTCTTTTTTGTTACATTGAGCAACTACAAAGAGAAGAATTCTTTTGTATGTGACAGGCTGTTATGGAAACCTTTATTATCACCTTCAAACTATAGCTATCTGGAATCATGAGGGTAGGAAGCAAAAAAAAAGTAGGTTGGTTCTCCTCGGGTCAGAGTCTGAGAGTGAAGAGCAGAAGATTTCTGTGTTGAAGAACGTCTCGGACACTTCTGTGAAATGTTACACTCATTTTAGGGATGTACAATTCGTTTTTTTTTCCCTGACTGGTAAGGGACGCTCATGAATCGCGATTATTTACCCGATAAGATTAAAATGATCTATTAAACATCTGTGACAGGCTTTTTTTAATTTTTATATATATATAGCGGCACCATTCATACAGGTGGGAGGGGAGCAGCGAAAACATGGCCCGGCCTCATCTCCTCCCTTCACGCTTACGTTCACCTCCAAAGACGGTTTAGAGTCTTTGCTCTGCTTCAGTTTCTCAGCCAATCAGAGTTCCAGCTAATCCTGTACAGCGCCACCTACTGTATTGGAGTATGGAGACATAAATTACCTGCCTTCCGTTTCAGCCATACTCTCATTCACAAATATATTCATTCTCATCTCATATACATACATTCTTCTCTTACATACATTCATACGAGAGTGAAAATAATGTGCGAGTGAAAATGTATAAATGTGTAAGTGAAAAATATATGAATGTGTGAGTGAATATATGAATGTGAGTAAAAATGTATATGAGAGTGAAAATATATAAAGTATAAAGGAGAATATATGTGTGAGAATGCCAGAATGAATTATGTCGTGTACGGCCCCTCATACATCTTATCATCTTGTGTATCTCCACTGGGAATTGGGAACAACTTTATTGCCAGGGGATGATGTCATGAGTTTTGCCCCCATGACATCACCTCCTCCATGCAGAGACCCTAACCAAACAAAGCCACCTACAGTGTGACTTCTCAACAGTTCCTCTAATCAATAAACAATCTCTAAACAATCCGTGGACAGGTTGAAATCACAGCAGCTGAGGACTGAAATAAATAAATATACATATATATTAAAAATCCTGGGAGGCAGACTTTTGATTTTCTACATAATTATCAAGTCAAAATATTTCCCCTAAATCCAATGAATCTTAAGTTATGCACTGTAAACAATAATTACGCTACACAGTGCACAACTAATATCCTTTTCTCAAAAAGGAAACCTTAGTTTAGATATAAATACACCGATATATAAATATACTGGATATTATAATATTCCTCCTGAACGTTCTAAAACAAACTTTACAGAATATTTCTCAACTAATTTCCAAACATAAGAAAATACATCAACTAAAGACAAATTTATTCCAAAGGATTTAAAAAAAATAACTCCGTCTTGTTTACATATCCTAATCCCTTAGATATAGCAGGCGATGCGGCTGTGGTTTGGTGTGTCTCTGTGCTGGTGGATGTGTCTAATGAGCGATCCTTCCCTTCCAGCGCTCCCAGTATCAAACGTCTCCTTCCACTCCAGTCGTTTACCCGGGGACTGATTCTCTATGAAGTCGATGCTACTGCTTGTTCCAGCGCTTCAGCTTCAAACGCAGACGTGCCTTTTGGGGCTGCGCGCATATCTGCTCTCTTCCTCTTCCTCTCCTCCTCTTCCTCTCTTTCTCTCCTTTCTGTTCCCCTTTTCAAGCCTTCCCAAGCGTCTGCGAGTCTTTGTCTTCTCTCTCTTTCGTCTTTCAAGTCGAGACAGGTGGGACCAAACAGCCTGGCAGTTTCCCTCTCCTTTTTATCCACTTCCTTGTTTTCTTTCCACGGCTGTACGCTACTCTATCCCTCTCTTTCTATCTCTCTGTTTCCTCAAATTGAGCTGAGAGAGATCCTTGATCTACCATTTTGAAGGAGGGAAGACAGCTTTGGTGTGTTTTTCACACACACACAAACACAACCACACACCCAGCATCATGGATCTGGCCTACTGTATGAACGTACCAGGTGATATACTAATAAACAAATAGTGTGATTAAAACACACATGCTGACTGAGATCAGTTACTCTCACCAAAGCACAAAGCATGGACATGATTAATTCATGACTGAAACTAGTTTTACTATTACACTTATAAACTAAAATGCACCATATGAAACCATAACTGATGTAAAACATGTTGCACATCATACAGTAGGCCAAGGTCATGACCTTAATATGCTTCACTCGGAACTATAGTAGTGCTCTTCCGTATTCAATTCAATTTAATTCACTTCGATTCAATCCTTCATTTAAGCCTTGAAAATCACTGAGGTTTCATTTATTGGCAACAATGTTGAGATACAGAATAAAACGCAGAATAAAAGAGGATACACACAGAGGTGAAGTTTTCTCTGATTGTCGTCTTGAGTGTCCAGGAGTAGTTCTTCAAATGCACAATAGATTTATACTACAACTGCGAGTCTTGTTGCTAAAAAAGCGAAGGCTCGATTTTAAAGCAATAAAAAAAAGACGAGTGCACAAAGTCTGTTCATGTGCACAAGGACAGGAAGTGTGTACACACACCTGCTCTTTTCTATACTGTCGTCTTGCTGAAGCCATGTGCAGAGGAACAAAAAGTTTGTGGTTGTTTTGCTGCTCACAGCAGATCCCTGTGGAGCCAGGCAGCGTGCTTTGGCATGGCATCTTTTTCTCCCGATTATTTATTTATTTGAAGGTTAGAGTGTGCGGATGTAATACACACACCCGCTTCCCCTCAGATTGATGTGAAGAGGTTATCTGCGGACAGGGGAAGGCTTTCATATATTGCTTGTATCTAAGGGCAATTAACACACATACTTGTGCTTACTGACACATATAAGTAAGAATGGTCCAGTTATTTGAGGCTCGGTGCAGTTTGGTTCATTAGCACTCTGGCTATAATTACATTATAGGACCATTCTGATTTATTCGCCATCATTTCTACCAGTTATGGCGTAATCATTTCGCAGTTAGCCTTCCTTTTCCATTCTAAATAACTGAGTGTAACCTAGAGGTTTGTTTAAAAACCTGTATAATCATCAGACTGCTCACATTCCCTGACTCTGTCTTTGTGCTGTCACCATGGTCCCGAGTCTGAGCAGTTAACTTGATGAGAGCGGTGTTACTGCTGCTGATTTAATGGCCCATCTGACTGTGTCGACTAGTTGGAGAGTTCATAGATAAAAGTGTTTATTAAAATGATTCCTGCTCTGAACAAGCAGTGGTTTCACATCGAAAAATCTACAACTGTAACAACAGAAAGTTAAAAACTAAACTAACCAACTGTATCTGCTGTGACATGTCAGTCACAACACATCTGAGTCGACTTGCTTTAGAGAAATACATTTTCACAGTGTAGGGGAAACTCAGGGAGATTCTGCATTTAATAATAATAATAACAATAAAAAAAGACAGAAAAAATATAATTGAACATTGAGTGGTCAAAGAGCAGAATCGTCCCTACAGGAGGATAGAGCCAAGTTAATTTATGAGCAAAAATCCTATTAGCATGTGTCTCGTGGCATAAAGCCATCAGAAATAAACAGAGAGAAGAAAGCTCTATTTAAAATGAAATGCTGTGTGGTGTGGAAGGGGAAAAGGCATTCTGCTTCCTCTGAATCTCTTTATTGCTCCCCTCCAAAAATCATCCCAATTACAGAGCTAATTTTAGCCTCCGGTTGGTGCGCTTTTGTGTGTTTTTACCTTTCCAATAGATCGGAAAAAAAGGGGGCTTCATACAGACAGGCAGAGGTCAAACTAACTAACCTTTGTCGGCTTCGTGCGCGTTGTGTGTGTCTATGTGCAGGAAAAAAAACAAAATAGCAAAAACAAAAGAGGAGGAGACGTAGCAGCACGCTCTCCCTGGAATGTGTGTGTGTGAGTGTAAAAGCGTGAGAGAGGGAGAGAAGACGACAGCTTGCATGAAAATCCCCCACATTTGCGATCGTGCGCGCGTACGTGTATGTCTGAGCTTAGTGCATTATGTTGCGGTGTGTTTTTGAGTGTACACAACTGCCAAAATGTCATTTCAGTAACACAACGATCATCAAAGCCTGCGCCATCTATCCTAAAGACCATCTAGTGATATTCATAAAGAGCATAGTAGATAACAGCCTTGTCATGTTAGCTCCTCCATAATCCAGACATCTAGCCTTTCATCTACACCAGTGTGTGTGTGTGTGTGTGTGTGTGTTTGTGTGTGTGTGTGTGTGTGTGTGTGCGTGCGTGCGTGTGTGAGAGAGCGAGAGAGTCAGAGAGACGATGATCATATATGCTCCTGTTGTTAAGGCTTATCACCAAGATCAGAGTGATGTCAAAATAACTGTGTGCTGGCAGGTGATGACACAAGCACACAGGCGCACACACTGTAAACACACACACATACAATCGTGTCATCACTAAAGGGCTTCACACACACAAACACAAACACTCACGCGCGTGCATCATAAGGACACGCACACTTGGCAACAAACAAAACCACGTACAACCACGTGTCAGCGAGGAAATGTATACAAAGAGAGGAGTACTATACCTGTCTATAAATATCTCTAAGGGGACCAGGCCCACACACACACACACACACACACACACACACACACACACACACACATACAAGTTTTCCCCTCAAGACAGGTGTAGCGGAGTCAGTCCAGGTATTGGAGCTGTTGTAGCACAGCCACCGACAGGCTCAGTCTAATTACCTCTGGGACGCCAACATCACCCCAGTAGCAAAAGCTGGTGAGTGTGTGTGTGTGTGTGTATGCATGTGTGTGTGCAGAGGGAAACTTAAAGTGAGAGTCTAACAGGTTCTTTATTTTGTACCCACAGGTAAAGATGCAGGGAATACTTTTGACTGTGGCTTCCCAATGTGATGTTCTATGATAAATAAATGGTGTTCTTTTAAAACTAATCACTGATCAAAGGTTTGACTTTGTTGTAAAAAAAAAAAATCCACATGGAGACCTGTGAGTCCTTTAAGTGGAAAGTTGTCTGCTCTCTGAAATGGATGTTTAATAGTTGATAGGTTAGAGCAGTACCCAGACAAAACTCGACTTGTGTCTGGTTGGTCTTTATCTATAGAAAATTCCAGGGTTTCTCATTGATTTCACAATAAAAGAGCAGCGAGGAAATCCCACTAAATGGAAGATGTCTAAAAAACAAACAAACAAAAAAAAAGGTTGGTTTTCATGTGTTGTTCTTAATGTATTCTGTTTTCACAGCTTTAGGTCCATGTGTGTGTCTTGTTCCCTGTTTCAGCATTTCCATGAGAGATCAGCAGCAGCCTCCCGCCCAGTCCAATCAATAGCTTGTTACTGCAGCCTAATGTCTTCCACTGAGAGAGCTGACACACACACACACACACACACACACACACACACACACACACACACACACACACACACACACAAACAGAGGCAGATAAACACCGGCACACACAAACATGTGAACATGCACGCTGCACTAACACAGATCAACGCGTAAAGGGAAAAACACAAAGAGGGACACACACACACACAAAATCTTCAACAACAATGTATTCTCTAACTCTGCGTTGCCTTATGGAACGTGCTCATTTCCAAGGTCTCCAGTAAACAAAACATCTCTCTAGAGGCAGCATTTCAGCTTTATGGCCTAAACTCTGTCAGCCCAGAGGAAAACAAGACCAGGTTTGAAAAAAAAGAGAAAAGGCTCAGATGAGATGAAAGAGGAGGAGGAGGAGAGGAGAGGAGAGGAGCCATTAATATATAGAGAGAAACCAAGCAGGAAATGAAAGTTTAGATTCCTCCCTTCATCTACTCAGATGGGCTTTATGACTAAAACCTGTTTTAGCTTAGGATCTGTCATTTTATTATTATGGTGCTGGAGAGATTGTGCTAAACTGTTTCAATTATTTCTTTATATGTTATAAAGACAATTTACAGACAAAGGAAGAGCAGAGAAATCTTCAATTTCTTGATGTCAAGACAAGTGATGTCAAAGGGCAGGCTGTGCTGATTTTTACAATATTGTTGCAATCAATGAATGATTGAGTAAAGCAGCAGGGTTTACACAAGACATAAACACTTTAGACAGCAAGACAACATTGTGTTGTTTTTGTATGGGAAGTTAAAGTGAGTTTTTTCACTCCATGAGCAGCTGGTGAGCGACTCTGCAGCTTTGACTGGACTTTCAAGTTTATTTCTTTGCAGAAAACAAGGTAAAGTGAGTCTGTGTCTGTGTCTGCAGCAGCTGTTCTCCAACCCACAGCGAGATGAAGACTTATAGAGCACAAGGGTCAAACCCCAACAGGTTTTTTTTAAAAGTGAAGTGAGATATGACACTAGATACATCTATCAGCGGCGTAAGATCAAAGAAAAAAGGTTCCCTCGAGATGATTTTAAGTGGACAACCTTTGCATCAGAGTGAAATGCATGCTGGGAAGCATGATGGCAGACAAGAGAGTGGGGGAATAGATTGTTTTCATCCCGTATATAATCAGAAATAATCACTTCCACAGTGATGATAAACAAGCATTCTCTCTTCTGCTCCGTTCGAGCTATGTTTTTTTCTCATCAGCTGAATCCAGTGACCTTTGACCCCTCCCCTCTTGCAGCTAGTGATGGTGGTCTGCAGTGTATAGCTGTGGGTTTGCACAAACACAGAAAAAAACAGAAACACACACACACACACACACACACACACAAGCGCACTTCAAACACACACCCACTTCTGTTTCTACTTCCACACTCACAACAGCACAGCATCCTTTTGTTCGAGCCTTTGTTTTGCCGTTTCTACTTTTTCCCTGGCTGAGGGTTTGAAAGTGATTACCGATGCGGTCCACTTCATTAGCATGAGAACAAAAACAGCGTGGGGAACACATTATCACTTCACAGAGAAAGACCGAGAGCTGTCTGCCTCTTTGTTTATGCCGTTGCATTCGGACATTTTCCACCAGCGCCGCCACTGCTGTCTCACGAGGACGGCGTTTTTCTTTTTTTTTCTGCAGGAGGAGGCAGCAGAGCCAGGAGGGGCAGGAGGAGGAAAACACCAACGGATAGAGAGGCAGAGGATGGTAGAGGTATACAACTCTGATGTGAGTTATATGCACGGCCAAGTTCATGCATCATCCGGGGTTGTACACAAGCAGAAAACACTCAGAGGCACAGAACCAAGAGAGATCCTCGGTTTGCTGTTAGTTTTGCACTTTTCCACTTTTCTTGCATGGTTGAAACTTGTTCCATCATGTCATCAAGTGAGCAGCAGAAACTGGCTGGATTTACAGTAAAGGCACAGGGCACCAAATGTGTTAAAATGTTCATTTGCAGACACACGTCTGCAGAATCTCTCGCTCGGTGCTAAGATGTCTTTAACAGTTTAGAGCAGTACAGCCGCTAAAGCTGGATCTATACTTGACACAAGGTGTTAATGGCGGTGTCAGCAGAGAGACTAATGGTGATGTGTTTTTATTTATACAGTCCATCAGCGTTGGACGTCACCCACTGACAGCACCATCGCAACATCACATACTGTATATGATCAGGACATGTTTTGTTAATTATATTCATGTATAACCTTTCCGTCTCATCCAGGAAATAGATCATGTCCATGTGTAGCTGTGCATAGTTAACACACAGTTAGAAGCTCATGTCAGCGTGGTTAATCACATAACCTCTGTATCTGGGATGTGACCTCAGACTATCCACTCAGCTTGGTGCTGAATTGTGCTTCGCTAAGACACTAAATCTAAACTATCAACATGAACTAGGAGCATTGTTCAGTATCTGACACTGAGAAAAAGAAAAAATACCAAGAGAGGAACTCACCAATCAGTTAAAAAAGGCATATACAAATTCAAATATTTCATTGTTGCAGTGTGGCGTCATGGTTAACATAATCTTTGTTAAATCTCAGGTGTGATTTTTTCTTTCTTTCTCCTCCACACATCTCCCTTAATCCTCCTGTATGCAGATGAATTCAGATAACACTGCTGATAGACTGCAGGGGGATGAAGGTCCAGTCTTTATATGTGCATCAAGCATTGTGCATTTGAGTGTGATAGCAGCCGGAGGTTCGATGTGATATGATGAACACTACTATATGAAAACATTCAAAATGAATAAGAATAGCAGGTCCAGTAGGTCTGCTGGACAGTTTGAATGGTGCAGCTTTTCTCTGCCTGAGGAGCTGCAGACCCCAGACTGCTGCTGTTTTCTCCCAGTGGCCCATGGGGAGACGGTTGACATTTATTTTAGAGGGGGTTTACTATCTGTACTGTATGAGTAAATATATATAGAGTATACACTGCACAGAAGTCCTCGCAAAATATAGAATTTCTAAACAATGCAACAATTAATTACGAACACACACACACACACACAAAAAAAATGTAAATATAACTTGTTTGTTTAGCCGAGGGCCCTCTGGAGCCACATGAAGCATCTGTAGGAGCCCATGAACTACAGTATGAGAAGTATTGGCCTTATAAACTTCCATTTTAAGCCATAATCCTTCTCCTTCTTCTTCTTCCTCCTCCTCTCCTCCTCTCTCCATCTTCTCTCAGCCTGAAGGGAGGTGTGCAAAAATACAGAGCCTGTGCACTACAAAAAAAAAAGCTATTTGGAGCTGGTTGAACCAGGGGTCAGCTGGCTGGCTGGCTTCCTGGTTAAAGGGGATTGGTGGAAAATGGAGGCAGCTCTGGTTAGCCAATCACAACGTGCCAAGCGGAAATCAATGAGGTTCCACAGAAAATGTCAGCCGGGAGTGACCTTTTGGAGACTGCAGCCTCCAAGAGGAGAGGCCTCCTGGTGTAGAGGAGGAGGAGAGCGAGGCAGACAGGAAATAAGAGGGGATGAGGTCAAAAGGAAAGAAGAGATCACAATGAAAAAGATGGTGGGAAATAGAAAGGAGAGGTGGGAGGGATGAGGAGAAATTAGAAAGGTAACAGAGGGGAAAGGTAGAGAGAAAATGGAGACCAGGAGTGTATTTTTGAAGTTATAGATTTAAACATTCTCTATATATATTTTAATGTGACGGGAAAAAACTGATATATATTACAAAAAAGTAAGAAAAGTACCTGCAAAAATCTTTTTAGTATCTGATGTGATTCTTATTTCTAAGAACATCTTGCTGAGACAAAGTGAGAAGTGAGAATATTTGTTTAAAATCCAAATTCCCCCTCTCATTTAGGACAGAAGCTGTGATAATAAAAGAGGATATTAGTAAATTGATGTACTAACTGCTGTGCCGTTGAGAGGTAATTCCCTTTTAAATTGTAAAGTGAGGTGGACACACCAATCATTTTTTATTCTGACACGAGCTGCAGCATTTCTCCCTGTAACCAGAGGAAAATGAAGTTGGCTGAGGAGTTTGAGTGGAAATAATTTCAGAGATGGAAAAGAAGGAGGAAGCAGAGAGGAAGAGAAAGACGAGGTGACCTTTTCTGTCTGCTGGCCTGCCGCTTCCTCGTCTTCAACCAGCCACTGTGGGACCCAGGAGGAGTGAGTGAGCGAGTGAGGAAGAGAGAGAGAGAGAGAGAGAGAGAGAGAGATGGAGAACACACTCTCCATCTGGCCTGGTGAGGATGTGGATATTTCGTGTCTTGCAGTTTAAATGTATTTTGTCTCAAGTTGTTTTTTCTCCCCGTTTTCTGAGATCTTAAAATCTGTATTTCTTGTGATTCACCTCCATGTGTCATTCTACCTTTTCAACTGTCCATGATTTGTTTTTCTCTGATGCCCTAGAAAAACATTTTTATTCCATTTCTCCTTGCTACACCTTCCTTCTTTCCTTCACTCTGTACTTTCTTTTTCTCAGGTCTTGTCTGAAACTGGGAGTGGAACAAAGAGCACTGGAGACATTAATCATGTTTGATTATCCTGTGCAAAAGTCAACTGTGAATATCAGATATTGAGCGCTAATCTGAAGTTGTCAATTGCTACCAGTGGGTGACCTTTAGGTCAAATGCTCCAATAGGATCCATAGAGTATCAGTGCAGGAATATGTGTGTGTGTGTGAGAGAGAGTGTAAGAGCGAGAGAGAGACAGAGTGTGTGTGCAAGTACGGAAGCTCAAATTCAAATGCATGCACATGTCGGAAAACAATCAATGCACACACAGATGAGCACACAGTCACACACCGTCTCTTTACTGTATTGAAATAAATAACTTCATATTGCACATGTAGAAAAACATGCGCGCGCACACACACATACACGCACACACACTTGACAGTAATAAAGTAGAACTAACTGTGATATACAAAGACTTTAAAATAACACTAGTCACAAAATGTTCCACTTTAGCTCAAAGTGGGAGGCAATGAGAGTTTAAAACATTCCCCAGTTGAAATGGAGCACCGTTCAAAGGTTCCCACCTCCAGTGTTTGCTGTTCTTTCTGTCCTGAATGGGAACAAGAAGGTGAAAGGTCACTGAGATCCAAATGAAAACTGAAATAAAAGCCCCCCCCCCCAGCCCACCCACCCATCCTGACACCACATCTCTCCATCTTGATGCGATTTGCTCCATCCCTTCTCCTCCTGTCACCTCCTCCTTTCCTGTGCTGACCTTGTCTCACCCTCTGCATCCCTGCCCCTGCTCCTCTGTCTCAGGTTGGTTTTAATTGAGGAGGGGGGGTGAGGGGGGGGCTGATGGGAGAAGGACGAGCACTCCTCTAAGCCTGGCTGCTCTTTGATGGGGAAGGATGGGGGGGGGGGCTTTCTCTCTTTCCATCTCAAACCCTGCTTTCAGTCCTAACAAACACAAACCGAACACACACACACGCACACAAGCAGCCGTTTCTCTTTGAACTGAGTGCTGCAGTGCGTTCAAAGCAGAAACGAAGGCAAAAATACGGGGGCGGCGAGGGGAGAGAGAAGGACACTTCAAGGTGAATTTGATTTCCACATCATTTTAACGCACGCACGCACACGCGCGCACACACACACACACACACACACACACACACACACTCATGTATATAAACAAACACGCTACCCCAGTATGCCAGCAAGTAAGCTCATGCTTGGTGACGTTACTTCCACACAGCCACTGATACACGAATGCGAAGTGACTGACACACGCGCACACACACACACACACACACACACACACAAAAGACAGTTCATTCAGGGTGTGTGTGTGTGAGTGAGTGAGAGAGAGAGAGAGAGAGAGAGCGAGCAGGCGTTACAATCTGTGGCTTCTACATATTTATAATTTTTGCTCATAACAGAGGATCACCTTTAAACTTCTCCCGACTCTGAATTGTCTGTTTGTATATGTATGCATGAGTGTGTGTGCATGCATGCGTGTGTGTTTACACAATATGCATATGAGTGTGTAGGAGAAGAATGACTCATGCAAAGTTGAACTGAACTGAGTCCCACATTTGCTGGATGAAATATCCCAACAACAATACATTTGGAGCCAGCATTGCACAGCAGAAACTGTTATAACTGTGCGTGAGAGTGTGTATGTGTATGTGTGTGTGTGTGTGTGTGTGTGTGTGTTGCAACTGTGTCCAACCAATTAAAGCAATCAAGTCAAGTGCAAACCACCCACCGTGCTGCATATTGATGAGGCTGGGGAGTACAGCATGGTGACCTGGGCCAGCGTGCCAAACTACTGTGACCCCTGCGTCCACCTCCACCACCAACGCCAAGCAAAACCACGGCACAAACACTTTACACCACTTAGTGCCGCTGCGGTCGGCAGACGCAGACACACACACACACACACGTGCGGGAAAGATGCAAACATTGGCTTGACAGCATGACAAATATTGCCTTCCATCCAGAACGAATGAAGTAACGACAAAATAAATAAATAAATAAATAAAAGAATCAACGGCTCATTAGAAAGATAAAAACCCCACCAAGCCCTGAGGGTGAGAAGAAGAAGGGGGCGGAAACAAGGAATGAAAAAGAAGAGAGAGAAAAAGACTTGAGAGACGACAAATCATAACAGCTGTAACTCAATTGGAAGAGTTACAGCTGAGACAGCTTTCTCCGTCTCTTACTCTCTCTCTCTTCATCGCTCTATCTTTGAATCTGTCTCTTTCTTCTCATCCAGGCTCCTTGGTAATTTTTTTTCCCACCAACCAATAAGCCACTATGTGGCAGTAATATGGCTGCTAATGGATGCACCTCCCTGCGAGGAAGCACGCGGCATGTCATTAGCCCAAATGCTATGCAAAGCTATCACAAGACTTTCAAAATTACCTCGACTGAGTGTGAACGAGTGTGAAGTGTGTGTGTGTGTGTGTGGGTGTGTGTGTGTGTGTGACAAGGAATGTGTTTGTAACCCAGGTTACTAGGCCCTTATCCTAGTCCAGCTATCAGTTAATTGATTAGATCAATAAATTAATAAATGATAAATAAATAGATGTGACAAATAAATAAATAGAGTTTGATTTAAAATAATCTTACATAAAATAAATAAATAGGATTTATGATTAAAATCATAAATATGTCAATAAATAGATTTAAAAGATTAATATACACACGTTTATTTACATCTGTTTTAAAAAGAATGTTTTGTTTATTTCAAGTGTGGCGAATGTGCCTTTCTGGAAGTGTAAAAGATTCAGGTGACATGAGGAGTTCACGTGATGTGAAGCGGAGTAACCAATCAGACGCCGTCAGGGTGTACGTGCAGGCGTGTTGTTGTTTTTTCTCTCTCTCTCTGCCGGACCGTCGTCGAGGTGGCTGCATGCTAAGCTTCGGCTGCAGATATTACCGTTTTGTGAAAGAAAGTCAGATATTCCAAGTCTGAGTTAAGTTTTTATCGTCGGTGCAGAGAGCGAAGCCTTTTCTTTTGCCGTGGGTTGGAAGCGGACCGTGTGTTTTGTGACGGAGACGGAGGAGAACGTGAGTGTTTATTAGCAGCTACGGCGCTAGCTCCGGTCATTAGCCACATGTATTTCGCTAAATTATATTTTTGAGGTTACACGTTACTGAACTCCCATGTCCCTGTCTCTTAAAAAAGCGGAACCTGGACAGACGAGCCGTGTATTCTTCCTTGTGCCCGGAGTGTGTGTGTGTATGTGAAGTTTGAGCCTCTGGTGAGTAGCCTGAACTTAATTGATAAAAGTCCGGTGAACAAAGCTGAAATGTGCATCTGCTAATGTTAATATGGATTAGTGAGGCATTAAATTCATGTGTATAGTGTTTAAAAAATAGTTTTATATATCTGTGTTGTGTACATTACCCCCCGCTCGGTGTATTTTCTCTGAGAGTGAGCGGCGGTATAGAAAAAAGAGGAAAAGAGAGGAGATGAATGTAAAGAAGTATTCCGCCATTTTGGCGCATGTTTATGTTTATATGGTGTTCTGTTCATCTAAAAGTACAGTAAAACATGGTTAAAGCAATTATTGAGAAGAAATGTTATATATTACATGTATAAATATGTGTTTACATTGAATTATTTACATTTAGAAGTATATTTTATTTACATGAATATATAGTAACCCTTTCTTTTGGCCTTTATAGGCCGGGTCTTTTTCTTTGGTATGGATTCCTGGGTTTGAGATCTGCACAACTACTTCTTCTGCTGAGGATTTCCTCCTGTTCTGTAAGGTAGAAGGGACCTCAGTGGTCGTGGCGAGCTACCCAAAACAGAGACTGTGATTTATTCAGAGACTGAATTTATTGGAAACTGTGGTCGATATCTCATGTGTGTGTTGACACTGTAAAACATTTTTTTTTCTTTTATTCATTTTATTTATTTTATTTCTTTATTCAAAATAATACAACGCACTTAAAACTTACCTGATGGTTGTGTCAATTCTTTACTCTGTCACTCAATGCATATTGCCAATACCCCTTTCTCCTAGAGCGATCTAGACTTCTGATTTACTAGTCCACGAGGTAATTAATGCACTGATAAAATATCTGTATCTCCTAGTTTTAAAAAATCAACAATTAGAGCTAAGGCAGGTTACAGAAACTTGGCGAGCCAGCCAGGAGAAAGTGGAGCATTATTGAGTGACACGAGTAAAAGGGTAAGCAACAATATAGTACAATGGATATAGTGAAAGATGAAAAGATAAATGTTCGTAACTCAGTTATTGTTATTGGGTTAACTCAAACTGAAGTAGATGAGGAGCTTGAGAGCCACCTGAAATGCTATGGGTCTATTAGCAGAGTACTAGTCATTGATGATCCAAAATCAGAGTATCATCTCTGCTCCATTGTGGAATTTTCAAATAGCTCTGCAATGCACACATTTAGACCTATATTGCCAAAAGAGTATCAGAGCTCAGCTAATGCAAATGTTACCTTTGAGGTGCTCTCCTTAGATAGTGTTTACACTAGCACTGCCAGCAGCAGCGCCACCAAGGGGTATCTTGAGGTACTGCAAGCCATAGCTGATGAAAGTGGGAAATCATTTGAAAGTGTACTTCAAGAGGAGCTGATGAAGATAAGCGCAGACAAAGGTATGAACATCCCCACTGACACTGCACCAGCTGAAGACTCTCAATTAAACACATCTGCAGCAACTGGTCAGGAGATTGAAAATATTAAAGCGTCATCACAGGTCAGGCAGCATCCATCTCTTCTGTTTGAATCCGTTTCACCTGAAGTAGCCAGGAACCTACCAGCTGTGTTCCCACCATCTCCTTCACCCAGTCGTGATCAGCGTGGATTGAGAGGTAATGTCCGAGCAGCATCGACACCAGCTCCGCGAAGGCTCGAGGCCGCTGCTCTGAGTCCGCAGGTAAAGTCTTTGCCCATCAGTGTGAATGATCAGCTGCAGCCTGCTGTGTTGACGGCCGCTCCATCGCCTAGCACAGCTGCTAACTTCAACACTCAACATCCAGCGTCCTTGTCCATCAAAGCCAATGGTGGTGGTGACCATGCTGCAGACACATCCAGTACTTACCGTGAGTGATGTTAATCCTCCTGCTGTACAACGGGTCGTTGTTGAACATGTCATGAGAGCCAATGAAGCTATGTCTCCCATGCACTCTTCATTTCGCCTCAGACCTTTTTCTGGAAAGTTTCCTCGTCCAAACAGTGAACTTGACTTTGACACCTGGAGAGCAAATGTTGATTTATTCTTGACAGATCCCTCCATGTCTGACCTGCACAGAACACGCAAGATCTTGGACAGCTTATTGCCTCCAGCTACTGATGTTATCAAGCATGTCAGCCCTCAAGCTTTGCCATCAGTGTATCTTCAGCTACTTGATTCAGTCTATGGCTCTGTAGAGGATGGAGATGAGCTGTTGGCTAAGCTTATGGGGACGCTGCAGAACAACGACGAGAAGCCGTCTGACTATCTGAACCGCTTGCAAGTTGCTCTGAGTGCTGTGGTCAGACGAGGTGGTATCGCCGAGAGTGAACGAAACCGCTACCTCCTGAAGCAGTTCTGTCGTGGCTGCTGGAATGATGGCTTGATCGCTGATCTCCAGCTGGAGCGGAAAACAAATGCACCGCCCTCGTTTGCTGAACTGGTGCTTCTGATTAGAACGGAGGAAGACAGACAGGCAAGTAAACATAACCGCATGAAAAAACACCTTGGACTACACAAACCAAGTCCTGCTGTCCCAAAGTTCAGAGCTGCATCACAACAGTTAGCTGCATACAGTTGTGCTACACCTGAGAAAGAAGTAACAGATACTGACGTCTTAAAGAAACAGCTCAACGAAATACAAGCCCAGGTTGCTGTCATGCAGACTACAACTCCACGTAAAGCCAAAGTCAGCTGTCCTGACACAACTGAAATCAGCACATTGAAAAGACAAATTACTGACATTCAAGCACAAGTAGCAGATATGAGGAAAGCAACTCAGGAAGCAAAGAGCGACCACCTAGAAGCAACAGAGATTAAAGCATTGAAACATCAGCTTGCCTTTCTTCAAGCACAGGTGAGCCCACCCCAAGTTCAGAGTCATCAGATACCATCGCCTGCATTCTCAAGAGACTTCTCCATGACAGCTCGACACCAGCCACCCAACAAGAGAGTGAGCGGACAGTCCAGTTCTGGGCCAACAGCAAACAATAGGCCCCGTCCATGGTACTGTTTCCGCTGCGGTGGAGACGCTCACCTGGCAGTCCACTGTGAGAGTGAACCCAACCCCCTCCTCGTTGAGGAAAAGAGACAGCTGCTTAGAGAAAAACAACGGCAATGGGATCAGCAAAATGGCAGCCCTAGCATCCAGCAGTTAAACTGCTAAAAGCCCCTGTTGCAGGGCAAACAGGGACTAAAAGATCAACCATACGCCCTAGAAAAACAAAGCAAGTGGCTAGCAAGTGTGGTAATGCTAACACCACCTCCACCATACTGCCGCCCAAGCTGGTTGGAACAAAATGCACTGTTCAAGTCACTATTGAAGGCCACAAAGTTAACTGCCTGCTAGATACGGGATCTCAGGTGACCACTATCCCGCTGTCCTTTTTCCAGACTCACCTGTCCCATCATTCCTTGAAATCGCTGGACGATCTTTTGGATGTAGAGCTGCAAGTAGAGGGAGCCAATGGAGAAGCGGTGCCTTACCTCGGGTACGTGGAGCTTAACCTGTTGTTTCCCGAGGAGTTTTTGGGAAAAGAAATTGAAGTACCTACGTTAGTGTTGGTGGTCCCTGATGTAAGCAGCGTGTCTCAGGTCCTCATCGGCACCAATTCATTGGACGTCCTCTATTCCAGCTATGTTGAAGAACATGATTGCCGCCCTCAGTCGTTCCTCCCTGGCTACAGAGTGGTTTTGAAAATCCTTGAAGTACGGAAAAAGCAGGCAAGTACTGGAGCTCTTGGGCTGATCAAAGTGCGGAGTAACACCCCTGAAGTGGTGCCAGCGGGCAGCACAGCCGTTGTGGAAGGGCAGGTCCACATGAGTGGTGCTCACCAGGACAAGTGGGCAGTTGTAGAGGCCGCATCTGTGTCGTCCCTTCCTGGCGGATTGCTGGTTGCTAGCTCCCTGTGCACCTTACCTGTCAAGCGCCCCTGCTCAATGTCAATCCTGCTGAGGAATGAGACCCAACATGACGTCACCATCCCTCCGAGGACGGTGTTGGCTGAAATTCACGCCGTTCAACAGGTGATGGGAAAGGAGCCCTCCGCCGACTTGACCGCTCCTGAAACCAAAAAGATGGAGTTTGATTTTGGGGATTCCCCATTACCACCGGAGTGGAAAGAGCGAATCACTAGGCTGCTCAATAGCATGCCTGAAGTTTTTTCTCAGCACGACATGGACTTTGGTCATACCAACAAAGTAAAGCATCACATCAAGCTGAGCGATAACACTCCTTTCAAGCACCGACCCAGACCCATCCATCCACACGATGTCGACGCAGTTAAGAAACATCTTCAAGAGCTGCTCGATTCTGGTGTCATACGCGAGTCCGAGTCCCCCTTCGCATCCCCCATTGTTGTCGTGCGGAAGAAAAATGGCTCTGTGAGGTTATGCATCGACTTCCGGAAACTCAACTCACAAACAATAAAGGATGCTTACGCTCTACCAAACTTAGAAGAAGTGTTCTCTCTTTTGACTGGCTCCAAGTGGTTTTCAGTCCTCGATTTAAAATCGGGCTATTACCAAGTCGAAATGGAAGAGACTGATAAACAGAAGACGGCGTTCGTGTGTCCCCTCGGCTTCTGGGAATTTAATAGAATGCCCCAGGGGGTTACCAACGCACCAAGTACGTTTCAGCGATTGATGGAGAGGTGTGTAGGCGATCTCAACCGCAAGGAAGCGCTGGTTTTCATCGATGACCTCATCATCTTCTCGGATACCTTGGAGCAACACGAGTCAAGATTACTACAGGTCCTCAACCGACTTAAAGAATATGGTTTGAAATTGTCATCAGAAAAATGTAAGTTTTTCCAAACCTCCGTGAAGTATCTTGGTCATATCGTCTCCCAGCACGGCGTTGAGACAGATCCGCAGAAGATTGAAGCCTTAAAGACCTGGCCAGTACCTGAGAACCTCAAACAGCTGCGCTCCTTTCTGGGTTTTTCTGGGTACTACAGACGGTTTGTGAAGAACTACTCCAAGATCACCAAACCTCTAAATGACCTCACAGCAGGGTACCCACCTCTCAGGAAACACATCCAAGGAAAAGAAAAAACTCACCTGTACTTCCATCCGAAGGAATCCTTTGGGAAGAGGTGGACCCCGGAATGTCAGAGAGCGTTTGAGGAGATCATTGACAAGCTCACCACCGCACCTGTCTTGGGATTTGCAGACCCCAAACTCCCATACGTCCTTCACACTGACGCGAGCACGACAGGGCTTGGTGCGGCCTTGTATCAAGAACAAGAAGGACGGATGAGGGCTGTCGCTTTCGCAAGCAGAGGATTGACAAAGAGTGAGGCGAAATACCCTGCTCACAAATTGGAATTCCTCGCGCTAAAGTGGGCTGTCACTGCTAAGTTTAGTGATTACTTGTACGGTACCGACTTCACTGTCGTCACCGACAGTAATCCCTTAACTTACATCCTGACTTCCGCGAAGTTGGATGCCACGAGTTACAGGTGGTTATCAGCTCTATCGACATTCAACTTCAAGCTCCAGTATAGAGCAGGAACTCAGAATCAGGATGCAGACGGACTCTCTCGTCGACCACATGGGGAGCTCCTGGATGATGCTGTGTCGAGGAAAGAGCGTGAAAGGATCCAACAGTTCACTCTACATTACCTGAAGGATCAGGAGAGTCCAGATGTTGTTCTCCCAGATGCAGTGAAGGCCATATGTGAGAGGCATGATGTTGAGTGGTCTCACAAAAATTCCACATGTCCATCAGTCGCACTGGTCGAGTCTCTCGCCGTCCACTCCGATGCTCTGCCCAGTGGTTTCCAGCAGGAAGAGGATCATGGACTCCCTGTGATTGGTCCTTGGACTGAAGAGGAGATGAGAGCAAAGCAACAGGCCGACCCTGATCTCAGAGTGGTCATTGAGCACAAGGAGTCTGGAGACATGCCCTCACCCACCTTGAGACAAGAGCTTCCAGAACTTGTTTTGTGGCTCCGAGAATGGAAGCGTCTTGAGTTGAGAGGTGGAGTGTTGTACAGAACGCGACAAGAACATGGACGAGTCACACACCAGCTTGTTCTACCAACTGAACTCAGAGCCACAGCACTGAGAGGCCTACATGATGATCTAGGCCATCTAGGAATAGAGCGGACCCTCGACCTCGTGAGGTCACGATTCTATTGGCCTAGAATGTCCGCATATGTAGAGCAGAAGATCAAGAGGTGTGAACGTTGTGTGCGCCGAAAGACTCCAAACGAAAGAGCAGCTCCTCTGTGTAACATCAAGGCCAGCAGGCCCTTGGAGCTGGTCTGCATGGATTTTCTATCGGTGGAGCCGGATCGGAGCAACACAAAAGATATACTGGTACTGACAGACCATTTCACGAAGTACGCAGTCGCGATACCAACTCGAAACCAGAAAGCGCAGACTGTGGCTAAGTGCTTATGGGAAAACTTCCTGGTGCATTATGGATTTCCGGAAAAGCTTCTGAGTGACCAGGGTCCAGATTTTGAATCTCGCACCATCAAAGAACTGTGCTCCATCGCTGGCATTCAAAAGGTCAGGACTACCCCTTACCACCCCCGTGGGAATCCAGTGGAGAGATTCAATAGGACCCTCCTCCAGATGTTGGGCACTCTCGAAAACAAAGACAAGTCTTGCTGGCGAGAATTTGTCAAGCCTCTAGTGCACGCCTATAACTGCACGCGGAATGACGTGACCGGAATCAGTCCCCTACGAACTAATGTTCGGCAGGCAACCCCGACTTCCAGTTGATTTGGCGTTCGGTCTCCCTTCCAGCTGTGAACCCAAGTCACATTCCCAGTATGTGCATGACTTAAAGGGCCGCCTAGAGGAAAGCTACCGAGTTGCCACGGAAAATGCCTCAAAGACAGCTGAGCGCAACAAACAACGGTTTGACAAGAGAGTCGTCGAGTCCACTCTTGAGGCAGGAGATCGAGTCCTTGTGAGGAACGTTCGGATCAGAGGGAAACACAAGTTGGCCGACAAATGGGAACCAGACATTCACATAGTGGTCAGACGTGCTGGTGACCTACCTGTGTACTCTGTCAAACCAGAGGGAAAAGATGGACCACTTCGCACCTTACACCGTGACCTCTTGCTGCCGTGTGGGTTCTTACCTGTGGCAGAGCCCGAGCAACCTCCGAAGCAGACTATCAGCAAACCTAGAACAAGGAGACAGTTGAGAATGGAAGCCGCAGCCGAGTCTGAGGTGGCAGATGACAACTCAGAGTCAGAAGACAGTGAGTACTACTACTACTTACCTGGAGAGACATTGAACTCTGACTTCATTGAAACAAGACTTGTGACCCGGCCAGAGACAGTACCTGCAAGGGAGAGACATCTTGGAGAGACAAAACAACCCACCTCGTCTTCAGCTGGTTGGCTTCCTGCTCCTGTTGACCTGGAAGAAAAGACAGAGACATTAATCATGGAAAAAACAAGACAGAGAAAAGAGACGTGCACCTGAAAGAGGGACAGTACAGTGGATGCCTGTGGAGATCATTCCATCCGAGTCAGAGAAACCTCCAGCTTTCGGGGATGACACCTCAAATGAGCCAAGCTGTTCTGGATGGAAAGGAACCTCAGCAGTTGTTGATCCGGAGGCTGAGGTCATCTCAAGGCACAGAGAAACTGATCCCCCCAAAGTGAGAAGAGCTCTGTTTGGAAGCTCTCAGGACGCCCCCTTTGACATTTCAAGACAGGAGGATGAGACCTTACCTGTTCAGCCGAGCATGTCGGAGTCTCCCTCAAACCAAATATTATGGATGAAAGCCTTCCTGTTTTCTCAGATCTGTCATTCAGTGACAGCAGCAAGGATGACGGATGCTCTGTCAATAAATCTTGTGAGGATATGTCATTGGACAGAACCAATGAGGGAACCGCAGCTTTGATATCTGGAAGAGGAACCTCTCCAGTCATCGTGGGAGAGAGTGAGGGGTGACAGTGTTCCCAGACGTTCCCAGAGGCGTAGAGAACAACCTGAACGACTACAGTATGGTCAACTCGGAAATCCCTTGCTGTCTATAGTCCAGTCACTCTTCCAAGGCCTCAACCTTTGCTTTTGCCGATGCACTCCAGCACCCTGGCTATGCAGACATCCTCCAAGTAACCCCAAGGCCAATTCATAGTCATGTGGGTGTAAGGGGACATACACACCTTTAGAAGGGAGGGTGTAACCCCAGGTTACTAGGCCCTTATCCTAGTCCAGCTATCAGTTAATTGATTAGATCAATAAATTAATAAATGATAAATAAATAGATGTGACAAATAAATAAATAGAGTTTGATTTAAAATAATCTTACATAAAATAAATAAATAGGATTTATGATTAAAATCATAAATATGTCAATAAATAGATTTAAAAGATTAATATACAACACGTTTTATTTACATCTGTTTTAAAAAGAATGTTTTGTTTATTTCAAGTGTGGCGAATGTGCCTTTCTGGAAGTGTAAAAGATTCAGGTGACATGAGGAGTTCACGTGATGTGAAGCGGAGTAACCAATCAGACGCCGTCAGGGTGTACGTGCAGGCGTGTTGTTGTTTTTTCTCTCTCTCTCTGCCGGACCGTCGTCGAGGTGGCTGCAATGCTAAGCTTCGCTGCAGATATTACCGTTTTGTGAAAGAAAGTCAGATATTCCAAGTCTGAGTTAAGTTTTTATCGTCGTGCAGAGAGCGAAGCCTTTTCTTTTGCCGTTGGGTTGGAAGCGGACCGTGTGTTTTTGTGACGGAGACGGAGGAGAACGTGAGTGTTTATTAGCAGCTACGGCGCTAGCTCCGGCCATTAGCCACATGTATTTCGCTAAATTATATTTTTGAGGTTACACGTTACTGAACTCCCATGTCCCTGTCTCTTAAAAAAGCGGAACCTGGACAGACGAGCCGTGTATTCTTCCTTGTGCCCGGAGTGTGTGTGTGTATGTGAAGTTTGAGCCTCTGGTGAGTAGCCTGAACTTAATTGATAAAAGTCCGGTGAACAAAGCTGAAATGTGCATCTGCTAATGTTAATATGGATTAGTGAGGCATTAAATTCATGTGTATAGTGTTTAAAAAATAGTTTTATATATCTGTGTTGTGTACATTACCCCCCGCTCGGTGTATTTTCTCTGAGAGTGAGCGGCGGTATAGAAAAAAAGAGGAAAAGAGAGGAGATGAATGTAAAGAAATATTCCGCCATTTTGGCGCATGTTTATGTTTATATGGTGTTCTGTTCATCTAAAAGTACAGTAAAACATGGTTAAAGCAATTATTGAGAAGAAATGTTATATATTACATGTATAAATATGTGTTTACATTGAATTATTTACATTTAGAAGTATATTTTATTTACATGAATATATAGTAACCCTTTCTTTTGGCCTTTATAGGCCGGGTCTTTTTTCTTTGGTATGGATTCCTGGGTTTGAGATCTGCACAACTACTTCTTCTGCTGAGGATTTCCTCCTGTTCTGTAAGGTAGAAGGGACCTCAGTGGTCGTGGCGAGCTACCCAAAACAGAGACTGTGATTTATTCAGAGACTGAATTTATTGGAAACTGTGGTCGATATCTCATGTGTGTGTTGACACTGTAAAACATTTTTTTTTCTTTTATTCATTTTATTTATTTTATTTCTTTATTCAAAATAATACAACGCACTTAAAACTTACCTGATGGTTGTGTCAATTCTTTACTCTGTCACTCAATGCATATTGCCAA